>NC_141552.1:66847500-67147500 GCF_021556685.1 Rattus norvegicus | reverse complement strand
GGTGGCTTGGCTCAGAGGATATCACACGCAACATTTTCAGAAAGGCAGGTGCTTGCCCATGAAAGTGTTGGCTTTAGAAATTAGCTCTGGTGTGGGTCCTTAAGACCCCGGCTGACAGCAAGGCTTCATTGTGCTGGACCAAGGCCTCCATGGCAGTGAGAGTAGTGTTGAGAATAGTGGCATCTTCAAATAACTGCCCTCCTGATCAGCAGATGTCATGGCCTGTGTGTCTTTTTTTTTTTTTTTTTTTTAAGATTTATTTTATGTCTATCAGAGTGCTCTGATCTGCATGTACCCTTGTGTGCCAGAAGAGGGCATTGGATCCCATGACAGATGGTTGTGAGCCACCATGTGGTTGCTGGGAATTGAACTCAGGACCTCTGGAAGAGCAGTCCGTGCTCTTAACTGCTGAGCCATCTCTCCAGCCTGACTTATGTGTCTTAAAAGGAATTCAGGGGGGCTGGAGAGATGGCTCAGTGGTTAAGAGCACTGACTGCTCTACCAAAGATCCTGAGTTCAAATCCCAGCAACCACATGGTGGCTCATAACCATCTGTCATGAGATCTGATGCCTCCTTCTGGTGTGTCTGAAGACAGCTACAGTGTACTTACATATAATAAGTAAATAAATAAATCTTTAAAAAAAAAAAGGAATTCAGGGAAGAAGGATCGGGGACCAGAGTTGAGGGCTGGTGAGATGGAGTGACAGGTAAAGGCGTTTGACAGCGCTCCCGCTGGAATCTGAATGATGAAAGGAGAGAATTGACTTCCGCAACCTGTCCTCCGACCTCCGTGTACAAGAGACAGCTGTGGCCCAAGTGTACGCCTACACTCACGAGTGCCCATTCATGCAGTGGTAACCTTAACGCCATGGCCTCTTACCTTCAATGTGCGATCCTGTCATCACGCCTGAGCATCCCTCTGACCTTCTCCTTCTCATCTGAACGAAAGACCCTGTGCTTTCAGGAGTGATACAGAGTCTGATGGCTCAAAGGACTTGAAGTGAGGCAGCCAAGGGGAGAAAAATGGATGACAGTGCCCCAGATGATTCATCTCAGCTCTGCCCTCTGTCTTCGTGCAGGAAGATCATCTCCGAGAGGCAGAACGGTTTGCGTCTTTATATAACAACAAAAATAGTGTTCACTCTGGCTAGTTTGCTTCCAGAAGCAAACTCTTGAGCATTTCCTGTGAGCCTGGCCATCTCTAAAGCGACAGGGCTCATGACCGACGGGTAACTCAGCACTCCGGATGGTAATTATGGGAGGAGTCCATGTTTTTCTACCAGGAAATGTGGAAGTAGGCCCAGCACCATGCTGTATGCCTGTAATCTCAGCAATGGGAGGCTAAGGCAGGAGAATAGTATGTTCCAGCCCAGCCTGGGCTACGTACCTAGATCCTATTTAAAATACAGACACAGAGCCAGCTATGATGGTGTAGGTTTGTTAATACCATCTCTTGAGAAGCTGAGGCAGAATGACAAATTTAAGGACTAGGGTTATGTTTTGAGTTACTAAGTACCAGGCCAGATAGGGCTACATAGCAAGACCTCATCTTGAAAGAAAGGAAGGAAGGAAGGAAGGAAGGAAGGAAGGAGGAAGGGAGGGGGAGAGGGGGAAAGAGAGGGGGAAGAGAGGGGGAGTGAGAGAAGGAGGAGGGAGGAGGAGGGGAAAAGGAGAGGAGGGGGAAAGGGGGGAGAGAGAGGAGAGAGGGTGAGGAGGGGGGAAGGAGAGGGGAAAGGAGAGGAGGAGGGAGGGGGTAGAAAGGGGAAGAAGAGAGAAAGGGGGGAAGGAAGGGGGAAAGGGGGATAGAGACGGGGAGAGGGGGGAGGGAAAGGAGGGGGAAAGAGGGGAGGGAGGGAAGGAAGAAAGCCAGCTAAGGGCTGAGTGCAGCCTCAAGAGACTGCTGAGCAAGGTCTGATACTGACTCAGAGCCAGGTAGGGCTTGTGTGTAGCTCAGAGCTGGGAGCCAGCCTTGGTCTCTGTCCCACGTTCACATAGGGTGTCCTCACAAGGCTCTGAAGCATGTGTCAGGGGCTGTCATGGATAAGTGGGTGTGCAATTCTCTTTCCTGGGGTATGTGACAATGTGAGGGGAATTGGAGAGGTGACCAGTATGTAACTAAGGTGGCTTCCTGAACTCTGACTAGACACCAGACCTGCCTGAGCTGTGGTTTGGGAATGAGATATGGAGCAGCAAACACTGAGAAGGGGCCACTATGAAGGCCCCGGTGTGAGTGGTCGCCGTGGTGTGAGATGCTATGGGGACAGAGGGTGGAGGGTGTGAGCCCACGCTGGCCAGCAGAGCACAGCCAGCTCACCACACAGGATGCTGGCCTGTGTGCCCACACCGTCTCCAGCAGAAAACTCCGGAATTCTGTCTGTCATTGGATGTCTTAGCCACTGGCCAGAGAACAGTTGGAGGCATTTCACTGTCCCAGCCGGGTGTGGTAGTATAACCCTGGAATTCCAGCATGAAGGACGCAGAGGCAAGAGGATCAAGAATTTGAGGCCAACCTGGACCTTAAGAAACCTTGCTTCAAAAAGCAAAACAAAACAAAAGCAAACAAAAGCCAACCAGCCAAACAAACAAAGGATCCCCGAATACTGCTCCTCCTCTTTAAGAGTGAGCGAGTGTTCTCTTCGCACTAGGCTGTCCTCTGAGGACCAAAATCTGGGCTGTGTAGCATCCTTACTACCCTTCTCTCAGGCCTGAGGTACTGCTCCGCACTGCCCACCTTCACATAACTCCTGAAGCAGAGACAAGGTTTACCTCACTCTCTCAGTCCTCCAGTGGACAGACAGGAGGTAAGCTTGCCTGTGTGCCCTTCCTTATAAAGGCTGGATGGCTGAGGACCCACTGTGGAGGCATTTATCTGCTTCTCCATAAATTAGATCATTTAGCTATTTGGAAATTCCTTCCCCCTCTGCCCAGCCAGTGCCCCAGCCTCTAAGGTTTCTGGCCTTCTGCTGTCTGGTCTTAAACCCAATCTAAAACTAATCCTAGAGGAAATTAGCCTGAAAATCCTGGAATCTATATAGACTTGGATTGATGCTCTTGAAATCATGAAATAATCCTTTTCCCTCACCTCAACAGTGCCCTTTACTCTCAGGAACACCTTGAACCTAGCGCAGAGGCCGGAGAGATATTTATAGCTCTGACATACGGTGCAGGCTTTGATGAACGCCTGCACAAGGCTGGATGTCTGGGCATGTGGACCTGGCTGTGGCATCATTTACTGCCTAATCCATAGTGGCTGCTACCCAGGAGATGCCTGACAGAAGGCATAGTCCCCGAGGGCCCCAGCTGGTGGGTTTGGAAAAGTCTGGGCCTGTCACATGTGCTGAACATGCAAAAGGAAGCAGTTTGAATTTCTGGGTCCATTTGTGTCACCAAGGGAACTTCACTACACAAGGAACACCACACTCACTCAGGCAGGAGGAGACATTGTGACTGGCTGTGGCTTCTGACCAGGGCACCTTGGGTAGGCCTTCTGGGCATGCTCCATGCCACCGGAAATAATCGGGAACTTTCAAGGGGGAGAGTTTATTTGTCCATGTATTTTGAGACAGATTTCTATATTTATTTGAGATGGTCCAGCTCTGCCTGGTCTCAAACGCTTAGAGATCCTGCCTCCACATGCCCAGCTCTTGGATTAAAACTGTGTGCCACCACACCGGACTCAGGCTGGGGGGGGGCAGCCTGGGGCAGGGGTGACTGTTAAGGCACTATGAAGAATTTGTACAGATACCAGAGAGAAGCCATGTTTGCTGACTCAAGCCTGTGTTCTCCGAATGACTAAGGCAGAAAAAAGAAGAATTGCTGCAAGTTTGAGGTTAGTCCACACTATAAATCAAGTTTTAGCCTCTTAAGAGCTATACAGTGAGCGAGATCCTGATTCAGAATGAAAGGAGAGATAGAGAGATAGGGGTATATATATATATATATATATATATATATATATATATATATATATATATATAGAGAGAGAGAGAGAGAGAGAGAGAGACCAGGATAACAGGTTACATGCAGAAAAGCCTTGAATTTTTTTAAAAAATTTATTTATTATGTATATGTGAGTACACTGTCACTGTCTTCAGCCACACCAGAAGAGGGCATCGGATCTCTTTACAGATGGTTGTGAGCCACCATGTGGTTGCTGGGAATTGAACTCAGGACCTCTGGAAGAGCAGTCAGTGCTCTTAACCGCTGAGCCATCGCTCCAATTTTTAAAGAAAGATGTTTCATTTCTTGGCCTTTGGCTAAAATCCAGTGAAAAGAGGGGTATGGTTGGCCCTAAAGAGCTGCTTCTGGGGGGCGGGGATTGGAGAATATATATGGTCAGTGACCATCAGTAACAATAGTAAAGGCTACCAGGACTCTGTGTGTCTTAGTGTTCTATCGCTGTGAAGAGACACCATCACCAAGGCAACTATTATAAAAGAAAGCATTTAATTGGGGCCTTTGCTTACAGTGTTAGAGGTTTAGTCCATAATCATCATGTCGTGAAGCATTCAGGCCTGATACGGGGCAATCATTTACCCTGATCTGCAGGCAGAGAGAGAATCTGGGCCTGGTGGGGGCTATTGAAACCTTCAATAAGGCCACGCCTCTTAATCCTTCCCAATCAGTTCCATTAACCAGTGACCAAACATTCAAACATAAACCTATGAGGGACATTCTCATTCAAACTACCATATTGTGCTCATTCCTAAAGAATACCTCACCTTCAGGGCTGGAGAGATGGCTCAGCAGTTAAGAGCACTGACTGCTCTTTCAGAGGTCCTGAGTTCAATTCCCAGCAACCACATGGTGGCTTATAACCATCTATAATCAGGTCTGGTGCCCTCTTCTGGCCTGCAGGTGCATACACGCAGGCAGAAAGCTGTATGATGCATATATACATAATAAATAAATAAAAATGTTAAAAAAAATCTTAAAAAAAAAGAATACCTCACCTTCAATACATGCCATTCTCTGTAAGACGGTGCTCAGCTGCTACCTCAGAGCATCAAAGAAGTCCATAAATAAGGTGGAATATGGGCTGGAGAGATGTCTCAGCGGTTAAGAGCACCCGACTGCTCTTCCAGAGGTCATGAGTTCAATTCCCAGCAACCACATGGTGGCTCGCAACCATCTGTAAAGAGATCCGATGCCCTCTTCTGGTGTATCTGAAGACAGCTACAGTGTACTTATATATAATAAATAAATAAATCTTTAAAAAAAAATAAGGTGGAATACACCTTTAATCCCTGCACTCCTGAGGCAAAGGCAGATAGATCTCTGAGTTCGAGGCCAGCCTGGTCTACAGTGAGAGTTCCAGGACAGCAAGGGCCACACAGAGAAATCCTGTCCCAAAATATAAACAAACAAACAAATAAATAAAAAACATTAAAAAACATAAAAAAACAAATATGGCTCAGTAGTAAAAGGTGCTTGCTTCTGAACCTCATGATATAAATTTGAACCGCAAAACCCATAGGAAAGTGGGGAGGACTGAATTCACAAAGCTGTTCCTGATTTTTATACATGCATGCCTTCCAAATGATCATAAGTAATAAATTAAGAAAGAGAAATCCATAAGTCCTGTGTCTATATTGTATATACGTGTGTCTATATTGTATATATTGTGTACATATGTGTGTATATATTGTGGGCCATGTGCTAGCAAAATTTGTCAGTCAAAGATCAGGTGGTTGAACAATTACATATCTAAAAACGATATTGCTAACATTGTGTTCTTGGCCCTCAATGTTTGGAAGCAGAAAACCTGCCAAATTTGTGGGTAGCACAAGACTTGTTGGGAAACTTCTAGACAGTGACCAAACCCATCTCCTGAATTCAGCAGCCTGCAACTGTGGGCTCAGGCCAATGAGCGAAATGATGATCAGGGGCCAGTGGGACACTCTGATGGTAACAGTGATGCTACCAATCCTGGCAACCTATAGTCTGTGCCCAGGACCCACACGGTAGAGAGAGAGAACCATTCTGACTTGCACATTCTTGTTGTGGCATTTGTATATACATACACACACACATACATACATACATACATACATACATACATACATACATACATATCATACCCGCATATACATATACACACACTTACATACACATACATATACATACATATATGCACATACATACATATACACACATACATAAACATACATATACACATACACACATACATATACATACATATATACATACATACAGGTAAAATAAAATGTCAGCCAATATAACTTCCAGATTTGTACTAAAGTTCTTTATTCATTTAAACAGGGTCTCATGTAGCCCAGGCTATCCTTGAATATTCTATATAGCCAAGGATGATCTTGAACTTCTGATCCTCCTGCCTCTGCTTGATGAGTGCTAGTATAGCAGGCTGTGCCGTCATGCCAGGTTTATGTGGTGTTTGTGGGATCAAACTAGACTGTGCATGTTAGGCAAGCACCCTACCCACCAAGCCACATCCTCAGCTCTGCACAGAGATTTAGCAAGATGGAGGGCCTTCATGAAAGAGCACTAGAGAGTCAGACCCACACTCACAGTAGGTAAAATTTGCCCCCGGCCCTGCCTGTTTTCCTGAGGCACCAAGTAGATCCCTACCAGTCGTTGGAGAAGAAAGTTACTTTTCTTCCCCCTCCTGCTGAGCCACCTGCCTTTGAAGATCCAGGAACTGTGCCCAGCCCACGGACACCCAGGGCCAGAACAGGGAGGGGTCTCGGAACATCTCATGTTAAGCATGCTAAACTTCAATGTTTAATGCATATATACAACTTTAATCCTTTTATTTAAAAAAAATAACAAATGCACTCGGGCGCCGTGTCACATCCTTTTAGTCCCAAAACTCTAGAGGCAGAGACAGATCTCTGCGAGTTCCAGGAAATCCTCATCTAGTTCCAAGTCAGCGAAGGCTACGTAGTAAGACCCCATCCAAACAACAACAGAGAGAACAAAACGAAAACTAACAATAGATACACCATATATAAGGACATGTCCTTATGCCCACGTGGGACAGTGTATGCTATGGAGAGGGTAAAGATGAGCTTAGGGCTGGCATGGCTCTTAAATGGTTCCTCTTCACCAGGGAGAGGGACTTCATTTAACGGTCTGTAAATTCCAACATTCAAAGAAAATGGCTTGCTAATGGATGCCTATGTCTCCAAACAGGAGGTGACACATAGTCTTCAAGGGCCTGAAGGATGCAGTGTGTTTCATGCTGCTCCAGAGTTGGAAAGACAGTGGCCTTACCAGGTGAACCAGGCTGGTGGACCAAGTAACAGCACTCTACCTCCACAGGTCAAGTACCAAGTAATAGTACTGTCTCCATGGGTCAGGTACCAAGTAACAGCACTCCACCTCCACAGATCAGGTACCAAGTAAGAGCACTCCACCTCCACAGGTCAGGTACCAAGTAACAGCACTCCACCTCCACAGGTCAAGTACCAAGTAACAGCACTCCATTTCTATGGGTCAGGCAACGAGCACTCTGCTATGGAGTCACTTGTCTGTTTCAATCAGCCTGACTCCTTAGAGAGATCCTCACAGCCCTTCACAGCTGCAGCCATCTCAGTCTACCAGAAAGCGCTCTATTCTGAGGCAGATGCCGCCGCCCTTCCTCCTCCAACCTCTGATCCTCTATTATTGATGTGTGCTTCCATTTAGAGAGAACAAGAGCTGTACTGTTAGAGGAAAGGTCTAACAGGCTGTCTCCTACAAGTTCTCCAAAGCAGATCAGGGCAGCAGCATGGAGCAGTGATGGTGAAAGAATGTTGATTAGCTTCCTAAAGTGATTCATGCTGTAATGCAGAACTTGGAGGCAGTGGGAAAGGCAGGAGGGTTGTCATATAATTTAGACTAGACTAGCCTACACAGGGAGATCTTGTCTGAGGAGGAGGAGGAGGAGGAGGAGGAGGAGGAGGAGGAGGAGGAGGAGGAGGAGGAAAGGGAGGAAGAGGAGAGAAGAGGAGGAAAGGGAGGAGGGGAGGAGGAGGGGGAGGAAGAGGAAGAGGGGGAGGAGGGGGAGGAGGGGAGGAGGAGGTAGTGGTCCTGGAGAGATGCCTTAGATATTAAGACCAAATACTGCTTTTGCAGAAGACTGGGGATCTGTGTGTGTGTGTGTGTGTGTGTGTGTGTGTGTGTGTGTGTGTGTGTGTGTGGTCTACTGATTGAAGGTCTACAGTTACCCTCAGGCGTATTCCTGTCAGACAAGGAACATTTCAGAGACTCAGCAGTTGTTCCTAAGGAGTGGTTGTGCAGTAAAGACAGATCTCCCTGTGGGAAGACTAAAATCCCTTTCTAACATCTAGCACATTTTCTTTTAGATAAGTCTGACAAAGAAAACTTTATTCGAGGGTTGGAGGGATGGCTCAGCGATTAAGAACACTGCTCTTCCAGAGGTCCTGAGTTCAATTCCCAGCAACCACATGGTGTCTCACACCCATGTGTAATGGGATCCGATGCCCTCTTCTGGTGTGTCTGAAGACAGCTACAGTGGACATACATAAAGTAAATAAATCTAAAAAACTTATATACATATAAATATACAGAATCACACATGTACATACACACATATGGAGAGAGAGAGAGAGAGAGAGAGAGAGAGAGAGAGAGAGGCGCTTCAAACTGCATATGTGAGAACGCCCTTAAAGCTCCCACTCTCTCTGCCTCTACTTCCCAAGGGCTAGCATTACCTAGGTTTATGTGGTACTAGGATCAAACTACAGGCTTGTGAAAGTTAGGCAAGCACTCTGTCAACTGAGCCACATTCCCAGCCACAAAGCAGACTTTTCTTCTTTCGGTTTTTCTTTTTTTGTTGTTTTTGTTTGTGTGTTTTTGTTTTTTCTTTTCTTTTATTTTTTTGAAACAAGTTTTCTCTATATAGCCCTGGCTGTCCTAGAATTAGCTCTGTAAACCAGGCCTCGAACTCACAGAAACCTCTGCCTTCTAAATGCTGGCTGTTCAAAGGCCTAACTCACCCTACAGAGCCTATCTCTGGTTTGTCACTGGCAGCAGGGCACAATGTGACACACCAGGGTTTAGCAGTGTGAGTGTGTGTGTGTGAGAGAATGTGAGTATGAGTGTGCAAGTATGTGTGTGAGTGTGAGTGTGAGAGTGAGAGTGTGAGAATGTGTGTGTGTGAGTTTGCGTTTGTGAACATGTGTGTCTGTGTGAGTATGAGTATGTATAGTGTTTATTTGTGAATGTGTATGAGTGTGTGTTTGTGAGTGTGTGTGTGTGTGTGTGTGTGTGTGTGTGTGTGAATGTGCACATGAACCTTGGGAGCGGCACTGGCCTTCCCCACTCTGACCACTGGCCAGAGCCCTCCCTCTTACCCACACTTTTGTCTCTTTCGGGCTGTTGATTTCAGAGTGAGCTTTGAGATATACGGAGAGCAAGAATCCTCTAATTTTGCCTCTGATATTCTAATGCGAACACATTTTTCTCCTCAGATTGTTTTCCTTCCACAAATCTAAGCAGACTATATCTATCTTTTTAATTAATTTGTTTAACTTTATTTTGTGTGTCTCTGTGTCTTGAGTGTTTGTATGTCTGTGTGCCCATCACGCCTGGTGCCCCTGGAGGCCAGAAGAGGCATCCACTCACCTGGAACTGGAGAGTTGCTAGCTAACATGTGGGTGCTGGGAATCAAACCCGGGTCCTCCGGATGAGCATGTAAGCCAGTGATCTTAACTGCTGAGCCAACTCATGCTAGGCAAGTGCTCTATCACTGAGCTACATCCACCGTCACTTTCTCTGGTAAATACTTTTGTTTGACCTAATAAATGACCTAATAAAAATCCCAGTTTCCTGTTAGACTCTCAGTTTATCAGAGTAAATCAATAGGTCAAAGGTCTATTTAACTCACAAGTGCATGGGCCAGCATGTGGAGAGAGATGTGCTCTGAGATTCCTGGGGAGATTTGGTACTGACTAAATCTTCAGTTGAAAAACCATGATGAGGGCTGGAGAGATGGCTCAAAGGTTAAGAGCAGTTGGCTGCTGTTCCAGAGGTCCTGAGTTCAATTCCCAGCAACCACACGGCAGCTCACTATCCAATGCCACCTTCTGGTCTTCAGGCGTACTGCAGGCAGAGTACTTGGATACATAATTTTTTTGAAAAAGAAGAAGAAAGAGGGAGAGGGGAGAGGGGAGGGAGAGGGGGAGGGGAGGAGGAGGAGGAGGGGGAGAAGGAGGGAGAGGGGGAGGAAGGAAGAGGAGGAGGAGGAGGAGGAGGAGGAGGAGGAGGAGGAGGAGAAGAAGAAGAAGAAGAAGAAGAAGAAGAAGAAGAAGAAGAAGAAGAAGAAGAAGAAGAAGAAGAAGAAGAAGAAGAATCATGATGAAGAATGCCTCACTCACTGAGTACCATGGTTTAGCATCAGAGAGCAGCGCCCTTCCATGGTTTCCCACCTCTGACACTGACTGCTGGGGAAGGGAAAATGCTGTTTCTGTTGAACAGCCTGCAGGTTCTAGCTGTGCTTGGGACTGGAGAAGATTGAGACAAAAAATACCAATAGAGAACATCTGTACCATGTGGTGACCCATGCCTGTCCTCCCAGCCCCTCAGAAGGTGACTCAGGACAGATCACAAGCCCCAAGGCTGGCCCAGGCTACAGTGGGAGTCTAAGGTCAGCCAGAACATGATTCTCTGCCTCAAAATAAGAAATAGAAAAGGGTTGAGGACAAAGCTGACTTAAAGAGTGCTTGCCTAGCATGCACCAACCCCTGCCTGCATCCGATCCCCCACAGCATATAGACTGGAAATGGTAGTGCACACCTCTGATCCTAGCACTGAGGAGGTGGAGGCAGGAGGATTGGAAATGTAATGTCATCTTCAGTTACACAGTGAGTCTGAGTCCTTGTCTCAAAAAATAAAAAAAATAAGCTTGCTCTCTCTCTCTCTCTCTCTCTCTCTCTCTCTCTCTCTCTCTCTCTCTCACACACACACACACACACATGCACACACACCCCAACACACACACATGCACACACACCAACACACAGACACACACACATGCACACACCCCCCAACACACACACATGCACACACACCAACACACACACACATGCACACACCCCCAACACACACACATGCACACACACCCCCAACACACACACACACACACACACACACACACACACACAATAGCTCTGATTGTTTCTTGGGGCAGAAAGGTGGAAGGATATAAATGGAGTGCCCTATTCGTCAAAGCAGAAAGACAGACAGACAGGAACTTTCCCTGAGAGGTAGAAAGGAAGTCAGTTCACTAATCAAAGAGGAAGAGAAACGTCTTCCAAGGTCTTCACAAATGGGACCGAGGGCCAAGAATGACGCTTGCTTGTGGACCATATTTGGGACCCCAGGTTCTACACCCAGGACAACTCGGCTGTGACGTTCTCTCTCAGTGTCAGCTCTGTTTAAGGTTCAAGGAAGCCCAGAGTAGCAGAGTGGTGAGTGCTCATTAGCAATTGGTATTACAGTTTCTAGCTTATGGGTTCACATCTGGATAGGACTGCTTGTGATCTTTCTCTCCCTGTTGCAATTAGGCTATGAAAGCTGGTGAGCGGGGAGGGAGCCTCCAGCTCATTCCAGCACGGCTGTCCTGTGACCAGTTTGTGGTGTCTTCTGCATCAGGGCCTTGTCATCCTCTTCCAGTGGGCAAATAAGAACAATGGCATTAGCCTGACAGGAACCTGACAGTTAGGAGCCTAATGAGGTCTCATTTAGGTACTGCCTTCACGATATCCTGACCAATCTTTTTGCTTTGGACTTATTTCTGTCATTGAGTTGACTGATGTCTTCTTTTATTTTATTTTATTTATTTACTCTCCATTAGATTAAATCCGGGATGGGTACAGCATTGCACGGATTCTGTGTCCGATGGCCTTTGCAGGAAGTTTGCTTCGGAATTTGGCACGAACCACACCACTGTTCCCATGGGCCCGATTTACCTTTCCCCAGATCACTCTGGTTTTGTTTGGTTTGCCTCCAGGAGTCACTGTATTGTTTTTTGTTTTGTACACACAAGCACACCTCTTGCCTAAGTAGAACTCAGTTTCATCTCGGGTATAAACACCTTCGATTTCAAGGAGAGCCGTGTGTTCTCTTTGGTTCCAGAGGCCTCGCTTGTAGCCAGAAAAATGGCCTCGCACCACAGCCTTGCACCACAGCCTTGCAGACATTCTTGATTTTCTTTTTTTAGAAGTCCTGTTCCTAGCAGGCCTCTGAGGGCACCAAGATGGCGGAAAGAGAGCTGATGTCTTCTTTAGGAACCATGAAGTTTGTTAGTTTTAACTTTTTGGAGACTGGGTCTCACTATGCAAACCTGGCTGGCCTGGAACTTCTCTTGTAAACCAGGCAGGCCCTGAACTCATAGAGCGCCTTCAGCCTCTGCCTCCCGAGTGTGGGGATCAAAGGCATGGGCCACCGCACCTGCCTGACTCGACCATTTTGAAGATTCTTCTGCCTCCATCTTTCGGTTAGAATCGTTTAATCAACTTACATTTTGTAAATACCGTTAGCATTGACATTTAGTATTTTATTAAGTGTTTTCCGTGTTTCAAATGTTCTTAATTTCCCTTACTATTCCTTATTCTGTCTTTTTCTACTAGAGAATACATATCCCATAGTCACAATTATTTTGCTTTCTTTTTATGGAATAATATTGGATAGCTGTCTTAGTGATTCCCCTTGTGGAACGGACATCTTAAAACAATCGAGTTTGAATTAATGTTGACTTAACTTAAACAATTTGGATAGATTTTGCTCACTTATGGCTTTATATTGTGCCCCTTTCAAACGCAGCAGCCGTAAAGTTCATGTCCTCTTTTATTGTATTGCCATCAGCATAGTCTCCCTGTTATTGTTTTCTATGTTTGCCTTTTAATTAGAAGAAGACATTGACAACAGAGTGCTGTCTTTTTGTCTGTGTGTGACCTTTTATTGTTACTAATGTTTAGCTATTTGAAATTAGCAGTATGTGTCCAGTTGTTTCATTTCACTGTAAAAGGCTCCCTCTCATACCTATTTATAATAAATAATGTCTTGTGTTGCTTAAGAAAAAAGAAAAAGGTTCTCCTGCTCCCAGTAGCTCTGGAGGTCAGCTTTTCGGGCAACAGAGGAGTTGGGGTGTGGACACACTGAGCTGTGGGCAGTAACTGGGCAGTGGGACAGTGGGGTGCTTGTCTCCTCAGGGAAACGTGAGAACTCATATACTTACAGCAACAGGTGAACGGAGTAACCGACCCAAGCAAGTACCGGAAGCAGCTTTCTTCAGGAAGTGTCCCAGGGAGTGTCAACACACTCCAGGGAGAGCCAGCCCCATGCCCAGGAGTAATGGCCAACAAAAGGCAAACTCAGTGCCATTTTTTTTTCTTTTTTTTCGGAGCTGGGGACCGAACCCAGGGCCTTGCGCTTGCTAGGCAAGCGCTCTACCACTGAGCTAAATCCCCAATCCCAGTGCCATTTTTTTTAAAGATTCATTTATTTATTTTATTTATAAGTACACTGTAGTTGTCTTCAGACACACCAGAAGGAGGCATCAGATCTCATTACAGATGCTTGTGAGCCACCACGTGGATGCTGGGATTTGAACTCAGGACCTCTGGAAGAGTAGTCAGTGCTCTTAACCGCTGCGCCATCTCTCCAGCCCCTTTCATGGACTTTTTGCTTCATTTTGACATTTTCTATTTTATCTTATTGGCCCTTTGTTTGTTTCTTTTGATTCTTTTTTTTCCTTTCTGTTTTTGAGGAGGTTTTGTTTCTGGTTTTTCTGTTTTTGCTGCTTTTTTCTTTTTCTTTTCTTTTTTGGAGAGGGAACATGATCAAAATGTTGTGTTATGAAAAACAATTTTCAGTTAAAAATAATAAAGAAAAAAAAAGAAATGCAAGAGAGTAGGAGCCTCAAGCTAAGCTTCAGCACCAGGATGAGCATCATCAGCATCATTAACACCAGCACCGGGATTACCAGCATCAACACCAGGATTATCAGCATCAGCACCGAGATTACCAGCATCAGTACCAGCTTTATCAGCATCAGTACCACCAGTAGCATCAGTACTAACATCATCAGCATCATTAACACCAGCACCGGGATTACCAGCATCAGCACCAGGATTACCAGCATCAGTACCACCAGCAGCATCAGTACTAACATCATCAGCATCATTAACACCAGCACCGGGATTACCAGCATCAGCACCAGGATTACCAGCATCAGTACCACCAGCAGCATCAGTACTAACATCATCAGCATCATTAACACCAGCACCGGGATTACCAGCATCAGTACCGGCTTTATCAGCATCAGTACTGGCAGCAGCAGCATCATCAAAAATCAGTACCACCACCACCACCACCAGCAGCAGCAGCATCTGTATCAGTATCATCATCGCCATCACCATCACCACCACCACCATCAGCAGCACCAGCAATGCTACCATTACAGAAGACAGCCGTGAAACTTCTATCCTGGCACGTTCTCAAAGCAGGTGTTTCCAGTGCAGCCAAACGGGGCTGCACATGGAATTTTGTGTTCTGATAAATTGCCGTGGTAATCACACTGTTCTTCTCCATTTGACAGCTTATTATCTAGCAGTCAAAGTAATTGGGGAGATTTCTGTTTCTCTGTCACATGGTTCTAAGGGTGGGCGTGGGGGGAATGGTTGGAGGGTGGCAGAGGCAGGGGTAGAAATGGGGTGGGGAGGGAAAAAGGAGAGGGGGCACTGAGGGAAGGGAGGGCAGGCATCGGGAGAGGAAGGAAAGAGGAAGGGCGGAGGAGGAGGAGGAAGAGGAGGAGAGGAGAAGTGGAGGGCAGAGGCTTAGCGTCTCTGGGGGCATCAGTCCCACCTGAGGCTTCTCAGGTGAGCAGAAGCGGAGTCTAATGAGCGCCTGTGTTTGGCGGGCTCCACACAGAACATCTGTGCTTCTCAGGCTGGCGGAGTGAAGGTTGCTGGCAGTTTTCCCTTAGAGCCTCCAAAGCTCCTATTGTGTGTGTGGGGGTGGGGGGCAATACTGTCGGACCTGTGGCTTTTGCATGTACAGGGGGTACAGGGGGTCCAGGTCATGTGGGAGGGATGAGATTCCTAGTCTAACTTCCTACACACTTCTATTTCAAAGCTTGATTTTTTTTTTTTCTGGAGAAATAAGGGTATGGCCATCAGGACAACCCAGAGTAACAGTCATTGTCCTGAACCTCATGTTCTGCACTGCGTCTCCACTGTCTGCTGTAGGTGGTCAAGAAGGGGGCAAGTAAATCATTTCTGAGTTGTCACTGAGGACTTTAAAAATTCTTATTGTTTTAGCTTCATTTATTTTATTACTTTATGTGTACGAGTGCTTTGTCTGCAAGTATATATACAGGCGCTACGTGCTCGCCTGGGGTTCCACGAGGTCAGGAGAGGATGTTGGATCCCTTGGGATTGGCATTACAGACATCGGTGAGCTGCCTGCCCGGGGCTGGGAATCCAATCATAGGGCCTCTGCAAGAGCAGCAAGTGTCCTTAACTGCTGAGCTAACTCTCCAGTCTCCGGGATCTTCACTCTCATTCAGCTGCATGGGTCAGTTTGAGAGCTCTGTCAACTCCTTTCCGGACCTCAGGTACTGGGAACTAGGAGACAACAGTTGGGCCCAGCTGGGTTAAAAGCCCTTCCTTTGGGTCTGCACAATCAAGAAAGCTTCACACTCGTGGGCTATGTGTCCCGACTTGGCTCATCAGTTGCAACCAAGGTGATGAGGGACAAAAGCCGGGGGTGGGGGGGAATGCATGGTGGGCCATAGGATTGCTCTGCGAGTGTATGAATGAAGTCCATTTGCACAGAGCAGAGAAGAAAGCCCTTGAAAGGGAAGCAGAGTCCCAAGAACAGACTTAAATCCTGGGCTGAGCTCTCTTTGAACCGGAGAGCATTGGTTTGGTTAGGAGGTTCCCCTAAAGGATCGCGTGCTGCAGACTTGGGCTGCCATGTTGCAGTATTCAGAGGCAGAGTTCTGGGAGGTGAGTGGATCCTATGCATTCGGGTTTATCCACTAGGGGATTCATACACAGCTTGGACGGTTACTGGGAGGTGACGGACACTTGGGAAGATGGAAGGTGGTGGTGGAGGCTGATCGCTGGAGGTGGGACCTTGAAGTTCTCTCTTGCTTCCTCTCCTAGAGGTGAAAAAGCTGTGCTCTACCATGCACTCCCCACCATGATCCGCCTGCCCCGTCACACACCCGGAAACAATGGAGCCAAGCATCCAAACTTGTGACTCAAACTTGTGAACCAAAGGGATCCTTCCTTCTAGGTTATTTTCTCAGTCGTTTTCTTTTGTTTGTCTTCATGGTAACAGATGGATGGCTCAGTCGTTAAGAGTCCGACCTGGGGGCTGGAGAGATGGCTCAGTGGTTAAGACTAGCTGCTCTTCCAGAGGTCCTGAGTTCAATTCCCAGCAACCACATGGTGGCTCACAACCATCTGTAATGAGATCCAATGCCCTCTTCTGGTGTGTCTGAAGACAGCTACAGTGTACTCACATACACATAATAAATAAATAAATAAATAAATAAATAAGAGAACGACCTGGGGAGAGGCTGGAGAGATGGCTCAGCAGTTAAGAGCACTGACTGCTCATCCCGAGTTCAATTCCCAGCAACCACATGGTGGCTCACAACCATCAGTAATGGGATCTGATGCCCTCTTCTGACAGGCAGGTGAGAATAGACCACTCATATACATAAAATAAACAAAACATCTTTAAAAAAAAAAAAGAGTACTACCTGTTTTTCTAGAGGCCCCGGTTCTATCCCTAGCACCCACTTGGTGGCTTACAGTCTTCCTTGCTCCAGTTTCAGGAGCTCCAATGCCCACTTCTGGCCTCGCAGGCACCAGACATCCATACGGAACCCAGACACTCATATAGGCAATGCCCATGCATTTAAACTCTTTTTATGTCTTAAATATATTTTCCAAGACGGGGTCTCTCTACATAGTCCTGGAAGTCCTTAAACTTTATGATGTAGACTAAGTTGGCCTCAAAATCACAGAACTCCACCTGCCTCTGCCTCCCAAGTGCTGAGAAAACCACAACTCATGGATGGAAAACACTAGCAAGGTTAGAAATGATCATTCTGACTTTATTCATTTGATACTAAGCCTTAAAGCCCTCTTGAGAGCGCCTGCACACTTGTCTCATACTTGTCTCAACCCACGGTCACTGCTTCTGCGGCGGCGGCAGGCTGCTGTCCTGTTCAGGGTGGTAGTCTGAATCAGAGGTGGATGGGACTTGTTTCCTCCCTTGAATCTTCTTCGCACTCGGGCTTATTTGGACATTAGAATGTGGTGAACATGGGTCTGCTTTTTTTGTTGTTGTTTTTTTTTTTTTTTTTTTTGTTTTGTTTTTTTCTTCCGGAGCTGGGGACCGAACCCAGGGCCTTGCGCTTGCTAGGCAAGTGCTCTACCACTGAGCTAAATCCCCAACCCCTATGGGTCTGCTTTTTAGAAGCCAGTCTAGCCCACAAGATATGACGAGTGCAGTCAAATTTCTCTGGACCAGCCTAGTACCCTCCATAGAATGCTAAACAGTGGGGACCACCCACCTCCCCTTTCTGCTGCCATCCAAAGTCATGTCAGTTGTTTTACACTACCCTGAAGACATTAGTTCACTTTCTTTGTTCTTTTTCAGTGATGGAGCTCAGGGCCTTGCACGTGCTAAGCAAGTGCTCTACCATGAGACTGCATTCCTAGTCTGTCTGTCTTTTTTCTTTCCTTTCTTCCTCCTCCTCCTCCTCCTTCTTCCTCTCTCCCTCTCTCTCTCTCTCTCTCTCTCTCTCTCTCTCTCTCTCTCTCTCTCTCTCTCTCTCTCTCTCTTTTGTCAGGGCTTCGGTATGGCCCCCAGGCTGGCTCACTATTCTCCTGCCTCTGCCTCCTGCTCAGTTCTAGAGAGCTGTAGACAGACACCACAAATAGCAAAAATTTGCAACCAGGCAACAAAAGCTGAAACGATCTACCTCTAACCCTGGTTTCTTGGGTCACAGTACATCACAACTTCTATTCTATTCAGAATCTTTTTTGTAGGTTTTGAGACAAGGCCTTATGCAGCCTCAGAGACTGCGAAAGTGCTAGGATTACAGGTGTGCCTCCATGTCTAGTAACTAGTTATAAACTTCTTTTGATTGCAAAAACCATAGATCAACCTGACTAGCTTCAACAAACGGAAATGCAGTGAGGAGGTTCCTGAGTTTTTTTGAGGGGTAGGGGGAGAAGCCTGGCCTCTGGTAACCTCTGCATATCTGTGTCCTCCAGAAAATGGCTTTGTCAGACTAATCAGTTCAGGTTCTCAGGACAGCCACCTAGGCTGTGAACTACCCAGGAGTCTTAGCGTCTTACGTTCAGGTCTTTCACCCAAGGGTCCAAGCAGGTATAGACACAGGGGCATAGTTCAACTGAACTGCAGAAATCTGGGAGTAATCTGCTTACTGGAAACATCCTGGCTTGGACCTGCTTTTTCTTTGTTTTCTTCCTTCCTTCCTTCCTTCCTTCCTTCCTTCCTTCCTTCCTTCCTTCCTTCCTTTTTAAAAATGTTATCCTTCTTAAATGCCTTTCCTTTCCCATCTTCCTGCAGCTATTGCGTCAAGGTTTCTTTTTATAAAAAGCCGTCTGTAGAACAGGATTGCAACAGTAACAACCCTGTTGTTACTACATTAGAGCCAAGTCAGACATTTGCACCAGGTCCCCCGGGGTTTTATTATTTGTTTGTTTCTTTATTTTTACAAAAGTTGGCCTGTAGGTAATAAAGGGTAAGGGCCGGTGAGGCAGCTCATACCTGTTAATTTCAGCACTTTAGAAGTTGAAGGAGGGGTTGGGGATTTAGCTCAGTGGTAGAGCGCTTGCCTAGCAAGCGCAAGGCCCTGGGTTCGGTCCCCAGCTCCGAAAAAAAGAAAAAGAAGAAGAAGAAGAAAGAAGAAGAAGAAGGAAGAAGAAGAAAGTTGTTGAAGGAGGATCAGGAGTTCAAGACCAGCTTGGGCTCCGGAATGAGTTCTAGGCCTGCCTTGGTAACAGGAGATTTGTCTCAAAAAGTGGACAGAGGAGGGGAATGTATTAAAATAAAAACAACAATAAAAAAAAAAATCACTAAGGCCTGAGTACCCTGGCATTGTGAACAGGGAGGAAGAAATCGGGATACACGGTTTTGCCCTGAAAGGTGCTGCCTGCTCACAAGGCACAGGTTACACCTATATGGGAAGCCTCCTCCCGAGGCCCCCAGTAGCGAGTGGGCGAGCGAGCTGGGGGTTCACAGCAGCGCCCCAGGCGTGGGCTCAGGAGCGGGCGGGGGCCCGGCGGGCGCGCGGGGAGGTGCAGGCTTCAGGCTGGGGCGGCGCCTTCGCCTCCGGCTGCCGTAGGACCGCGGAGCCGCCGCTCCATCGGCGACATCTTGGTGGAGGACGTGCTAGGGGAAACGCTGTTCACTCGGTAGCTGCTGCGCCACGATCTCTGCCGACTTCCGGAGAGCGGAGAATAGGACACTCGGGAGGTAAGGCCGCGGCTCCCAGAGTCCCTGACTCCTCGCCCAGGAGGGTGCCTGGAACCTAAGATCCCCTGTCCCGCCACCTTGAGTCCGGCAGTCTTCACCTCTACCGGGTGGAGCAGACCCCAGGTGACCACCCACGAGTACCAGTCCACCTAGCACGGTCGCGTCGCTTGGAATCCCTCCTGATACCCCGCCCCCGCTATTACCTGAACTACGGGCCTGCCCAGCCCGGGACTCCGCCCCCATCAGGACTCTGCCCCCGCTAGGCCCCGCCCCTTCCCAAACACCCGTCACAGACACGCCCCCTCCCCGCCCCTCCTTGCCCTAGCCTCCGCCCTCCGGTCCGGGCGGGGCTCCGGGTTTGAACCGCGCGGCGGGCCGCGCCTCTGAGTCCGGTCGGGCCCGTAGGCGGCAGCGCGGAGCAAGCAGTCGGCAGCGCGCGGCACCATGTCCCCAGGCAGCGGGGTGAAGAGCGAGTATATGAAGCGCTACCGGGAACCGCGTTGGGACGAATACGCGCCGTGCTACCGCGAGCTGCTGCGCTACCGCCTGGGCCGCCGGCTGCTGGAGCAGGCGCACGCGCCCTGGCTCTGGGACGCCTGGGGCCCGGACAGCCCCTCGGACAGCTCGGCTTCACCCAGTCCTGCGCCCAAGGGCGCGATAGGGGAGCCCGCGGCGCCCTCCGCGCGGGAGGAGGAGCCGCCGGTGGGGGAGCGCGGCGCGGAGCTGCGGGACACGGAGGAGCAGGACACAGTGCTACCAGGTACGGGCGCAGCGGGTCGCTCCGAGGACCGAGCTGCGCGCTGCTCCGCTCTCTGGGCAAGCGCTTCCTGTTTTGGTTTGGTTTGGTTGGGGTTGACAGAATCAGCTTGCTGAGCTAAGCGGGGAAGGTGCAGGCCGCATCTCCGCCTTCCCACCCGGGATTTCCCTAATTTGGTGACTCTTGGCGGAGCCCTTTATGACCTCCAAGTGCCCCCTGGCTAGGGTCTTTGGTCGCAGGCAGTGGCCGGCTCAGTGAGCCCTCGATCCACCAGATGGCGGATCTGTTTGCTTCTGCACATCCCTCTTGGCGAGAGGAGCTTTTCATTCTAAAGATGACCGACTGAAGTTAAGAACAACCGAGCTGTCATTAGGGTCATGGTTGTCTGTGTGAACGCCTTGGCCTGGCCTCGCTGTCTCTGCAGAATGGAGTGCGTGTGTTTGTGAACGAGCCCTCTTTGTGTACGCTGGTCCAGCCTCACACCCTGGTTAGGCTGTGAGCCACTTTCCCGCCATAGCGGAGTGGGGCTGTCAGCAGAGAGCCCTGGAGTTTGCCTGGACTCAAGGCCGTGCTTCAGAACAACTGGACATCACTATGGTTGCCAGCCACCTTCGAGATCTTCTGAGGGTCTAGTGATGAAAAAGTTACTCAGTGACTGGTCTAGAAAGATGTATTTTCTCACCCGACCTTCAAACTCATAGGATGGGGCCTTTGTATTTAATCTCAGTTTTGTAAACAAAGCCAAGGGAGCTTGGGATCCATGGTCAGAGTCTGAAAGGGTCGGATTGCTTTGCTCTTGGTTCCCATGTTTGCCTAGTCTCAGTTCCTGCATGGCTCGGCTGCCTTCTTGTCAGCCGGTCGCTTGTGACGACCATCCTGATCCTTCAGTGATGCGGTTAGAAATTAGAGTGGCAGAAGGTGGTGGGGGCGGGGAGCGTGTCGCCCAGGTATTACAGAGCAAAATCTGTGCGTGCCATATGAAGACTGTTGACAGCACTTTAGTGTGCTTCGTGCCCGTGTTTGCCTAGTTAGGAGTGCACCGAGTTCATGATTATTTGGGTTTCCATGGAGATACAGAGCCCTCCCCAAAGATTCACAAAATCCCTGCTAAAATTTTTGGTGTGTGTAGGCATTGGGGGAAATAGATATGTCCCCGCTTTCAGGATCCTCCATCAGCACGGTTTTTTGCTGGCTCCTGTGGACCAGCGTCGACATGAGAAATATTCCTTATGAATGATGCTTTATGGTGCAGGACTGGTGAACCACTGATTCACATTGCTCTAAAATACATTTTCCTTACTTTTACTGCAAGGATTTTTTTTTCCAAGACAAGAGTTTCTCTGTGTAGAGGTGGCCGTTCTGGAACTCACTGTGTACACTAGGCTGGCCCTGAACTCAGAGATCCAGCTGCCTTTGCCTCTTGAGTGCTTTGATTAAAGGTATCTGTGCCAACACTGCCCAGGTGCCAGGACTTTTACGTGAAGAATCTTGTGGCTCCATGAAGCTTCTTACATGGTGCCCCCCAGCTGCTGTCTACTTGTCAGCTCCCTCTCCTGCTTTTTCCGTTTTTCTTCTTGGGGTACTGCAAATGCTCTCCCACTGAACCCCATTCTCAGCCCATTTTGTGTCTTTTGTTTTGAGACAGGGTCTCACTAAGCCACACTTGTCTTGAACTTCCTCTGTAGCCCAGGCTGGCCTCAAATGTATGACCCTTCTGTTTCAGCCTCCTGAATGGGTAGCTGGAATTATAGACCTGTGCTACTGGGTCCAAACACTTTTTGTTTGTATTCTTATTTGGGACCAGGTCTTACTGTTTTGCCCAGGGTGGCCTCAAACTTTTGGGCTTAAGCCATCTTCCTGCTCCAGTTTCCTGAGTAGCTCAGCCCACAAGTGAGCATTGGTACACTTGGCTGGTATTTACTTCTGTATACTTTTATCGCTGCTCCCCACCCCAGCCCCTTTACCTTGGGTCTTAACTTTATTTCTGCTCTTCTATACAGACAGACATGCCCGTTTCTACACAGTCTTCATAGCTACTGTATTCTGTGTGATATTAGGCCCATGGAAACTGGATTGGTGCTCAAAGCTGACCCACTTTGCTTCTCTGGGTCCTTTTTCTCTCTCTCACAATGTAGCCAAGTACAGTGGTTCATCATCACACGCACCTTAACTCATCCCCAGGGGCCACTGACCTACTTCTGTCTGGCCTGCCTGCTGCCCTTGTGGCAGGCTTGACGTTGTTGTCTAAAGAGGGCCCTTGGCATAACATCAGGCACTTCCGGCTTTCCGTCTCACAGGTGGGAGCAACCGCCATGTTTTGACTTACCCCCTCATTGGTAGAGGTCATCTGTTAGTTTAAGAAAGGATGAAAAGTTGAATTCTGAGGAAAAACAATCCTCCTAATTTTTTGAGTTTGTGATGACAGCTCTGTTTCTAAGACATCTGGAGGTGTTGCTCCATTGCTGTGAGTCCTGATCCTTGACTCAGACCGCAGGGGGACTGTTAGAATCTTTTGTCTGTCCTGACTCTTAGGAATTGATATGTCATTTGTTTTATGTGTTTACTGTTTTATGTGTATGGGGTTTTTGCTTGTATCTATGTCTATGTACCACGTGCATGCAATACTCTCAGAGGCCAGAAGAGGGTGTCGTATCCCCTGGAACTGGAGGTCGTAAACCTCTAGGTGGGCGCTTGGAATAGAACCTGGGTCCTCTGGAAGAGCAGCCTGTGTTTATAAGTGATAGGCCATCTCTGCAGCCCCCAAGCTATCTTTAATTCTGGGGAGTCTTGAATTATTTTATTTCATTGATTTCTCCTTTCCTGTATGTGTGTGTGTGTGTGTGTGTGTGTGTGTGTGTGTGTGTGTGTAGTTCATTTTATGGTGCTGGAAATGGAACTCAAGACTTTGTATACACTAGGAAAGCACTGTGCAACTGGCACATGCAACCTTGTTTCAAAAGGGGGAAAAGTATCTAGTTTGGCATGAACTTTCCCCCCATTTTGGAAACAGTTTTCTTAAGTAGCCTCAGCAGGCTTCAACTGTGAATCCTCCACAGCTGGAATCACAGGAGGGAACTACCGGCTACTTACAAAAAGTAATGGGTTCTTGCGGTGGGTACACTGTATCTTTTCTTGTCAGAGATATTAGAGGATTTTGTTTCTCTTTGTGTGTTTAGGGGACTGTATCTCCTCCCCTTCTTTGTTTTTGTTTCTTTTTGTTTATAATTCTGTATTGCTCTCTGGAGACTGTTTTTCAAATGAATGAGATCTGTTGGCTTTTTTTTTTTTTTTTTCTTATTTGAGAAATGGCTGTGAATAGTTCTCTGGTAAGTTCCAACTGCCATGTTGGTGGTGGGAGTGTGTTGTTAGTAGGAATTCTGTACTTTTCTAGCTGACCTGTGTTGGCGTATTTGGTGGGGGGGCTACTTTAGTGGGTTCTATTATCTACCACCCTTCCGACCCTCATTTCATTCCAATCCCTTCTACTGCCCAAACACTAGGTAGGAGAGAAAGAGTTAGAGGGGAAAGTAGACCTCTTTAGACTACTTCCTGCTGATTAGAGGCAGTAAGTCCGGTCTTCGTCAGAATATTTCCAGTGTCTCTTCTCATCTCTTTGCTCATGACCACTTGACGAGCAGCAAGGGGGAGTAGCAGCTGCCCCAGGCCCTTTAAGGACTCTCTCATTTATACCCTCTCCAGAGTCCCCAGAATTAAACTGTCTACAGCTGGCAAAAAAAAATCACACCCCTGGTAGTGCATGAGGCAAATCATAATCACCTGCTGTGAAGCAGCTTCTTATCCCTCACTTGGGATCAGAGCAAAAACATATTCACATAACATAATTTTATTTTTTTAATGAAACTAAAACTCTAACTACACTTCTCTTGGGAAACTGGCAGACCACCTCCAGATTTATTTTTGGGATACTGGGGAATCTAACCCAGCTTCTCGCTGCTAGGCAACTGTGTCACTGCTGGTCTACAGCAGATAAGATGCTGGCCCACCAGCCTGTGAGACTGTCTCCAGTCCCTTATTCCACAGTCGCACTTTCCAGAGTACATTTGCTTTTGGTAAAGTTTACATGCGCGTCATTTTAAACAACCTGTTCAAAAATTAGCAAAGTAATCCTGCCCCGCTTCTTACTCGCGCCTACTCCTCGTTCTTCCTACATCTTGTCTCAGCATCTTTTTGGTGGGAGGCAGAAGCTTTCAGAAGGTTCTTTTTCTCCGAGGCGGACTCAGATCCTGTGATGCCTTTCTGCCTGCCTGCCTGCCTGCCTTCCTTCATCGTCCTGGGCTTTTTGAACATGGAAGCTTCGTGCAGGACAAGATTTCCTAACACAATGTAAAGTTGTTTCCTCTGCTTCACAGTTCACTGTCCTCTTTACTTCTCTCCCCGCCTCTTCTCCCTGTTGAGACAGGGTTTCTACATGGTAACAAAGACTTGATTTCACACTGTAGGAAGTCTTCTGGCTCGGATCCGAGTACCAGGATTACAGATCTGCCCCACCATGACCAGATTATTTTCTTCCTTTGTTGGATCAAACTTCTAACGTTTTAAAGTTAAGAATTCTATTTTATTACCTGGTGTGTTGGTGCAAGCCTTTCATTCCAGCACCCAGGAGGCAAAAGTAGGTAGATCTCAGTGGCTTCCAGGTCAGCCTGGTCTACATAATGAGTTCCACTACAGCCAGGGCTATGTAGTGAGACCCTGTCTGGATTTAAATATATATGATGTATATGAGTGCTTTGCCTGCATAGATATGGTCCCCAGGGAAGCCGGAAGAGGGCATCAGATCTCCTAGAACTGGAGTTACAGACAGTCCTGAGTCACTGTATGGCTGCTGGGAATGGAACCTGGGTCCTTTGGAAGAACAGCTGGTGCTCTTGATGGCTGAGCCTACGCTACTGATTGGAACTATGTTCTGCTTTAAGCTGGCTAGCTGGCGTTGCAGGTGTGAAATACTGCATCCATCTCCATGTCTTTTCTGTTAAAATATGTACCCATGGGTTAGTGAGAGGCTCAGTGCGGAAAAGTGATTGCTGCCAAGCCTGGTAACCTGAGTTCGATTCCTGGGTCCCACATGGTGGAATGAATGAACCAACTTCTCCAAGTTTTGTTCTAACATCCACATGTATACATGCATACACCACATACACACACACATGGGGGAGGGGGATAACCAGATGTCTAAGCCTGACCTATTTGCTCATATTTAATGCTGAGGCCTGAAAGTGCTCTGAGGGACCCAGATATGGTTGGTGTCCTGAGGTGGTTTATTGGCCTGTCTGTTGACTGTCTAAGAGAGAGACACGGGTGTTTCTCTGGGGCATTTAAAACTTACCCTCTGGGAGTCTCCTGGGTGTCCTTCCCAGATGGTGCCTCTCCTCTTGCCCCAGGGGAACCAGCCAGTCTGCCACATGCTTGGAGCCCAGGATGAAAGCTACAGAGAAGGGCCCTCTGTGTGCTGAGGCCTCCTGTCCTTTTAGGAAGGTATCACCCTGGCTTCTGTCATGCTGGCATCCCAGGTCCAGGACCCTGTGCTTCTCCATCTTTAGACGGTACTCTGGCAGTCAGGGAGGAGAGGGTTAGGCACTTTGAATAGAATGAAAGAAAGAGGCTGAACAGTGGTGTTTCATGCCTTTGATCCCAGCACTTGAGAGGCAGGCAGATCTCCATGAGTTTGAAGCAAGCCTGGTCTACATCGTGAGTTCCTGGACAACCAGAGTTTGAGAGTGGGGGTGGGGTGGGGGTGGGGAGACTATGAGAGGATTATCTACTGCTGCAAATATGAAACCCAGCCAAAGTTGGCACCACTCCTGAGGCTTGGTAGGCTCTGTGGGCTAGACACAGGCCCTTTTCCAAGGCTGGCACACCTTGTCTGATGGGCATTATCCTTGGCCTCTGCTGAGAGACCAGCTGAGCTGTTGCTAGATCAACACGTGCAAAGCTTCCTCCTATGCTGTGCCCTCCTCAGGGTGTGCAGATGGTCTTTGGTACAGCGTGCAATTAAACGGAGCTTGATGGAGATCCCCACCTTTCCAGTTTCTCTGTGGGTCAGACAGTGTCTTTCCCTCTCAACTTGCTTTCCTTAGAAGTTGCAGACGTCTGCTCAAGTCTGGAGTTGGGGTTCCCTGACCTGGTCCTCAGTAGAGATGTGTCTGTTGCTTTTCAGAAGGGTGTGTGGTGGGGGCTGGCTGCTCTGGGCCTTTGGAAAGAAGTCCACTGCCCTAGCCTTGAGAATCCTTTCCAGACTTAGCTTTTGTCTTGGGCCGCTCTGCATGCAGTGGCCCTCCTCTGATTAGCCCAAGTCTATGTTCCTGGCTTATCTGCTTCTCTCACTATTGAACATTTTGTGTGGTACCAATGCTTCCCCTGGCCTTCGTCATTGTGCCTTCTGGCCTTTACTGATTGGGATTTCGGGGAGGAAGAGATTGAAGTGCTCGTTTAAACAGAACCCCCTACTTTATTTTTATTATTTACCTAGCTGTATATGTATGCACATGCACATCCGTACGTGTATGCTAATGCACACGTGCATGCAGCTGCCTGTGCAGGACAGAAGCAGACATGGGATTTCATGGAGATGGAATCACAGTTGTAAGCTACCTATTTTGGTGGTGAAGACAGGTCCTCTCCGAGAGCAGAAAGTGCTCTTAACTGCTGAGCCATTTCTCCAGCCCCTGCTTCATTCATTCATTCATTCACTCATTCATTCATCTAGAAATGGGGTTTTGCTATGTATCCCTAGCTCTGTGTAGACCAGGCTAGCCTTGAGCGCACAGAAATCCACCTGCCTCTGGTGTGCTAGAATTAAAGATGGACTTCACGATGTCTGGACCATTTCTTTCTTTCTTTTTTTTTTGGTTCTTTTTTTCGGAGCTGGGAACCGAACCCAGGGCCTTGCGCTTCCTAGGCAAGCGCTCTACCACTGAGCTAAATCCCCAACCCGACCATTTCTTTCTTGATTAAGCTTGCAAGAAGTTTGTAAATCTGTTTAGTGTTTTGTTTTGTTTTTTACTAAACTAACTTCTGTCTATTAGCTTTGGTTTTTTGTGCTGAAAGAACACATTTATCTATGTGGTTTCTTGGAAGTCTCAGTATGTACCTCTGGATAGGTTGGAACTCACTGTGCAGTCAGGCTGGCCTCAAACTCACAGAAATCCTTCTACCTCTGTCTCTTGAGTGCTTACCACCACCATGCCTAGCTATTTTTGTTGTTTGCTTTTTTTTCTCTTGGGCTTTTTGAGACAGGGTCTCTGCATATACCTGGATGTCCTGAAGCTCACTCTGTAGAGCAGGCTGGCCTTGAACTCTCAGAGATCCCCCTGCCTCTGCCTCCAAGTGCTGGGATTAAAGCCACCGTACACTGATTTTGTTTTTTCTTTTTGTTTTTTGTTTTTGTTTTTGTTCTTTTTTTCGGAGCTGGGGACCTAACCCAGGGCCTTGCGCTTCCTAGGTAAGCGCTCTACCACTGAGCTAAATCCCCAGCCCCTTGCTTTGTTTTTTTTAAAGATTTGTTTATTTCATGTATGTGAGCACACTGTCACTGTCTTCAGACACACCAGAAGAGGGCATCAGATCCCATCACAGATGGTTGTGAGCCACCATGTGGTTGCTGGGAATTGAACTCAGGACCTCTGGAAAAGCAGTCAGTGCTCTTAACTGCTGAGCCATCTCTCCAGCCCCACTGATTTTGTTTTTAAGAGAGGCTCTTATCACATAGCCCAAGCTGACTTTGAACTTAAAGGTCCTTCAACAACCTCCCTAGGATCACAGGATCTGATACCTCTAGCTCAGGCTGGCCTCAGTTAGTATCCTGCTGAAGTGACCTTGAATGCGATTGCTTCCGTCGCCCAAGTGTGATTATAATAACTTGTGGTAAAATATAGAACACAAAGTTCACCATCTTAACCTTCTTGAAATGCGCAGTTTCTGGTGTGAATTTCATTGATGTGTTTTTTCTAACCGCATCCCACTGACCTTGGAGCTAGGCTGGTCCCCAGTGGGCTGCAGTGACCTCTGCTTCACCATCCCCAGCTCCAGTGCTGGGGTTACGGGTGGATAGCGTTGCACCTGACTCCCCCTGTGTGTGCTGGATCGGAACACAGGGCCTCAGGCTTCCACAGCAAGTCCTCTTACCCCCTGAGCCATTTCCCCTGTCCCTATGTGTGGTTTTAAATTCTCGTTGCTGCTGTTTTGAGACTTTATGCTCTGTGAATATTTGTTCAAATAGGATTTTAAAAGCATATACAATTATCATGTACCAAGCTGGCCTGAAACTCAGCCATATTTATAGCAATCCTCCTGTCTCAGCCTGCCTAGTGCTGGGGTTATGAGTGTTAGCCTCCACACTGGGCTCAAAAATGAAAGAGATTTGGAAGTTATTTCTGTTTGTGACGTCATCTCCCTAATGGTTGTGAGAATATGTTCGGTGTAATTTCAGTTTATGTTAAGTCCAGATCTGTAAATGTGGGAAGACTCTCCTTTAAGGCTTTGGCTATGAAAAGCTCGTATATGTTCTGCATCCGCTTGGTGGGAATGTGCCAGCCCAGCATCCAGCACTCTACCTGACTGCATTCTGCTTGCCCTACAGCTCTGTGTTAGCAGGTGCATTTTCCATAGCATCTACCATGGTGTTCCCGTGGCAATACTGAATGGCTGACCTGTGACATGTCTAACAGAGAAGCACAATCATCTCGTTTTACTTATTTTAATTCACTTGAGTTTATTTTTAATAGCCACATTGGACACAGGTTATTGTATGGGGCAGCTCCGCTCTAAAGCCTGGATTTATTTCAATTCAATGGTTCTCTCTAAAGCCTGGATTTATTTCAATTCGACAGTTCTCTCAGTTGGTGAGACAAGCATTGTAATCTTCCCCTGTGTCTTGTGGGAACTACTGTTTTTGTTTGCCTGAAAATACCTTGTTTTTGAACACTGTTCTTTTGAATAGGATCTTGAAAGCATATACTTAAATCTAATTACCATGTGCCAGGCACGGTTTTGAGAGTTTTATAAATATTAAAATTACGGCGATGTGTTCTATCTCGTTTCTTCTGTTTCTGTCCGTCCTTTGTCTCCTGCTGGGAATAATATTTTTTTCCCCTTAAGCACAGAGTGTAAGCACCCTTACTTCACAGTCTGTAGGTGATAATTTAAGTTCTTCAGTCTCTTGCTCCTGACCATTGTGTTTGTATTGTTTTCTCTTCCTGGGTGCTGGGCTGCCTCTGTGACACTCTGTGGTACGTGCCATGGTAATGCTGTGTGAAAATTTACTTGTGGGGGTTGTTTGGACTCTGGGGTCCTGCGTAGGTCCCTAGTTCCTGCAGGCAGTGGCTTTTATACTTCTGAGCTGTTTTGGGCCCTATGGGTAAGAAGGGTTGATTCACTGCTCTTCGCCCACCCGACTTGACCCCTGACCTTGTGTCCCCTCCCCACCAGAGCCTCACTGGTAAGCTGCAGGGTTTCTGGTCCCAGCAGAAATGTGGTGCTTCCTTAGGTTTTCTTCTGGTCTCTTTTTACTTTTCTAGACAGCCTTCCTTTGTCCTGCTCTTGGGTTCGTTCTCTCTCTCTCTCTCTCTCTCTCTCTCTCTCTCTCTCTCAATCCTTAGATAAGTGTCCCCGGGATCCAACTGTGCCCTTTTGGCTTCCTGTCCTATGTTCTTCCTGGGCAGTCCTGCATTCTGCCCCTAGCCCCGGCTCAGTCTTCTCTCTCAAGGTGCCTGTGGTATCCCCCAGCAACCTGCCTGGCTGTTCCATCCTCCCTTGGGTACCCTGGGTCCATAGATTGGAGGACCATCTGCTTAGAACATCCGTGGAGACCCGTCAGGTTCTTCTGCCTCCACCCCCACTCCTACCCAGTGCCAGCTTGGTGCCAGTGTGTCTGTTTACCCTGGTCTGTTCTCAGCTTTCCTGGCAGGCATTTGACGCTATTATTTTTATCCAGCTCATCTTAAAATAAAGACAGGACCACTTTATTTCTAAGCTTAACCACCCCCCTCCCCATAGTCCTCCGTGATTTCTAAGGTACAATCACCCCCCACCTCCAATCCAAGCTGGCACAGAAGGACTTTGTTTCCCTGGTGCCTCCTGCTCCTGGCCTGTGGCTGGCTGTCACTTGGTGTGTGCACGTGTCCTTAGAGCGTCTCATTGTTCTTGCTTCCTTTTCAGTGGACGTTCCCTCTCCGGGTCTCTCTCTGGTCTGCATAAGCTTTTTCCTCACAGAGGGCATTATTGTCCTCCCCGGCATGCTTTCCGGGGAGATCTGGAGGAGAGGAGGTGAAGAGATTGGAAATGCAGGTGGATGTGCCCTTCCTCATTCCCCATATTTGACTTCGAGGGTCCCGCCTCAGGCTTCTTTTTCTCTGGGCTTTGACTTTGAGGTTCCCTCTTTTCCTCATCCTGTTCTAAGGCGGGGAAGGGGAAGGGGAAGGGTACAGCGCCCAGTACTAGGGCAGTGAGTGAATGTAAGTGGAACCTGCTGTTCCTTCAGCCTGTATGCTTCCCTGCTGGGATCGCAGCCTGGCCTTGGGGTAGGTGTCAGACCCAGGTGTGGCCCAGGAAATGAATGCGTTCTTAGAGCTCAGGCTGAAGCTGAGGCAGAAGTAAAGGTTTCCGACAATCAGGCGTGTGGTCTGGATTGCCCGTGCAGGGAACACTGTCCTGTAAAGGAATATGAAACAGGTTCCCAGCCAAGGGCATCAGGGCTGAGGGTCTGTGCTCTGAGGGGACCCCGCTTTGTTCTAGCACTCTGTGTGGTTGTCAGGAAGACCCGAGCTCTGCAGCGACTGATGGAGGAGCTGTAAGTAATGCCAGAGCAGTGGGTGACTCACACGGAGCTCATACTTGAGTGTGCGTGTGTGTAGGAGGGAAGGAAACAGGCTCGGGAAGGACTTACGCAAAAATCACATAAAGGATGGCGGTATTAAAATGTCAAAAGGTAGGTAAGGGAAATTGAGACATTCTGGAATGTTCTTAAATGCCTGGTGTTCGACTCAGGTTGGGGTAGCCACATATATCCCCTCCCCCAAGACCCTCCACTCCCCAGGTCTGCTGACATCTTTCGTCTCCCCCCACGCCCCCACCACACAGTTTCCTCTCTGTCCTTGGAAAGGGTGTGCTCCATCTCATGGGGCAGGTACGGCGGAGTTCGTGGCAGCTAAGGTGGGGCTCCTTGCTTATATCTTGGTTCGGGAAACAGAAATCAGGTCAAAACTGGGATTGGGCTACAACCCATAATATTCATCCTGTGGCGACTCCCTCCCTCCATCAAGACTCCATCTCCCCGAGATTCCTCGACCTCCTAAAGCAGCACCCCCAGCATGGTCGAGTGTTCAAACTCAGGAGCCCTCGAGGACAGCACATCCCAAGCACAGCTCTGTGGCCCTGGCTCATGAGGTCACTCCTGTTTCAATGTCTCTTGCTGTTTGCACCGAGGATGCTGTAAAGGGTACAATGCCAGTGGCTGTGGTGACCACATCCTGTTGTGACAAGAGCCCTTGGACTCAATTGGACAACCACCTCCTTGTAGGCACAGATAAGGTTTTCCTCAATCAGTGTACATCACAAAAGGAAGCAGAATGGTCACACTCTAGGGAGTGACTTAGAAACCGATAGCAGCTGCCCAGGGAGGACAGCCTAGTCTGTCCCCAAAGAGGGGTGCCTTTGGGTGCCTGTGGAGGGAGCTCCTGCGGCGCACATGCTCGTTTGTAGAGTGATGGTGACTTCTGTGGATGGCCGTCGCGGTTGCTCTGGAATTGTTTTGGTTTAATGTTGGTAATTTGTTTCCATAGCTGGCTTTAAGTAAAGCCTGCAGAGCTAACCGTGTGACTGACTTGACGAAATTTTTATTATTATTTTTTTAACTTAAAAGTCATTATATATGAACTTGATGTAAAGTTTTCCCATCTCTTCTCGTCTCTTTTTTTCAAAAGCCCCACCAAAAAAGGACGTAGAAGAGAGACCTGAAGAACACAGGACAAAAGAGACTGACGGGGCACCCAGTGGCCCCGGACCTCGACAACAGCCCAGTGCCTTATGTGCCAGAGGAAGTAAGAAAGCCGCCAGAAGCCCCCAAAGATCCACCAGCAAAATAAAAGAGAACAAGCACCCGTTTGCCCTTTATGGCTGGGGAGAGAGACAGATGGACATGGGGAGCCAGAAGACACACAATGTCTGCGCATCGGCCTCTGTGCATGAGGTGTGCCTTGAACGGGGCCGTTCTAGCCATGAGCTGGCTTGGAGCGTTTCTCCAATGGCTGTGGTGCTCGGGGCCACGGGAGGTCCTTGGGTCATGTGGGGGTCCATGGAAGCCAAAAGAAGGGAGCTCTGGTCCTAGAAAGACGGAGTGGGCTTTGGTTGGCTGGGGCTATAGCCAGGGCTAATGGCTGCTGACGGGAGGAGGCAGCTGTCATTGTGGTGTGTGACGTTCTGTGACCTGGGCCACAGGGATAGCAGGAGCTGGAGTTGTCCCCTGGAGAGGCATCAGTTTCCCTCAGCTTTGGTAACCTGGTGTCCTCAACCGAGACTTTCTCCTTGGCTCTGACTACTTGACATCTACTAGGGACCTCTGTTGTCCCTTCTGACGAGATTCAAGCTTGCTGACTTCCTGTTTGTCTGCCGCAGTGTTTTCTTCCCGTGAGCTCCAGTCATCTAGCTCAGCCTTGGTTTGTCATTCTGTCGAGGCCTGAGATATTTCACACACGAGGGCCCTTGTTGTAGCCATGAGACAATTACTGTGTTAGCACCAGCTGAACGCCTTAAGAACAGGCAGGAAGAGGAAACGCAAACTCAGTTTCCCTGTGATGTTTCCCTGATGCAAGTTCCCGGAGCAGCAGCGTGTAGGTGGCAGATGCTGTTTATCTGAGGTGAAATCTGAGACGGGAGCTGCTAACAGAGGATTCTCACAAGTCCCTGGGACTGATTTAACTAATAAATTCCCCTGACATTATATATAAACTCCTCTGACATTACACGTACACAAACACGAGAGTGGGGGGGTCTCATGTAGCCAAATTGGCCAAACCTAGTATGTAGCTGAGGAGGACCTTGAACCCCTGATCCTCTTGCCAGATTCAGGGATTTACAGGCTTGTGTGCTGCACCTGGCTGCCCTCCACATTTTTTTTTAATTTATTTATTTATTATATATAAGTACACTGTAGCTGTCTTCGGACACACCAGATGAGGGCATCAGATCCCATTATAGATGATTGTGAGCCACCATGTGGTTGCTGGGAATTGAACTCAGGACTTCTGGAAGAGCAGACAGTGCTCTTAACCGCTGAGCCATCTCTCCAGCCCCCATGCCCTCCACATTTTTAGTGCCGTGTTTTAAAGCATGCTACATAACTCTTTGACCTGCTTAATGTAGAGGGGGGCCCACGGTTTTCTGTAGCTTGGTGTGGTGGTACCCCATATCATCTTGGTGCTTTGGAGGGAGAGCAGAAGGATCCCCGACATTTATAGCCAGTCTGGTCTATGTAGTGAGTTCCGGGCCAGACAGAGCTACATACAAGATCCTCCCTCAATAAAAAACAAACCAACCCTAAAACAGCAGTTTTCCCAAGCTGGACCTAGATTAGATGCAAGGTAGATGATTACCATTTCTATCTACACTTTTATCTTTTAATTTTTTAAAAAGACTTATGTATTTATTATATTCTAAGTACATTGTCGCTGTCTTCAGACACACCAGAAGAGGGCATCAGATCCCATTACAGATGGTTGTGAGCCACCATGTGGTTGCTGGGATTTGAACTCAGGACCTCTGCAAGAGCAGCCAGTGCTCTTTTTTTTTTTTTTTTTTATTTACTCATTTATTATATATAAGTACACTGTAGCTGTCTTCAGATACACCAGAAGAGGGCATCAGATCTCTTTACAGATGGTTGTGAGCCACCATGTGGTTGCTGGGAATTGAACTCATGACCTCTGGAAGAGCAGTCGGGTGCTCTTAACCACTGAGCCATCTCTCCAGCCCAACAGCCAGTGCTCTTAATCACTGAGCCATCTCTCCAGCCCCCTATCTAAACTTTTTTTTTTTTAAAGATTTTATTTTATTGTATATGAGTACACTGTAGCTGCCTTCAGACACACCAGAAGAGGGCATCAGATCTCATTACAGATGGCTGTGAGCCACCATGTGGTTGCTGGGATTTGAACTCAGGACCTCTGGAAGAGCAGTCGGTGCTCCCAACCGCTGAGCCATCTCTCCAGCCCTAAACTTTTATCTTTTAAAAGTACCTTTCCTTTTTAGTCATGTGTATGCGTGCGTCTGTGTGCGTGAGTGCTGGTGCCCTGGGAGGCTGGAGGCATCAGATCTCCTTGGAGCTAGAGTTACAGACCGTTGTGAGCCGCCCAGCTTGGGTTCTGGGATTTGAACTCAGGCCCTTTCCAAGAGCAAGAACTTACTTGTTCTTGCCTCAGAGGCATGTCTCCACCCTAAATCTGATTTTCTGTTGCTTATCTTTACTGTCCTTGGTAATGGGGTGTAACAAGGACAGTTTACTCCGAAGCAAGCATTGATGCAATAGACTGGTGGTGCTTGGCTCTTTTCTTGAGGAACTCAGACTGGTAACCTAAGGCAGGGCCTCGTGGACCTCAGGCTGACACTAAGCTGAGCTTTCTATGTAGCCAAGGCTGGCTTTGAACTTATGATCCTCTTGGTTCTACCTCCCAAGTGCTGGGCTTATAGGTGTGCACCACCAGGCCCAGGGAATAGAGCCCAGGGCTTGATATGTGCTAGGCTGCACCAAGCCATTTCCCCAGACTTTTAGTTATTTAGGTATTCTTTAAAAGTCGGCTCTAGGGGCTGGGGATTTAGCTCAGTGGTAGAGCGCTTACCTAGGAAGCGCAAGGCCCTGGGTTCGGTCCCCAGCTCCGAAAAAAAGAACCAAAAAAGAAAAAAAAAGTCGGCTCTAACCCACTTAGCTACTACCTTTCTTTCTGACCTTTCTGTAGATTCATGAGTCAGCACTTCGAGCCAAGAATAGAAGACAGGTGGAGAAAAGGAAGCTGGCTGCCCAGAGGCAGCGGGCTCACTCGGTGGATGTGGAAAAGAACCAGAGGGTAAAGCCGTCGTCTGCGGAGAACCCGTGGCTGACAGAGTACATGCGGTGCTACTCGGCGAGGGCGTAGATCCTGGGGCATCCTCTTTCAAGTGTTCGTGCCAGCGAAGGAAAACAGAAACTAGCTAATGACACCACATACGGGTGGGAGAGACTGACTGGTCCTGCAAGGCGGCTCCCCTTAGGAAATTCCAAGAGATGGTTGTGCTTTCCTGATGGTTGGTCACCTGCCTTAGTGGTAGGACAGACTGTGGAAGCCATAGATGCTGGCTTGTTTACGAAGACAAATCCCCAAGTCTTGATATCCTTGTAAGAGTTTTCTTTTAAAGATTTTAATCTTTGGAGATACCCACACCGAGTGCCTTTAACCGGCTCTAGGCGCTTCCCACCCAGCCCTCCCGTAGTCTAGTCAGAGCTGCCCTTTCTGATCAGCACCACATTCCACAACTGGCAGGGCATCCCGTCCACTGTTGAGCATTCAGCATTCAGCATTCGGCATTCAGCTCGAGGTTCGCCACGCCCGGAGCCGACACCCAGGAGAGCAGGCGTGGTGATCCTGGCTGTTCCTGACGAGTTTCGGCAACTGCAGAACGATTACACTTGATAGATTTCGTTTCACCTCACCTTCACATAGACTGTGATATTTAAGAGTTTTCTGGCCAGAGCGGGGGTGACCTCTTCTCCCTTAGACGTTTATTTAATACACAGTTTAATGTTTCTGGTACATTCCAGTGAGCAACGTGCAGAGCATGTTTCAAGCAATGGTGACATTCCTCTAACTGCAGTCTGTCCCTTACGTCTGACCTGCCATTCCCTCTTCTGAGATAGCGGATGAAGACATTGAGAACTCTGCAGTGACATTTAAATGAACTGGGTTTGTTTGGCCTGTGGGGATGGGACCAGCAGACACCGCCAGTGTGTCCTTGCCTGTGGTGTGCTTAATGACGGCTTTGTGCGCGGTGCTGCTAGTCTAGGTTGAAAACCTGATGGCTTCATCTCTGGCCCGGTGATCTTTGCTGCCGTACTGTGGGAGAATAGGGCGGGCGCTGGCCTGACTGTAACGTCCTTCCTTTAATAGGGAACCGCTGTCAGGGTTTAAGAAAGAAAAGGGTTTTAAAGAACGTGTGTTCCCATGAGAGGGGGGTGCCTTCGACACCCTGTAGAAGAGAATTCCAGAAGGACGAGCACTGTGTTCTTCCTGAGAGACGGGGAGATCTGCCTGCACCCACTCAGCATCTGAGCTTGCTGGGTAAAACCCGGTGTTGGGCGTGCGGCTGAGCATTTATTCCCATGATATTTTTACCCTGGGTTTTTGAATATGGTAATTTCTAGGACGCAGACTGATTTCATTCCACGTGAGATTGTCACACGATGTCATCTGAAAACTGTTATCAGGCTTTGAAAATGTATACTAAAGAATCACGAGTGGTTTTTTTTTTTTTTAACTTTTAAACTATTTGCCTAGTTTTGTATAGTCCCCCATGTACAGAGCCCTCCCCTCTGAGGTGTATATTAATTAAAGAGTAAGTTCTACATGTTGTCCAAATACAACCTTGCTAGTGATAACTGTGTTAACTGCCTAGTCCCCAAATGTCACATAACCAGGGTGATTGGCACAGTAGCCCAGGTTGTTGAGAACTGCTCTTTGTAAAGCCATACCTTGAAAAGCCTACATTCCCAACATCATCAAAGCGCACCTGACAATCTCAGAAAGACAGGTCGGGGAGGGACACAGGACCCCGACCCTGGCCTTCAGACTTGCTCAGAAAACAGACGTGCATCCTTCTGCATATGTGTGTAGAAGTGCAGGCTGAGGTATGTTGAGAGGTCTGCTGGTGTCTTTACCAAATTCTTTTTCTTCTTTTCTTGAGACAGGGTTTGTCTGTGTAGCCCTGGCTTGTCCTCAAATTTTGTAGACCAGGCTGGCCTCAAACTCGGAGATCTGCCTGCCACTGCCTCCCAAGTGCTGGGATTAAGACTTGCCACATCCTTTTTACACAGAGCACAAATGATCAGTACTTTGGAGAACATTTAAACATTCGCACACCGCAAATAAGTCAGTATGAATTAGCGGTGACTCCCCACACCTGAGTCCCTAATGTTTAGGGGTCAAATTTTCTCCTTTTTAAAAAGATGGTGATTACTTTTTGAGCCTATGAAAATTTTAACGAACCTTAACAACTTTTTCCTATTCTAGGAGCAGTGAGATAATTTAGAGTTAACTTCTATGCTGGAAACATCTGAAAATGTTTGAGAGATCCAGTCATATTTAAAAGAAATGATATACGAGTCTTTTTAAAACATCTGATTTTAAGGTCTTAATTAAAACAGTTTTCCATAAGCGTTTTTGTTTTCTGTGCTGCTTTTTCTTTAGGATTAGACAGACTATTGAAATAAGGATGCCCAGCTTGGCTACAATGACAAGAATGAGAAGAAAATAATAGGAATGTATTCTTAAACGGTGTGTTTAACACCTGGGTTGGTTATGTGTCTGCTCCTTCTCTCTGCCCCCACAGAATTCCTAACATGTTTATACAGTTTTGCAGGTAATCTTACCCGCTCACAATGCCTGTGTCAGCTACCAGGCAACATCTTTGCAGTTGTGTCTCCCTGAGGGTTGCCTGCTAATTCAAAGGTCTGTGCTCACACTAAATTGCAGGCAAGGGAGTTGTTGTTGAAGGCTTCGTATCCAGAAGACTTCTCCCATGCCGGGAATGCAGCTGAGTCATAGGTGTTTGCTTGACATGGAGGAGGCACTGGGGTCTCCACATGGCAGCACACAGAATTCTGCAAAGCCTTTCACGCTAAAAACATCTTTCAAGAACATCTCTGCAAGAGGAATGAGACTCCCTGACCTGGAGGACACGGGGAAGCGTTATCGGAGAGGGCAGGAGAGGCCCAGCACAGGTGGCGGCGAGGCTCCCTTTCCTGGTAAGTTCACTGCTCAAGAAAAACAGGATCGCTGCATGGTCTACTTTCCGGATTAAACCGGTGCTATGCCATGGCCAATTCTGCAGTTCTGGGCTCAGGTAAGGTCTTTGCTATGTACTCTGTGGCCAATATAAATGCAACCCTTTTAACGCGATCTGGGGTCATTTCAAAACACGTGCATGCGAACTTGAAGTGGATTTGGGTTGGGAGGCAGAGTCTTTCTATGTAGCCCTGACTGTCCTGGAACTCACTATGTAAATTCATTTACCTCCCGACCCTCAAGGCTGCTGCTGCTGCTTCCTCTTTCTCCTCCTCTCCCCCCTCCCCATCCTATGATAGGGTTTCATGTAGACCAGACTGGCTTTGGAGCTAAATGGGCAAAGATAACCTTGAACTTTCTGCTCTTCCTGTCTCTACCTGGAACTGCTGGGATAACAGGCGTGTGCCGCTTGGTTACTGCAGTTCTGGGGATGCAAGAACCCGGGCTTCATGGAAGTTAGGTGTTTACTCTGCCAACTGAGATCTATTCCCAGTCCTCAACATAGGCTTTAGATTGGCAGCAATCACTTACGTTTTTGCTACCAACTTCTACAGTGGAGGTGAGTCGGTGGTTTCTTAAGGTCTGCACACTGGTCCACCCATCGTTTGTCTCTATAAAGCCTCTTCATCCAGGCTTGTACCAGGCACAGGTCCATCAGACATAGCACCCGTATGTTCAGTACCTGGGACAGACCTTGCTGGTCAAAGCAAGTAGGATCATGCATTATATGTTTTTGACTGTGTTAGAAGTAAAGTAGACATCGGTGACAGAAGACCAAAGGTGAAGTGGGCACTAAGCACACACATAAACTGCCAAAGAGAAAGTCTCAAAATCGGACGTTTTAAATAGAAGAGAGATGAAGTTTCGGCATATTAAAATTTGCGCAAGGGGGGTTGGGGATTTAGCTCAGTGGTAGAGCGCTTGCCTAGCAAGCGCAAGGCCCTGGGTTCGGTCCCCAGCTCCGAAAAAAAAAAATTTGCACAAGGCAGTGCTCAGGAGACATTGTTGGGAAACAGGCTTTGCCAGCTGTGGGGGTGCACGCCTTTATTCCCAGAACTCATGAGGCAGAGGCAGGTGGATTTTTGAGTTCAAGATCATCCTGGTCTACATAGCAAGTCCCAGGGCTTCATAGTGAGACCTTGCCTGCAAACAAAACCAGATCAACTAGATAACTGCTTGTTGTCAGGCATTGACATATTCAGGGATAGCTCCAAAGATATTTTGTGAGATTCACCTCTGCACTGTACTCCAGTCAAGCTGGTCTTGAACTCATGACAGCCTCCTGTTGCCTCAGCTCACTGAGTGCTGGGATTGTAGGTGTGCACCACCACACCTGGCATATGATGTGTGTGGTGTGGAGGAGTTTGCTGGGGATAAGCCCTGGGCCTTGCACGTGCAAACTGAGGCACTTTAACCTAGCCCAAGATTTCTTAATAAGCAGTTGCCTCCTTTGCTAGAGGTAGCGAGTTCCCTGAGAGCGACCACAAAGAACACAGCGATGCCCTTACGCTGAACTTTAAGAAAAGCACTGCGGTCAACAGTGGGTCTTCTGGTGTGGAGGTAACCTGGAAGCCAAGCAGGACGGGCAAACTGACCTGAGTCCACAGAGCAGGGGCGTTTACTGTGCATGAGAAACTCGGTTCCACTTTATTTCCAGGCTGTTAACGAGTCCTGTGGGTTTAGCATTTCAGGTGTGGAATTACAGAAACAGTGTAAAAGTGGGTGAGAGGGATTAAATAAGAAACGCACTGGCTGTTCACACCAGAGTCCTTTCATACTGAGTCACGCGTGTAACTGACACAATGAGAAAAGCACGCTCCACTTTCACAAACTGGCATCTCCTGGGAGTTAACCGACACAATGAGAAACACGCGCTCGCTCTCTCTCTCATTCACAACTGCATTTCCCGTGAGTTTAAATAAAAAAAGCTCATTGGGTGTGGGATCCTATCATGTCACACTGGCTCTGTGCTGTGTGGGAACGTGCTGGGCTGTGTGCAGCACAAGCTGGATTTAACGGAACATGAAGGGTACGTGTGGGGCGGGGATCTGCATACGTGTGGCATGTAAAGGTACTGTCTGTCCTCTGAGTTAGTTTGCAGAACGGCTGCTGAGCCCTGGCTGCCGGCGTGCACCGTTCCCGTGGAGATCTACTTCTGTGCAGAGTAGTAGATGGTAGTAAAATCTTCAGCTCTTCGGGCTCCTGCGGCTGTGCTCCAGAAACCACCACTGAACCTGAGAAACATTAAGCGAGATTCAGAAACTTTTATGCTTGTAAAGGGCCAAGCAGCTCAGAGCCCGACAGACAGGACGGTTTTCACCTTCAGATCAACACTGGCTCACGCAGCTGGCCAGCGCCACGTGAGCTGAGCATGTAGACTTGTAATCCCAGAACTTGGGAGGGAGGCTGAGGCAGGAGGATTGTTGCAAGGTGGAGGCCCACGTGGAACACAGAGTAAGCTCCTGCCTCAACTTCCCCAACAAAAATGTCTGCTGTGGTAAGTGGGAGAGGGAGCTACCAAAAGTTTGGTGGAGAGCTTACTGGTTCTGGGGATGCTTCAGTGAGGTCAAGTGTACTCCATGGTTTGAGGTAAAAACAGCCACAGCAGATCACTGGGCTCTCCCTGTCTGCCCTGCTTTTGCTTCTAGATGGCTGGGAGGAGCTCCTGCAGTGACGGTGCTGAGGGCAGACCTCTATTCCTTTTTTTTTTTTTTTTTAATTTATTTAATGTTTGAGTACATTGTCACTGTCTTCAGACACACCAGAAGAGGGCATCAGATCCCATTACAGATGGTGTGAGCCACCATGTGGTTTCTGGGAATTGAACTCAGGACCTCTGGAAGAGCAGTCAGTGCTCTTAACCTCTGAGCCATCTCTCCAGCCCCCAGACCTCTATTCCTAAGAGCCTCCCCTCCCTTCCTCCCTTCCCCTCCCACTACAGTTTTAGAGCCTCTCCTTTCTACCCAGGATGGAGGGCCCCCAACACCCACCTGTGTTGCTGGGGTGCCTAGCAGCCACACTCCTGTGCACTTGGAGCCTGTGTACGTCGGGGTGACCGTAGCTGTCTCAAGGCGGCGTCTCCATACTGGATACCAGAGCCCATCCTCTCGGGGTCCAGCTCACCTGAGGACCAGGACAATCCCTATGATTCTGTGTTCCCCAAAAATGCGCAAAGTGGAAGACGACAGAGTGTAACATCCCATCCATTTGTATCTTCATTGTGAAGAGCAAAAATGTATCTACTAAAAAAGATTGTCGTTTTTTGAAACAGGCTCTCACTATGTAGCCTTGGCTGCTCTTTTCTTGCTATGTAGACCGGACTGGTCTCCAGTGCAGAGCTGTGTCTGTCTCTGCCTCCCTAACCCTGGGATCAAAGGAGCGTACTGCCACACTGGGCTGGAAAAGAAACGCTTTAATTTTAAAATGCATGTGTGTAACGCGTGTGCAGGTGTGCAACACATGGATTGCCAGAGCTCAACTTGCAAGCTTTCTACTTGTTTTGAGACATGGGTTCTCTGAGACTCGGGGGTTCATTAACTTGGCAATGCAGTCTGGTGAGTGAGCCTCAGGGGTCTTCCTGACTCTGCCTTACCAGTGCCGTGATTACTGACGCGAACCACCACACCCAGGTTATTACACAGGTGCTGGGGATCGAATCAGGCCCTCATATTTATATGCTTTCATCCTGGTGCCTAGAAAAGCTATATTTATTTGAGTACATGATATCAAATATTCCTAGGAGGATCAAGAGCCCATAACAATGGCTGACTTAAGGGACTTTTGGATTTTTCAAAAAGTTTAAAGAGTGTATATGCACGCATGCATGCGGGTGCCCAAGAAGGCCATGAGAGGGCATTGGATCCCTTGGAATTAGAGACAGTTGTGAGCTGTCCATGGGATTTGGAGCCTCTGCAAGAGCAGTGTGTGCTCTTCGCCTCTGAGCCACCTCAGCCAGAGCTTTGGCTCTTTGAGTGGGACTATGTGACAGCACTATGCATAGAAAGGATCAATTTAAAACTAAGCGATAGCAATGCTCACTAATTTGTAATAACCTAATTTTGACAGCACCCTGTGCACACCCGTCCCCTAACCAGAGAGATTCCTGGACGCTTCCCCAGGCAAGTGTGACTGACTTGCTATATATAGCAGTGCTTTACTACAGCCTTGCTCGTCCCAGCCAGCAGGGGGCACTGTTGAGCTACAGGGCAAAATCCACAGACTGAGGCCAGGGAAAGGCTGGTACCTGATTCAATTTTGTTAAGTATCTTCCTTGCGCACTGCATGAAAGCCTCTTCGACGTTCTCGCCAGTCAGTGCACTGGTTTCCAGGAACATGAGCTCTGCAAATGTTATTAAAGAGAGAGGGAGCCACATTTAGAAGAGATTGGGAGAGAGTGATTTCTAGAGTCTCATTACAGTTTCTCGTTCATTTTGGAGGGAGTGCATGCTATGGTGCGCGTGCGTTGGTCAGAGGACAGTTGGTCACAGGTCAGACTTTTCTTCCTTCCACTGTGTAGACCACAGGGATGGAACGCGGGTCCTCTGGCCCAATGACAGAGACTTTCAACTGATGACAGCCTATTCAGGATTCTTAGGTAGTTACATGCAAAATCCAGTACCTAAATCTTCTCTTTCTATAACTATAAAATCAATACAAATAAATATGTATTTTTGTTGTCTGTTTTTATGAGAGAAGGTTCACATAGCTGAGGCTGGTCTTGAACTCTTGACCCTCTTGCCCCTGCCTCCAAGTGCTGGGATCAGGTTCCACCATATCCAGGTATGTTGATGTGTTATGGGAGCCCAACGCTTGCTGAGGAATGGCCACTGTGCCCTGACCCCTGAATAGACAGGATGGAGGAAGCACACAGAACTGTGTCAGTCGCTACCAGAGTGGGGGCTGGCTGGCTGAAGTCGAGACTTAGAGCCTGACTTTCTCCTCTGAGTGATCTGCGTGCTGATAAATCACTGCACGGCATACATATGAGCAGGTCCATCCCAGCCAGACACAGCCCCGTTGTCCAAGAAAAGCCATTTACATTCCCTTCGAAAATGTGTGCATTTGGGCACAATTTTTACTAATTTAGCTCTCCTCTAATCGATACTAATCATTAATACTAATTGGGGAGGTTGGGCAGTTTGATTTATTTTTATTATTTTTTTTTTTGGTGAGTGTTTTGCCTGAATGGATGCTTATGCACCACATGGGTATCTGGTGCCCAAGGAGGTGGTAAGCTGGGAATTGAACTCGAGTCCTTTGCAAGAACGAGTGCACTTATCCATCTAGCGCTGCTGTACTACTTGGATTCATGCTCTTGGATGCAGAGAGGGGAAAGCAGCGGAAAGCCCGCTCCTGTTGTCAGGTGCACCGCAGCCATTAGCCTGTACTAATGGGTCAGTACTAATGGACAACTTTCCTGATCATGCTAAACAGCTCTTGCTTTCTAAATAGCTCTAAAATGCCAGGGGTGGGGGAGCAGAGGTGGCAGGGTGGAGGTGGGGTGGTGGCACACACCTTTAATCTCAGCACTTGGGAGGCGGAGGCAGGTGGATGTGAGACCAGACTGGTCTAAGGATCGAGTTCCAGGACAGCCAAGGCTACACCAAATCAAATCAAAACCAAGGGGGGTGGGATGGGGAGGGGGAAACGTCCTCACAGAAGAAGGGGAGGGGGATGGGATCCTAGGAGGTTTATGGCCGGGGAAACCGGGAAAGGGAATAACATTTAAAATGTAAATAAAGGGCTGGAGAGATGGCTCAGTGGTTAAGAGCACTGACTGCTCTTCCAGAGGTCCTGAGTTCAATTCCCAGCACCCACATGGTGGCTCACAACCATCTGATGCCCTCTTCTGATGTGTCTGAAGACAGCTACAGTGTACTCATATAAAATGTAAATAAAAAATATCCAAAAAAAAAAGGAAGATTAAAGATTAAAAAAACTCTGTAGATAATCAAACATAAAAGAAAATTGAGCAAAGAATGGTTCATCAAAGTGAAGTTTCAAATGGAGAATTAACACATGGAAATAGATTCAAACTTTCAATGATCCAAATTCAAAACCAAACTGAAATAGCATCCTCCGGTATGTGACTGGACAAAAATACAATTGCTGAACATACTAAGACACAGTAAAACAGGCTCTCTCATGTTGCCCAGATTGTAAAAACCAGTGAAATGTATGTAATGTATGTAAATGTATATAAAAACATCTTTCACAGTTAAAAAAAAAATCAAAACCAGGGGCTGGGGATTTAGCTCAGTGGTAGAGCGCTTACCTAGGAAGCGCAAGGCCCTGGGTTCGGTCCCCAGCTCCGAAAAAAAAAGAACCAAAAAAAAAAAAAAAAAAAAAAAATCAAAACCATACAAACAACTAATGCTAACACAAGGCTCTCAACCTGTGGGTCGTGACCCTAGGGGTTGAATGATTTTCATAAGGGTTGCCTAAGATTGCTAACAGTAGCAAATTTATAGTTGTGATTTATCAACAAAAATATTTTTTCTGGCCAGGTCACCACAGCATGATGAACTGTAATGTATTACAGGGCCAACATTAGGAAGGTTGGGAACACAAATCTCCTGTGTAAGACATAACTAGTTCTCTTTCCTTTTTCTTTCCTCCCCACCCCCTTTTTGAAACAGTTTCACTGTATAGCCCTGGCTACCTTCAAGCTTTCAGTAAACCTCCTACTTCTGCCTCCCAAGTACAAGAATAACAGGCCCCAAACACCAAGCCTGGCTCATGTTTAGCTCTTAGTAAACACCCATCAAGCTGGGAGAGCAGGTTTCTCGTTCGTCCTTGATTCCAACCAGATGTGGACGGAAGGATGGAGTAGTCACAGCTGGCCCTCAGAATTAAGGCTCTTCCTGAAGGTTTATAATGCTGTTATTTCTACAAGCGACTGCTACTTTTGCAATGCAGTTTTGACATTAATAAATTTGTTACTCAGCTTGGTCTACAGAGGGAGCTCCAGGACAGCCAAAACTACATAAAAAGACTGTCTCAAAACAAAACAAAAACAAGCAAGATAGAAGTTTGTTACCATTGAATGAATGAGTTAATGTAAGAAAGTAGCTCAGTGGTAGAGCATTTGCCTACCAGCTGGGTTCGATCCTCCGCTCCAAGAAAAAAAAAGAAAGAAAGAAAGTGAAGCCGGCTGGTTGTTTCTTCTGCTTCCTTTCTATGTAGATGACGCTTTACCAGTTACACTTCAAAAGTTACATTAACAAACGTGCTGCCCTAAGACAGCTAACAAACCAGAGACACAAAGGCCCCACAGAGAGTAAATACCTTGCTTCCCTCGGCCTGTTGACCTGTGTCAGCAAGTGGGACAGACTAAGGTGTGCTGAACCAGCCGGAGTTGACAGTGGAGACCCCAGTTTCATGAAACAATTTAATCTCAAACCCCACCGATGGTTTAAGCCCCATCCACCCACTGTCGCTGTGCCCAGACCACTCTGAGAGACTCTTTAAGAGGAAAAAGTCACTTGCCATTCTCTTGTGCGAACCTGGAGGCTTCAAGGAAGGTGACTTCCCGGTCGGCATCCAGGTCCTTCTTGTTCCCGCAGAGAATGATGACGATGTTCTGGCTCGCCAGCATTCTGGCATCTGTTAACCAATTAGTAAGCGCATTGTAGGTTTCTCGGCTGTGTAACATAAGATTGTGGAAATAATACATGTATTTTATAAAACTAGCAACTGTTTCCAGCCATCCTTACCATGCACACTGCTTATCAACACTTCAGAGAGGGCAAGGGCGCCTCAGAGGGGACATGGGAACGTGAATGCTTGATACATCAGACCCATGGGCTATGTTTAGCTTTTGTTACAATGAAACCCGTAAGTCAGAGACTCTGGGTTCAAAAAAGGGCTTTCACTTCCCAAATGCAACTGAACCCCGAGTATGTGCAAGGTACGTGCCTGGCTTACAACACTAATCAGGGTCACCTGTGGATTTGTGGGCTCCTTGACCCACAGGAGTCCACTCTGCAATGACCTCCTGCCTCTCAGAGCTGGGGCTCAGGGACTTCCTGGCTTTGTTTACCCAGGACCAGCTCAGATCTTCAGGTTGGCTCCCATATTTGAGGACTGGCACAAGTGATGTCACACCCTGGCAGGTTGAGTCTCTCATGGCACTGGGGTGAAGTCAGGAGTATCGCCCCCTCTCAGAAGAGGAAGGCAGCATAGCTGTTCTCTCCTGTGTCAGGTTCCTCCCAGGAAAAGCCCCTTGCTGGAACCTTTTGGATGACCTGTTTCCAGGGCAGTGCTGCTAACTGAGGTAGTGATTGGTGAGATTTTGTTGAAGACGGGAATGTGCTGCAAGCTGCAGTGGCCATCCTGTGGTCACCAGGCATGCCTGGCATGGCACATTGAAATGTGGCCAGAACAGGGTAGGAGTAAACTAAGTTGTTACATGTCGTCAGTAACTGCAACAATGTTTCAGTTACATGCCACCAGCAACTGCAACAGTGTTTCAGTTACATGTCGCCAGCAACTGCAACAGTGTTTCATTAGCTCATTTAACCACCTCCACAGCTTTCTAAGGACCCAAGAGTCTTACCCTTATCAATGAGGAAACCAAGACCAAAACAGGGAGGCCCAGGCCTAGGGAGATGGCAAAGCCATTGGTTGATCTGAGCCTCAGTCTGGGTCTTTAGCCTCTTGGTTACTTCTGAGGAGGCACAGAGCCCTGCAGACCTTGAGGAGCGTGTCCCACACGGTGTGAAGAATGAGGCAAAAGGCTTGTTTCAGTCCCAACAGCTCACACACTAAAGACCTTTATGATTCCCCAGGAAAGGGCCCAGAAGCCTCCTGGGTACAGCTGTGCTGCCTGTCCAGACCAAACTAAATCACACATCTCTCTAACACGGGGATGCAGAACATCAAGTAGCCTGTGTGATGGGGAGGTGACATTACCTGGTGATGTCATAGACGAGGAGTGCCCCAGCCGCACCTCTGTAGTAGCTTCTCGTCACAGACCTGAAGGGATGAGAGGGGCTTCTAACAATCAAGGCCCTTTACTTCTCCCCACAAAAAACAATGCTTCCTTTTGAACCACAACATAGGGTGGGCCAGGACGAGCAGGTGCTCTCTCCGAAGCAGGAAGAGCCCAGAGGTTCATGGGTCTGCAATGTGGCCAGCAGGCACCAGGAGACCCTCATATCTCTGTCTTCCCCCTCCAGGTGCCCTGTTGGGTTCCCTTTCTTCTTCCCAGGAAAAGCCCGGACGGGAACAGCCTGGATTCCTGCCAGGGGCCTCGTTTACTCTGACCCACACAACATCCTTCTTCACCCCTTGCTCTACCAAGGACTGGGTCTTTGTCCACCTCACATTTTCAACCATCTGTTTCTCAGTAATATATTTTCTCCCCTGTAATACCGGCTTCGCTCTCTCTCTTTGCTAGGTTTTTTTTTTTTTTTACTTCCTGTGTATGATGTTGGGGTGGTGCATGTTGGTGCCACAGCATGTAAGCGGGAGGCAGACAACTTTGTGGAGATGGAGTTCAGCCTGTCGGGCTTGCTTAGCCAGAGCGTTTAGCCTCTGAGCCGTCTCGTTAGGTTTTTTTGTTTTGTTTTTTTTTTTTTTTGGTTCTTTTTTTCGGAGCTGGGGACCGAACACAGGGCCTTGCGCTTCCTAGGTAAGCGCTCTACCACTGAGCTAAATCCCCAGCCCCAGGTTTTTATACTTGTTCTGGCACCTCCTGTGGTCTCGACCCCCTGGATTCAAGTGATCCTCCTGCCTCAACCTCCAAAGTAGCTAGGACTATGGGTACCACCACACTCTATCCGCCAAGTGTAATCAAAAGGTGAAAAGCCTGTGGTGGGGGGTGTCACTCCTTCCACACTGAATGAAAGCATGACTAAAATGTTCACACACCGCTGTGCATCCACGGTTACAGGATGCTAACTGCACAACCTGACTAGCAGGGACCTGGAGTTAGCCTTTCTGAGTACCAGTTGTGCCAACGTGCCCAGCAGGACTCATAGCAACTGGCATGGTATACTCCAGTTAGCGTAAAGGAATAAAAACCCTCCATAGAAGTGTAATACGGAAAAAACCATTTGTCTTGTTGCTTTCCCTTGATTTTAATCTAAAAGCATGCATATTATGGGATGGTGCTACGCACCCGTCATCCTGGTGTTCATGAGCTTGATACATGAAAGTCGTGGGCTTGAGGTCTACCTAGACTGTAGTTAGAGGCTGGCTCAAACACCAAGCAGGGGGGCTGGAGAGATGGCTCAGCGGTTAAGAGCACTGACTGCTCTTCCAGAGGTCCTGAGTTCAAATCCCAGCAACCACATGGTGGCTCACAGTCATCTGTAATGGGATCTGGTGCCCTCTTCTGGCCTGCAGGCATACATGCAGGCAGAATGCTGTAGATCTAATAAATAAGTCTTAAAAACAAGCAACATGGGGGCTGGAGAGATGGCTCAGCGGGTAAGAGCACTGACTGTTCTTCTTGAGGTCCTGAGTTCAAATCCCAGCAACCACATGGTGGCTCATGAGCATCTGTAGTGGAATCTGATGCCCTCTTCTGGTGTGTCTGAAGACAGCTACAGTGTACTCATATATGATAAAAAATAAAAATATTAAAAAAAAAAACCAAAAAACCAACACCACCAAAAACCACCAAACAGACTGAAGCCAAAACCCAACTGCACGGACACCCAGCACCGCATGCTCCTGACCGAGTTGCCACCTCTGAGAGTCTAGTGATCTTTTGCTTGTTTTGGTATCTGGGGTCCAGTCAGGGCTCTCTCAGCACTGAGAGTGCCCAGATTGAGCTGGAGCTTTTGAATTCAGTGTGCATGCCGGTTTGAGACCATGCCCAGTGAAGGAGTCAAGCTAAGCAGTCCAGGTTCCAGCATTCTTAGTAAATTAGAAGGAAAGTTACCTGAACCGCTCCTGTCCAGCCGTGTCCCATATCTGTAACTTCACATATTTACCACCAACATTTATTATCTTTGAGCCGAATTCCACTCCTATGGTATGATTTGAGTCATCTTTGACTAAAAAGAAAAACAAACAACAAATAATTACATTTTAGGGCACAGAGGCAACAGATCAAGGTTTAAACAGGAAAGTTAAGATGGATCGGGGGGGGGGGGCTGGAGAGATGGCTCAGTGGTTAAGAGCACTGACTGCTCTTCCAGAGGTCCTGAGTTCAAATCCCATAACCACATGGTGGCTCACAACCATCTGTAATGGGATCTGATGCCCTCTTCTGGTGTGTCTGAAGACACCTACAGTGGACTCATAGACAAAATAAATAAATAAATCTTTAAAAAAAGATAGATCAAGGGCTGGAAAACTAAACAAATAGGAGACTGGTGTGAGTTTGATCCACTTTGGCTTGTATACTAAGTCCCTGGCCAGTTGGAGAGCTAAGAGATGAGAGATGATCCATTTCCAAAGATGAGCCACCCAGGGCAGCTGAAGGCTATAACCCACCCAACTGCACTCTGATGTGTATCTGGCTACTCTGCCAGGAAACAGGGTCCTACTGAAGAACCCTTTGCTGGGCTCACCATCTTGTCAACTCTTAGGATAAGAAAATGGTATACACCGAGCCTGAAACACTAAATAAAAACTCCATCATGCAAAGATTTAAGAATGTAACCTATTTGGACACGGTGGCAAAAACCTTTAATCCTAGTGCTCAGAAGTCAGAGGCCTTGGGTGAATCTCTGAATTCAGGGCCACTGTGGTTTATGTAGTGAGTTTCAGGGCAGCCAAGGCTACATAAGATGACCTTGTATTTAAAAGTACTCTCACCCAGCAGTAGTCCCTGCTGTTACGATGCTGACCCACCAGGCAGGATGTGCCCATTGGTACAACTGTTACAGGAGTAACCAACCATCCAGACTGGATGTGAGGCCTGCCCCACGGGAGGAAGTTCATAATGGTTCTGCAATCCTGGCCAAGAGCCCACCTCAAGAGGTTATGGGGCTTAGTGGGGCACCTGCTACAGCTGCTAAATGGGCGTGTCATGTTGTCAAACCACCTCCTAAATGTTTGCATTTATACCCTTAGGTTAGGGCCCTTCTCAGCCTCGGTCAGAGAAGCTTCCTTTTGGGTGGGCAGACGTTAGTGCAGAGACTCACAGCTGCTCAGAGTGCTGAGGGTAAGGCTGAGTGCCGCTCACAGTGTCGGGTGGGGGGATGGGGGCGGGTGGGTGAAAGCTGTAAGACCTGTGGGCGGGAGGAGCGCTATGTCTGGACACGATGTAGCCACCGCACTCACGGAGCTCACAGCACCTGTGCCGAGTTGCCTGTGTAAGACCTGCACAAAATCGAGCCCGTCAACATTTCAGCATAGAAGGGTGAGGGACTCATTGGGCAAGGCCCCACCAGCTGAGGAGACATTAGCAGTTAATGACTACTAAGGGAGGGAGGGTTGTTTAAATTCAGGGGTGTAGCCACTGGTAAGCTGCCTGTTGCCTACGGTCCTATAATTACCCCCCCATACATAGGCAAGCAACCCAAATCAAAGTTGGTGATATGACAGGAAAGTAAGGGTGGGGTGTGTGAGGAAGAGGGTTCTGGAGGAGGTTCTAGAAGGTGGGGTATGTGAGGAAGAGGGTTCTGGGGGAAGGTTCTAGAGGGTGGGGTGTGTGAGGAAGAGGGTTCTGGAGGAGGTTCTAGAGGGTGGGTGTGTGAGGAAGAGGGTTCTGGAGGAGGTTCTAGAGGGTGGGTGTGTGAGGAAGAGGGTTCTGTGGGGAGGTTCTGGGGCATTGGCTGGTCTTCCAGAGGATCCTGGCACAATTCCCAGCACCCACATGGCAGCTCACAACTCTTTGTAACTGTAGTCCCAAGGGATCTGACACCATCACACAGGCAGACATGCAGGCAATACACCAATGCACATACATTTAAAAAGGAATTTAAAAAAAGTGGGGTTGGGAATTTAGCTCAGTGGTAGAGCGCTTGCCTAGCAAGCGCAAGGCCCTGGGTTCGGTCCCCAGCTCCGAAAAAAAAAAAAAAAAAAAAAAAAAAGTGAAGTTCTTTGAAACCATGGTTTTCCCCCTGCAAGCCCAGCTTTCCCAGAAGCACGTGGTGCGTGCAGGTGTTGACCCGAGCTGCTGAGGGCTGCTACTTACATTTCTTCTCAATGAACTGATGGAGCAAGCAGGATTTGCCAGTTCCCGCATTTCCAATGACCAAGAACTTAAACAAGAAATCTGAAAGTCAAAGAAAGAATGAGAAATAACTTTAAAGGGAGCTGTGATGCATTCTTAGGCCGTGGTCATAAATCTAGTGAAGGGTTAGTTGCTGGTTACGACACAAGAGGTAACTGAGTCTTCCGTGGAAACGCACGGCCGCCTGTGCTTATTTACCCATTTCACGTCTGTGTATTTCTAATAAGCTCAGAGCTTCTTCAAGCTGCTCCTTCGACAACTTCCTAAATGTGACGGTTGAAAATTAGCTGCAACAATGAATAAAACGTGTCCCGGCTAGCCACGACACACACACACTCTCAGCTGCAAGCAAAATTAGCCAAGAGACAGAAGCCTGCTTCTCCTTCCTTCTCTATACGTTACGTCTGAGTTCCCAGACGTGTGGCTGTGTGTCACTTCTCATCCCTTGGCTGGAGTTCCCCAAAAGCAGCTGAGGTCATGTTCAGGCTGACTGAACTGACTCAGGGCAGACAGGGTCATTTAGTTTGGCATAGTTCCTTTTTAAAACAAACAAACAAAAAACAAAAAACAAACCAAAAACCTATTATTTTATGTTTTGTGTTCTGCCTGAATGTCTAGACACCATGTGTGTGCAGTACCTGCAGAAGTCAGAAGAGGGCATACAGTTCCTCCTTTTGTGGGGACCCCAACCATAAAATTACTGTCATTGCTATGATTTTGCTACAGTTATGAATAATAATGTAAATATCTGATGTGACCCCGTGCAAGTGTCAGTTGACCCCCAAAGGGATAGAGACCTGCAGGTTGAGAACCGCTGCTCTGAGACCTCTCCAGTTTCTGGGGTATTCCTTTTTTTTTTTTTTTAAGATTTTTATACACACACACACACACACACACACACACACACACACACACACACTGTAGCTGTCCTCAGACACACCAGAAGAGGGCATCAGATCTCATTACAGATGGTTGTAAGCCTCCACGTGGTTGCTGGGAACTGAACTCAGGACCTCTGGAAGAGCAGTCAGTGCTCTTAACCGCTGAGCCAACTCTCCAGCCCCTGGGGTATCCCTTTTACAGGACTGGAATAAAAGACTTTCAAGATGGAATTTGTTAATTAATATGAAATAGCTTCAGAAAGTCAGGGTTGAAAACTTTCAGTGTACCAGAAGCTGGCCTTGAACTCTTGGTCCTCCTGCCTCTGCCTCTTAAGGGCACCATTACAAGTGTGCCAACATACCCAGCACTTCAACTGCTCCCTTCCTCCCGCCCTTCATCTCTCTCTCTAAGACAGGACCTCACAATGTAAACCAGGCTGGCCTCAAACTCCAATGATCTACCTGCCTCCTCCCAAGTGCTGAGATTAAAGACAAGCCAGCTAGCTTGCTTTCTGGTTTTTTGGTTGTTTTTTTTTTTTTTTTTTTTGGTTCTTTTTTTTCTCTCGGAGCTGGGGACCGAACCCAGGGCCTTGCGCTTCCTAGGTAAGCGCTCTACCACTGAGCTAAATCCCCAGCCCAATTGCTTTCTCTACTAAGAACTCTAGTCCTGCAGAGCTGGGAGCTGCACACCATTGGCTCCTTGCTCCAGAAGTAACCCTATCTGCTGCAAGCCCCGCCCTGACGGCACTGCTCTGTAATCCTCTCTCCAGACCACATCCTCTTCCAGATGGGACCATGTGCTCATGACCCTAGCCGCTCCTGTTCTCCCCCATTAAGCTGACAGGTGCTAGTTTTTGATATGGCCCTGCCACCACTTTCTGGAACTATAACCATCACTCAGAGATTAAGCCTATTTGGTCTCCAATGATGTCCAAATGGTTGCAGAAAATCATGGGACAGTGCATTAGAATTGTCAGCATTTAAATACCAACAACGTCAGCTTCCCACTGCATGTTTTTAAAGCATGGCATGGAGACCCTGCTCTTCTTTCTTCCTGAGTGCTTCTCTTTCTTTTAATAATTATGTATAAAATGTATGTTAAAATATATTTTAATAAACTTCAATTCTGTTTCAAAAACAAGTTATAATAAGGGCTGGAGGAATGACTTATTGATAAGAGCACTGGCTGCGTTTGCAGAGCACCTAGGTTTGTTTCCCAGCATGCACGTGGCAGTTTACAGCTACTTGAAACTCCAGTTCTAGAGGACCCAGCATCCTCATCTGGCCTCTGACGCATCAGCTGCACACATAGTGTACACTTACATACACACAGGCAAAACACACACATAAAAATAATTAAGCTTAGTGTGTCCATACAGTGTGTCCATACAATGTGTCCATACAGTGTGTCCATACAGTGTGTCCATACAATGTGTCCATACAGTGTGTCCATACAGTGTGTCCATACAATGTGTCCATACAGTGTATCCATACAGTGTGTCCATACAATGTGTCTATACAGTGTGTCCATACAGTGTGTCCATACAGTGTGTCCATACAGTGTGTCCATACAATGTGTCCATACAGTGTGTCCATACAGTGTGTCCATACAATGTGTCCATACAGTGTATCCATACAGTGTGTCCATACAATGTGTCTATACAGTGTATCCATACAGTGTGTCCATACAATGTGTCTATACAGTGTGTCCATACAGTGTGTCCATACAGTGTGTCCATACAGTGTGTCCATACAATGTGTCCATACAGTGTGTCCATACAGTGTGTCCATACAATGTGTCCATACAGTGTATCCATACAGTGTGTCCATACAATGTGTCCATACAGTGTGTCCATACAGTGTGTCCATACAATGTGTCTATACAGTGTGTCCACACAGTGTGTCCATACAATGTGTCCACACAGTGTGTCCATACAATGTGTCCACACAGTGTGTCACACAATGGACTGGAACTTTGCCTTAAGAAGGGAAATGTTTCAAATACTTGCTATACCAGATGACCTTTAAGGACATTAGTGACATAAACCGGTCATACAATGACAGATACTGATGATTCCATTTACGTGAGGACCTTACAGTAAACTGAAAGTGGGTGATGGGTGCCAGGGCCTGGATGGGGTAAAAATAGAGAACTTTATCTCATGGCATGAGCATCGATCGGCTTTAGACATGAGAGTTCTAGAGACTGTAGGTCACCACTGAATTAAGAAATGTGACTGTGCTTTAATACCACTGAAATGTACATGCAAAATTTCAGTCTTTATATCATACATACGACATATGTGGTGTGTATGAATGTGGTAAGCTTGTGCCATGAGACATTTCTGGAGGTCAAAGGACCGTCTCGGGTGCTGCCTGTTGCATTTTGTTTTGTTTGAGACAGGGTTTTTTTGTTTTTTTTTTTTGTTTTTTTTTCAAAGATTTATTTATTCATTTATTATATATAAGTACACTGTAGCTGTCTTCAGACACACCAGAAGAGGGCATCAGATCCCATTACAGATGGTTGGGAGCCACCATGTGGTTGCTGGGATTTGAACTCAGGACCTGTGGAAGAGCAGCCAGTGCTCTAACCACTGAGCCATCTCTCTAGCCCCCTTTGTTTTTGTTTTTGTTTTTAATCTAACAGCGTGCACTGGCTGGAGAGCTGGTGATTCTGTCTCCTGTCTCCACCTCCCATCTCCACGTAGGACACCAGGATCCAGCTGTGTGTTACACTAGTACACTCAGCTTTTACATGGGTTTGGAGGAATCACACTCAGGCTCTCCTGGAGGAAGAGGTGGGGGCGGGGGGAGTGTGTGTATCCCCATCCACAGGAAAAAAAACATGGAAAACCAAGCCTAATCATTCTCGCTAAACAGCTTTTCACACCAAGAACCTGAAGTAAGGTGGTTACGATTGCCAGGCCAAGGGAACTGGAATGTCTCCGCCTTGCTCAGTAGTCTCTTCTGTTAGGAAATAAAGTTCTATAAGATGTAAAGAGAAGATTTAAAAAAAAAAAGGATGAAATGTTGGGTCTCTTATTTCTTGAGTATTGTGGGAGAAGGAAGAGAGGCTGGGACACTGAACACTCTGGACCTTGGATTCACGCAGCTGAGCATGGACTTTGGCTCAGATTTGTTGAACCATCCTCCATAAACTATTGACTGCACCATTGCCACGCCTGGGCAGAGGGTGACATATAAGTGTTCCATGATGGAGAAAGGACCGGAAAGATACATGATCTCTATGCAAAAACACGGAAGCTCAGAAAGCTAACAGATTATAAACAGAAGACATTTTGTTTGAAATCACTTTGGCAAAATATCCAAGAATGGTCCAGCGTTTAGGAAACCAGGAGTGACGGTGCCTGGCTGGAACAGTGCAGGTGCAGTCTGGGGGGAAGGGCGGAGGGGGTCTGGAGTACCTTGGACAACGTCAAAAACCCATCACTCCTCTCAGGAGGGTGGGAACAGTCCCTTTGGAAAATGAATTATGAGCCGATACTGTAATTATTCCAGATAATAAAGCCCAAGTCAGGAAGTCGACAATAAAAACCCCAGAAAGCAATGTAGACACAGGGACACAGAGCCCCCCTCCTCCCCACAAACACACACACACACACACACACACACACACACACACACACACACACACACACAGTCCTCTGAAGATAAGTTTACAACCAGAAACTACAAAATCCCTCCTGAGGACATTATGATTAGTGGCATAAGCCAAATGGTGATCCTGTTTGGGTGAGGGTCCTGGAGCTCACACACAGAGAACAGGGGCACGGGGGTGGGGATGCACCTCAGTGCCTCACCGCATGCAGACCCTGCCTTCAGGACCTGCCAATGAGCAGCCTGGTAGGAGCCATCAGGACAACGAGTAACATGAAAATGCAGTTAAAAATGAAGGGGGGGCTGGGGATTTAGCTCAGTGGTAGAGCGCTTACCTAGGAAGCGCAAGGCCCTGGGTTCTGTCCCCAGCTCCGAAAAAAAGAACCAAAAAAAAAAAAAAAAAATGAAGGAACAGGGGGTTGGGGATTTAGCTCAGTGGTAGAGCACTTGCCTAGCAAGCACAAGGCCCTGGGTTCGGTCCCCAGCTCCGAAAAAAAGAAAAAAAAAAAAAATGAAGGAACAGGAGGCTTGGGAGAACGGGTGCAATAGTCTAGATGGCCTAGGAAGAAAAATGATAACCATTAAACATAAGTTCTCACAGAGCCTGGTACTCCAACCTTTCCATTTGAGAGAATGAGGCAAGAGAAACACAAGTTCGAATCCAGCCTGGACAACTTTGTCTCATAATAAAAAGTGAAAGCAGAGGGCTGGGCATGTATCAAGGACCAGGCAGTAGGGCATGCCTGCAGTGTCCAGAGGCCTGGGTTCAGTCCCCAGTGATGAAAAACCAACAAAACCAGTACTCAACGCAGATCGAGGAACAGACAAAGACACAGTGAAGAGAGGATGTGTGCAGTGGAAACTGTGGGAAAATTACCAGCAGGCAATAGAGCGCCTCTCTCTCTCTCTCTCTCTCTCTCTCTCTCTCTCTCTCACACACACACACACACACACACACACACACACACACAGAGAGAGAGAGAGAGAGAGAGAGAGAGAGAGAGAGAGAGAGAGAGAGAAAAAACCAAACCAAACCAAACCACCACCACCAAAACAAACACACAGGGGGACCCTGAAAGAGAACGAAGACAGAGGAAAACCTAATATTTGTTAACGAGGGTCAGCACCAAAAGGCACAGTGATTGGGGGCTTTATGACACTAACATTAAAGGAATCAGCTGGGTGTGGTGAGTCATACCTGGGCTCCCAGGTCTGGGGAGGCACAGGCAAGAGGGTCACTAAGAGTTCAAAGCTAGTCTGAGCTACAGTGTGAGACCCTGCTTCAAAACAAGGGCCAGGGGCTGGAGAGACGGCTCAGTGGTTACGAGCACTGACTGCTCTTCCAGAGGTCCTGAGTTCAAATCCCAGCAACCACATGGTGGCTCACAACCATCTGTAATGAAATCTGGCGCCCTCTTCTGGTGTGTCTGAAGACAGCTACTTATATTTATAATAAATAAATAAATATATAATATAATAAATATATAATAAATATATAAATATAATAAATAAATAAATCTTAAAAAAATTGTAAGAAAAAAGGATTTAGATGGTAACCAGGGATCCGTGAGACCCTAACCCAACAACAATAACATCCCCCACTCACCCATCCAACAGCCAATCAACAGAAAGGAGGCGGAGAGAGAGAGCTAAGGTGGCAAGGGGTTGTGGAAGGAACAGCACAGGGCTCTGAGCTGAGAAATTTTATAGTTTATGAATATTTATTACATGGCTGTGTGTGTGTGTGTGTGTGTGAGAGAGAAAGAGAGAGAGAGAGAGAGAGAGAGAGAGAGAGAGAGAGAGAGCGCGCGAGCGAGCACGAGCATTCTGTTCCCTTCCAAATCATGGTGGAATGAATTTCCATCCTCAGGGTATTTCTTTCCAGGATCCTCTTGAAAACCCCATGGTTATGACACTCACAAGGTAATGGTTTCTTCAGGGAGGAATTAGCTCCAAGGCAGGAAAGAGTCTATATCCCAAAATAGGAACGCTAAAATGGGACCTCATGCCAGTGTACTTCTAACTTTCCATATGATAAATGTCAGATGGGATGATGGGAAAGCTATCAAGCAATCAGCAGCAGTGAGTAGACACAGCCACCCTTCCTTGGAAGGCACTATGGAGCAGAAAAGGTCACAGTAGTCAGAGGACATGACACTCAATGCCCTACCTCCTCCCCAGACCCCAGCAGACCCCAGCAGACCCCAGCAGGATGGTGAGCCAAGGCACAGAACAGTGTGCAGTAGGGACCAGTGGAAATGACGAAACAGCATTGCACACTGTGCTCAACATCCAGTGCCTGTGACCTCAGGCTTGGTTGGCCGACAGTGCCTGTCTGCAGCTCTGCCAGCTCTGACCCCATTTTGCTTTAACTCTGGTCCTGTTCTCAGACTCGGATCATGGCCCCACGCTGCATCATGGGACCCTGCTATCTTTTTTTTCTTCTGAGTGCATTGTGGAACTGGCTGTTAAGATAAAACTTATCTGAAACTGGATGTCCAACCCCCAAGATGAGAGAATGCCAATGTGTGTGTGTGTGTGTGTGTGTGTGTGTGTTCACACCACCTGCAGTCTGCCAGCACTAGACCTCAGGAGACAACAACCTGGTCCTCCCAAGAATGCTGCCCACTTCTCCAAAGGAGAAAGTGGTAAGGAGACACAAACATGGTGGCCCCCTTCCAGGACACACACCCTCACATGCTAACACCCTCACAGCGGAGAGCTTTGAACACGAGTTCTAGAATGCCTTCTTAGTTTCCCCTTCATATTGCCACTTTGAAGTTGAGGTTGCTGCAGGCCATAGAGGGATGGGGGCCCTTGAACTGCACACCCCCCAGGGTCCCTCTTCCTAGTCCAAGAGGCACTTGGCTTTGGACAGGTAGGTGGAAGATTTGGGGCCTCCTTGCTTTCAAGCTTAGAGTTTGCGAGATGAAGACCAATAGAGGTGTGTCAAAGGATGCGGGAAGAATCTATTTTGAGATACTGAATGGCAGATTCAGCTGGACGATCCTGTGAGCAGACAAGGTTGAAGCCACGGGAAGCATCCCTCAAACGGGTTGACCATGAAAGGCCCCTGGTGAAGTCTGTGCCCTTGCGGAGGGAGAGAATCCTGACCATCTCCCCGCTACAAAGCTCACCGCCCTGGAGCAGCAGATCTGGTAGAAGACTGGGCCAGGATGTTGCAAAGCACATGTCCTCGCAACACAGAGAAGCAGGGCAGTAAATGCAGACACTGGAGCTGGGGGGGGGGGAAGGGCAGGGTATCTGGGAAGGGCACAGACTTCACCAGGGGCCTTTCAAAGAGGCAGGGACTTTCACTTCAGGATCGATGTAGTCAGTGATGGGAACTGGGCAGAAGGCGCCCAGGGTAAAGCCAGGGAATTGAATACCTGAAGCAGAAGAAGAGAAGGTGGCCAGAATTGACCCTGCAGAGCCATGAGGCTGAGGTACTGACCAGTCCTCTGTAGAGATGCATCAGGCACCAGGTCGGTCAGGAACTGAGGACAAAGCAAGATGGCCAGCAGATGACCCTGATGACGGCTTGCCCAAATGTCTGTGGATGACAACAATCTAAAAAGAGCTGGCAGGGCTCAGCATGAAGGGCATGTACATTTCAGAAAATGCGGAGTCTGGTGTCCTCCTGAGGGAAAGGCAGCCCAGAATGAGAGGTCAGCACCAGTGTAGGACACAGCGAGCTAAAGATAAAGATGTCCGATTAGGGCAGAAGCCCTTAATCAGGAACAAGTTTTAAGTGTATTAAAGAGTAGACTGTTGGACTTGATTAGGTTAACGGAAGGATGAAGCCGGGCAAACACTAAAGAAACAAGGGCAAATAGTCTGTCAAGATGATTTTCAGAAGATTGCAAAGATTGCCTCCCAAGTACTGGTATCACAGGTGACCGCACCCAGTGTGAACAGCTACCTTGATTGATGGCTGATTCAAAGGGCCCTCCCGATGTGCCTTGGCATAGTAGATGGGCGGGTAAGCGTGCTAGACAGAGAACTGTCAGCTGGCTCTCAGCTCTTCCTTTATGGGGAGCAGGCTCATGGGGTGTCAGCTTTGACACACCGAGGGCAGGGACCCGAGGTCTCATCGTCTTAGAAAGTCTGACCTCCTATTGCGATGAGTTCTGTGATCTGGCCACCACAGGCACACACAGAAAGCATGGGCTCTCTGAACAGGATACTGTACAGATGGACAGTGCCCATGATCTAGAGGCCTCCTAGGTCTGAGGGACCACCGTGCACTCCCACTTTGTAGCCGAATTAGCCCTGGATCCACAGATAGGTTCCACTCCATATGGATCACGGTAAGTCAACAGAATCTGGTCACATGGCTAGGGGTGAGGAAGGTTGGCCTCTCGGACATCTCCAGCTGCATGTGGGATCTCGGTCCACCTCATAGTGGGTTTGAGTTCTGGGCACGAAGTATATGGCTCCCCTCCCATCCGCAGATAAGACTAACCACTGACTAATGCACATACCTGCTTCTTGGGGTGGGAAAGTCCCCAGTGTAGCAGTGGGCAGAGGACCGACCATTAGTGTCAGAAGAGTTTTGATCGGCCCTGAAAATTGAGGCCTGTCAACATCTAGAAATCGTCTATGCATGAGCAGGGGTAACTAAGGAGCAGGAATTGTGTTCCTGAGAAATGAGCCAGAACCTTTGTGATGTTTTTATGACCTCGGCAAGCCTGCCTCATACACACAAAGTACCAGGTTTGATACCCAGTGTTCATGAGCTGGGCGTGGTGGTGCACACCTATAATCTCCCACTCAGAGGGTAGAGGCAGGAGCATCAGACATTCAAGGTCATCTTTGCCCGCACAAGGCGTTGGAGACCAAGGTGAATGAGAGGCTACCAGGTAGTCCTGAGCTGGGACAAAGGGGAGTCCTCGTGCAAACAGTAACAATGAAGCCAGAGGGTTGGGGATTTAGCTCAGTGGTAGAGCGCTTGCCTAGCAAGCGCAAGGCCCTGGGTTCGGTCCCTAGCTCTGAAAAAAAAAAAAAGAAAAAGAAAAAAAAAACAAAAACAAAAACAAAAAAAAACCAAAAAAAACAAAAAAAAAAAAACAATGAAGCCAGACACCTGAAAAGCACTGGGGTTGTGCACTGAGCAAACTCCACAGGGTTCTGAGCTGCGTCTTGGGCACAAATGTGCCCTGCAGCACCTGAGTGGGTACCCCAGGCCCTGCTTGTCACCCCATGACTTCTTTGGCTGGCCCACCCCCACCCCCATCTGACCCTTAGTCTCTCCAGGGCACCTCCAGAGCTGGCAAGTAGGTTCTCCCATGCTCTGCTCCGAGGGAGGCTTGGCAGGGCCTTGGCTCCAGATCCGGGTCCTCGGCAGGGAGACTTGTTTTGCCTATTTTCAGGCTACAGGAGGTGCCCGTGTGATCTCATCGGTCCAGGAAACTCAGTCCACAGAACAGGTTTTATTAGCCTTCCATTTCCACCACCACAATGGGACTGTCTGATTTCTGTCACAAGCAGAATAATAAAACCAGGCCTCCACGCCAAGTGTCTGTTTATTTTGGCTTTTTGTTTCCTCTTCTCTGAGACCGAAAATCATGGTTGCTCCAATGGCTTCGCATCAAAGCCAGTTCTGGCTGGCTGTCCTTGGATTGCACAGAGGACCAAGACAGGTCATCTGGACCCTGGGATCCCAAAGACGAGAGTTAACTTTCTAATACTGAAAGAAGGTTCGTAAGCAAGAGCAGAAGGACCCATGAACTGTGCCTGGAATTGTGTTTCCCTTCTGAGCATCCGACAATCGATATGGTAGACTCACTGGAAGCCGGTGGGGCTGCTAAATGCACGCTCTACACATATCGCCAGCTATGACAAAATGCTTTGTTTTCAGACCTCTACTTGCTTTTCTGCAAGATTAAAAATTTATGTTTGGAAAGAAAATGATAAACATCTCTCTAAAATAGGCCTCCCATTCATAATTTATTAGTACTTTATGAATAGTGTCTTTTTTTCCCCCCATCTAAATATCACTGACTCCTTAAGGGTTAAATGCCAAAGCGTACCGCACCTGGGAGAAGATGGAGACGGATGTGGTGGCTCAGTCTTGCGACCTGTTTCAGGAGATAGAGGCAGAAGGACCGGATGTCTAGCCTGGGCTACATGAAACCCTGTCTTTTTCTTTTTTAAATCATGCCGGTGTGTGCGTGTGTGTGTGTGTGTGTGTGTGTGTGTGTGTGTGTGTGTGTGTGTTGGTGGGGATGGTGTATGCACATGAATGCAAGTGCCTACAGAGGTCAGATTTGATTTGTTGGGTCCCCCTGGATTTGGACTTAGGGGGTTGTAACTACCTGAACTGGGAATTGAACCTGAGTTCAATCCCAGCACCCAGCTCACGACTGCCTAGAACTCCAGATCCAGGAGATCAGATGGCCCCTTCTGGCCTTGTAGGCACCCATTCACAGGGCATAGTCACTCATATATGCACGCACATACACACACATGCAGATGCACACACACACTCACACATACACACACATACACACACATACACACACACATATACTCACGCACACTCACACAGGCACACAAACACACACACACACACACACACACACACACACACACACACACACACACGATGAGTAGTTAGCAGAAAGCACTCTGATGATCTCAGTGTTGCACGTCAGACACCAGAGTGCTATGTTCTTTACTAGGTGAAGTATTCCATGCTGAATTTACTACAATGGAAGCAACCAGCAAGAATGGACTTCCTCTGTCTCAGGAGTCACTCACGCAGTACACGGAGTAGACCGAAGGGGGTAGACACCTGTCTCAAATTCGTCCTGCACGCACTGTTTAGTGATTTCTGTGACCAGCCATTTAGTGTCCGTCCAGAAATACCCTACTCTGTCTGATCAGCCCCAACACGGGGAACTTAAAGGTGTGTTTTTCTTGTGCTTTTTAAAAAAAGATTTACTTATTTATTATATTTAACTACACTGTAGCTGTCTTCAGACACACCAGAAAAGGGCATCAGATCCCATTACCGATGGTTGTGAGCCACCACGTGGTTGCTGAGATTTGAACCCAGGACCTCTGGAAGAGCGGTCAGTGCTCTTAACCACTGAGCCACCTTTCCAGCCATCTCTCCTAAAGGTTTATGTAACTGAAGGATAGTTTTCAAGCCCTGGGGTCTCAGGCTACTGATCTTGGGGTTAGCATTGGGGTGGTCCAGCTAGTCCTCACTGAACCCAGGGGACTGTTTCTCTTTTTTTTCTTTTTCTTTTTCTTTTTTTTCTTTTTTCCTGGGCTGGGGACCGAACCCAGGGCCTTGTGCTTGCTAGGTAAGCGCTCTACCACTGAGCTAAATCCCCAATCCTGGGGCTGTTTCTCTAACAATAGAACCTCCCTCCTTTCAGATCAGGGGGGCTCAGGCTGAGGATTCAGTGTCATGTTGTTTGCTGGGACCAAGATTGCTGAAGGGAGGAGGACTTGTTTTGCTTAGTTTCACAAGGGTCATCCCATGGGGCCTGGGACGTTGGAAATAGATGCTAGGATGCAGAGCGAAGGGTGTACAAGAAGAGACAGGTTGTCGATAGTAATATCAGATCATGAATCTATTAAGGGATAGATAATTGATAAGTACGCACCCCCCTCCCAGAAACCCACCACAGACATACCTAGAGTATGCTTTACTAATATAATATACTAGGTGCCTCAGTCTAACCAGGTAGACTGGGTAACCACTGCACCTTTCCACCAGAAGCCTACCTGTGTAACCTTCCAATTTGCATTATGGTATCATGTGATCTGAAGCAGTGATCGCGGGGTTAGGGGATTCGGGCTCAGGAGGTGCTGGGCCTCACTCAGCCAGTGCGGGGTGTAGCAGCCGCTCTACAAACAGGAGGCAGAAGCACTCACTGCCTCTTAGCTTTCATCAACCTCCACCAAGCCACAGAGCCTCCCTTTCACAAAAGAAAGAGAACCAGCCCCAACACGAGGAACTTAAAGGTTAGGCAAACATTCCTCTGCCAGCCAACAGGCAAACGTCCTCCGGAAGGAGAGGACCTGGTTGTTTTAATTTGGGGAACAATGCTTTGTAAACACAGCCACTGATAAGGGAAAGTGACAGCCTTTGCCTTGGTTTTGGGTGACTTTTCTTTCAGGGCAGAGGCCTTAGGGAACACTTGTGCCTCTTTCTAAAGATAAACTTCTACTTATTAATATATAATAAATACTGTAATATATTATATATACATATATACACATACACACACACACGTTTCCTCCATTGAAAGAAATATTAGATTCAGACTTAGTTAAAAATTAAAACCCTGGGGGTTGGGGATTTAGCTCAGTGGTAGAGCGCTTGCCTAGCAAGCCCAAGGCCCTGGGTTCGGTCCTGGCTCCAAAAAAAAAAAAAAAAAGAAAGAAAGAAAAAAGAAAAGAAAAGAAAATTAAAACCCTGGAAACAGGAACACATGTCTATAATCCTAGCACTTGGGAGGCAGAGGCAGGGGTATTGCCATACGTGTGAGGCCAACCTGGGCTACACGGTGAATTCTAAGCCATCCAGAACTATAGAGAAAGACCCTGTCTCAAAACAAACAAAAAAATAAAACTAAAGTCATATTTGGGAAAAATACCTTGAAATAAGGGAAAAGGTAAATATTCACAGGGCTGCAGAGATGGCTCAGTGGTTAAGAGCACTGACTGTTCTTCCTAAGGTCCTGGGTTCAATTCCAGGCACCCACATGGCAGCTCACAACTGTCTGTGACTCCAAGATCTCCCTCGCACAAGCATACACCTGGGCAAAACACCAATGCACGTAAATTAGAAATAAGTAAATTAATAAACAGGCACACACAAAATGTGTGTGCCTCCTGGTATCTTGCACATGCTAGGTAAGCTCTCTGCCACTGAGTTTTATCTCCAGTCCCTGAGGTAATACTAACAGTGACAGCTTCACGATCAGAGTTTAATCAGTACGCTGTGGTGAGCAAACCCTAATTAACTTTGCGTGCCGTGAAGCAGAGGGTGTGTGGTGATGTCCGCCTTATTACCTATCATTTCCTGAGAGAACCAAGGGACAAGGCTGCCTCCCATGCTGTCCTCCTCCTGCCTCACTTGGCCATGACACCGGGAGGCTTTCTTTGAGGGCTCTACTCCTCCCAGGAACTCCTCAGGCGACTCAAAGAAAAGGATGACAATGAGCTAGAGAGTGTATTTTGCTGGAGGCATTTCTTATAGTGGCTCCTGGCAGAAAAATCAAACCACACCACACCACACCACACCACACCACACCACACCACAGAGGCATACATAGGCCACCTGTGGCCTTGACAAAGCCAGTCACCCACTGGATAGTGCCTTTAGCGTACAGGGACAAGCATTATGCCCCAGTGCCACAGGAAGAGTGGATGCTGGTTCTGGGTGATAGTGGACCAGGCTGTTGTGTGCCTCATGACACCCTTTCCAGGGTCCCACCCTCTCAAAGTCCAAACCGCCGAAGTTCTTCAATTGTGTCCTCACCTTTCTCAAGGTAAGGTGCCCAAGCCACACTCCCAGACCTGAACCCCAGGTCTGCCTGTCCACTTGCCTGTCTCTGACCCATCTAGGTCAGCTCTTTCTCACACAGCCGTGCTGAATCCCTCAGAGCTGCTGCCTGGCTTATAATTGTTCACCCACTAAGGCCACATCTGAAATAAAAATCTACTCCTCGCTGGACTGCAAACTCTTGGGGAGGTTTCCATCGCACTCAGACAATGAGTAGAACCTTCCTGGAGGTACCCTGACCCCACCCTGTGGCAGGAAGAAAGCAGGGGGCACATACTGGATGGGGATCACCTGACAGATCACCACGATTTTCCGTGGGAGTCCCTCTCTGGGACCAGCACAGACTGAGTCAAAGTTTCAGGTCTCAGTACAGGCAAGCGTGGGCCAACCATGCATAGTAGTAGTTGTTTAGTCTTACCTCGGTTGGGGGAGGGGGAGCACCCAGCACGTGCATTGAGAACGCCTGGGTGCTGCAGGAGCAAACAAACAACAACAACAACAAAAAGATGAAAAAAAAACGAAAACAACAACAACAACAAAAAAAAAAAACCAAAAAAACAAAACCACAGCTCCATATCCAAGGCCTCTGGCCATAAAGAGGAAATATATTTATAAATCTCTATAATGCAAACATATGCTGGAGGAAGGGAGGAAGGGAAAGATACAGGAGGCCAGGGGTCTCCAGAAAAGAGGTGCGTTCATCCACTTAAAACTCATTATAATCTCAATGCAAAGAAAGGAATTCCAAACCTTGAGAGGCCCACAGCCGTGCCCCCAGAGCCACTGAATGCAGGCGTGGCCCAGAACCTTCATCCCCGCGGTTGGTGCTGCAGTGAGGAGGGGGGAAACTCAACGATAAATTGGCTCTTCCAACCCTGAGCCATTTAAACAACCCAAGGAGGAAAATGTAGGGTGAAACCAGGGTCAAAGCAGGGGGGACCTTGGGAGAGAGATTCACAGCAGCTCTGCACAGCTGGGGGCACCTGCTGGCCACCGAGTCCAGCCCAGCGCCTGGCACCCCTAGCTCCTCAAGATTCCAACCTATCCTGAAACACCCAGACATTCTCAAGTTCCAGCTCGACCTTGACACCCCAAGAATCTCAGGCTCCCAGCCGCTGACACTTCAGGATCCTCAGTATCTCCACCCGGCCCCTAACACCCAGATTCTCAGGATCCCAACTGCTGACATGACTAGAATCCCAACCCAACCCTAAACAACCCAAGATTCTCAATATCTCCACCTGGCCCCTGACACCGCGAGGTTTGCACGACATCTCGATAGTCTAGACACCGGCTCTGGACACCCTGACTGACCCCAGCCCCCAACATTCCGGGACCCCAAGGCCTGCCCCTCTATCCTCGCACGCAAGCCCGCGCGTCCTACCGTAAGTCTCGGACATGGCGGTCTGCGCCATCCTGCCGCCACAGCTCCACGGGGTTCGTCCTCCAGTCTCCGCAGAGCGAGAGGAACCGAGTGTGGAGAGCCGGGTACGGGCCCACGGCGAGCCGGCCACCGGCTGCGGCCCAGCGGGACTCGGCTCCGCGCCTGCGCACCGCCGCCCGGCGAAGCAGCCGGGCGGAGGGGGGAGGGGCGGGGTCGCAGGAGGAAGGAGGAGCGAGGTTGGGGAAGGGGAGGAGGGAGGGCAAGAGAACTGGTTAGAGGCTCCTACTCGGAGGAGGAGGCGAAGGTGAGGGAGGATGAAGGAGGGAACCAGGAAGGAGGAGGGCGGGGCTCGGGAGGGGGCGCCTGCGCCCCATAGGTCCTCCCAGATGGCTTAGCAGTACAGACTCAGTCTTCCTTAAGTGTTACCTACCAGGCTAGGGTGCACAGCAGGCCGCCCGCCCGAGGGCTTGTTTTGACAGAAAGAGGGTTCACCAGCAGAAAGCCAACTCCAGCTCAGGCAGGTGTGCTTGGTCACGTGAACTCTCCTGCTCCCCGCTTTAGTGGACAGTGCAGTGTTGCGTGGCCCTGACTGCAGGCTAATTTCAAAGGTGTGTTCGGTTTATGGAACAATACAGGTCAGAACCTATTCCTTCTTCCGAGGAAAAGGGTCGGGACACTTATTGAACGGGAAACTGGGGACAGGAATTTGACCCACCTGAGCAAAGCAGGGCCTAAGAGCCTGCCTTCTTCACAGCTGCAGAGACCGGATCTGTGGAAAAATAAGACGTGGGGAGGGAAAGGATCCCCCTTCATCCTGGAATCTTGTTGAAGTCCCTTGCTGGCACAGCATGCGAAATTGACTGTTGAGATTGCCTGGCATGGTGTCCCTTGCCTATAATCCCAGCATTTGGGAGGCGTAGGCAGGATTGTTTCAAGTTGAAGGTTTACCTGGGCTACACAGCAAGGAGGGAAAACAGATGATAGAGACACGACTCCAAAAAAAAAAAAAAAAAAAAGTAAATACAATTTAAAATAACAAGAATGAGTGCCTGCACAATTCATTTAATATAGAGATATTTCATATAAGAATGTTAAAATAGCCCAGCAGTGTTGGCGCATGCCTTTGATCCGAGCACTGAGGAGGCAGAGGCAGGCGGATCTCTGTGAGTTCGAGTCCAGCCTGGTTCCAGGGTGAGTTCTCGGACAACCAGGGCTACACAGAGAGAGATCTTGTCTCAAAAAAAAAAAAAAAAAAAAAAATGTTAAAATAGCAAGGAACTGAGCTGAAGGCCTGAGAATGTGCGACCCTTGAGCTCTGTTTCATTTCTTTTCCAGCTGAAAATCTGCAATATTCAGAGTCGCTCACAAACAAGATTACATCCAAAACACCTGTCTTGCTTGGGCATGGCGGCACAGGCCTTTAGCTCCGGATCTCAGAAGGCAGAGCCAAGCACTGCTGAGTTAAAGGCCAGTCTGGGCTCCACAGTGAGTTCTAGGCAAGCCAAGGCTGCATTGGGAGACTAACCCTACCTCAGGAACAACTCTATGATTTCATTTTTAAAAAGATAGAAGGGAAGTATTAAAAACTGCCAAGCCTGGAGGTGTGTTTATAATCCTGTCCCTCAAGAATTGGAGGAAGGAGGGTTGAGAGTAGAAGCCAGCCAGACTTAGCTATATAATAAGTTTGAGGCCAGCTTGACCCGCATGAGATCCTGTGCTGGCTGGTATTTTTGTCAACTTGACACAAGCTAGGATCTGAGAAAAAGTCACCACAATTGAGAATTCATTCATAAAGTTGTCCAGTAGGCAAGCTGCCAGGACTAATTTCCTTAATTAGTGACAATTTGGTGACCCATTGAACTGTGTGGGAGACCACCACAGGCAGGTGGTCCTGAGTTCTATAAGAAAGCAGGCTGAGCAAGTCACGAGGAGCAAGCCAGTAAGCAGCACCCCTTCATGGCCTCTACATCAGCTCCCACCCCAGGTTCCTGCCTTAACTTTCTTTAATGATGGGCCTTGATGTGGAAGTGTAATCTAAAATAAGGCTTTCTCCTCAAGCTGCTTTTGGTCCTGGTATTACAGTGCTAGTAACCCCAACTAAGACAGTGACTGCTTTAAAAAAAAAAAAAAAGACTGGGGAGATGACTCATTTGGTAAAAGGCTTGTCACGCAAAGCAAGAGGACCCAAGCAGATCCTAGCACCAGTGTAAAAAGCTGTGTGCTGTAGTGTGCCCCCAAAAGCCCGGCACTGCTGTAGTGTGCCCCCAAAAGCCTAGCACTGCTGTAGTGTGCCCCCAAAAGCCTAGCACTGCTGTAGTGTGCCCCCAAAAGCCCGGCACTGCTGTAGTGTGCCCCCAAAAGCCTAGCACTGCTGTATCAACATCAGGCCTCTATATACGTGTGCACAGATGTACATGTACCTACACATCCATGCATGTATGTGGACAGACACACACACACACACAAAACCAGGACTGGCAGTGAGTAAAGGTACTGGTGTGACTTGCAACCCATGTGACAGAAGGTTCATCCTCTGACCCCAACACTCACTCATACACACACAGAATAAATAGTAAGCACTTGTGACCCGTGCTCATGCTCAAAAGTTAAAAAAAGTAAAAACCAAAACCATACATGTGCTATTCTTAAGACACTGGAAGCTGCCTCTCTTTTTTTATTTTTTAAGGGGACAGGGTCTCATGCAACTCAGGCTGGTCTCCAACTTGCTACGAAGCTAAGGCTGATCTTGAACTTCTGACTTTCCTGCTTCCGCATGAATGCTGAGATCAGAGCTTTGCACCACCATGCCAGGTTGTATGCAGCTCTGTGGACTGAGTTTGGGTTTCATATATGCTCACTTTACCAGCTGAGCCTCATCTTCAGCCAGGACTCTTCTCTTTTGAGAACGCCCCCCTCACAAAATTGTGGTGGTTTGAATAAGTATGGCCCTCATAGAGTCATGTGTTTGAATGCTTGGTCCATGGGGGAATGGCACTATTAAGTGGTGTGGCCTTGTTGGAGTGGGTGTGGCCTTGTTGGAGTGGGTGTGGCCTTGTTGGAGTGGGTGTGGCTTTGTTGGAGTGGGTGTGGCCTTGTTGGAGTGGGTGTGGCCTTGTTGGAGGAAGTGGTCACTGTGGGTGGGCTTTGAGGTCTCCTATGCTCAAGCTCTGCCCAGTGTAGCACGATGTCTCTCCTTGTGGATCAAGAGTAGAATAGAACTCTCCAGAACCACATCTGCCTGCCCACGTGCCATCAAGCTTCTTGTCATAATGATAATGGACTAAACCTCTGAAACTGTAAGCCAGCCCCAATTAAATGTTTTCTTTATAAACGGTCATGGTGTCCCTTCACAGCAATAGAAACCCTAACTAAGACATATATTCTTTTCTCTGTCTCTCACTGTCTCTCTCTGTCTCTGTCTCTCTCTCTCTGTCTCTCTGTCTCTCTCTGTCTCTGTCTCTCTCTGTCTCTGTCTCTCTGTCTCTCTGTCTCTCTCTGTCTCTGTCTCTCTCTCTCTGTCTCTGTCTCTGTCTCTCTCTCTGTCTCTCTCTCTGTCTCTCTGTCTCTCTGTCTCTCTCTGTCTCTGTCTCTGTCTCTCTGTCTCTCTCTCTCTGTCTCTGTCTCTGTCTCTCTCTGTCTCTGTCTCTCTCTCTGTCTCTCTGTCTCTCTGTCTCTCTCTGTCTCTGTCTCTCTGTCTCTGTCTCTCTCTGTCTCTGTCTCTCTCTCTCTGTCTTTTCCCTGTGATTAGATCTTTATTAAAACTTTAGTAGACCTGGAGTGATGTTTTAGCTATCAAGGACACTGGCTACTCTTCCATGGGATGCAATTCAGTTCCCGGCATCCACGCAACAGTTAACAACCTTCTGTAACTCCAGTTCCAGGGGAATCCAATTTCCTCTTCTGGCCTCCATGGGCATGATATGCACGTGGTTCGCAGGCATGTATACAAATACCTATACATGTAAGGGGAAACAATTAAACAAGCCTTTACAAAGGATTCATCTTTTTTTTTTTTTTTTTTTTTAGTTCTTTTTTTCGGAGCTGGGGACCGAACCCAGGGCCTTGTGCTTCCTAGGTAAGCGCTCTACCACTGAGCTAAATCCCCAACCCCAGGATTCATTCTTTTAAAATTCTATGTGTATGTGTGTGGGCCTGAATAACATAGCTGTGCGGCACATGCATGCAAGTGACCTTGAAGGTCAGAAGAGGGCATCAGATCCCCTGGAACTGGAGTTTAGAAGGTTTTGAGCCACCTGATGTGGGTGCCGGGAACCAAACCCTCGTCCCCTGCAAGAGCATCAAGTGCTCTTAACCACCGAGTCATCTCTCCAGTCCTCCACTTTCTCAATAAACTCTAACTTGGCAAGCGCAAGGCCCTGGGTTCGGTCCCCAGCTCCGGAAAAAAAGAAAAAAGAAAAAAAAAAAAACCAAAAAACTCTAACTTTGCTTCATACTAACTTGTCCTGAAATTATTTTCTGCTGTGCAGCCAAGAATCCTAGTTTATCCCAGCATTGGAAAGGCAGAGGCAGATGGATGTCTGTAAGTTCAAGATTACCATGGTCTACATAGTGCCAGGGTAGCCAGGGCAACCAGGACTAGGTAGATAGACCCTGTGTTAAAAAAACAAACAAACAAACAAACAAACAAACAAATAGGGCTGGAGAGATGGCTCAGCCCTAGCAACCACATGGTGGCTCACAACCATTTGTAATCAGAACTGTTGCCCTCTTCTGCTGTGTCTGAAGACAGTTGCAGTGTATTAATATACATAAAATAAATAAATCTTAAAAAAAACAAAGCCTGTATCCCCGGATGAGAGGTCTCTCAAAAGACCCCACGTTGCTGCTGCATTGAGCTGTCTCTGCTTCCAACTGTTGCTGATCCTAGAAGCAATTGAATATGGGACCTCTTGGCTGAAATAATTTTGTATCTAGTTCAGTCTCCTTCAGCCTGCTTCCTTCCTCGCTTTCTTTTTGTTGTTATTGGTTTTAGTTTTGTTACAAGGTCTTACTTTGTAGTTGAGACTGGCCCCAAACTTACTATACAATCCAGACCCGAAGCAGGTATCAGCCTTGCGTCTTGGTCTTGTGCTGGGTTGAGGCATTGGCCGCTACTTGCTTGGTCTTCTGCTGGCTCCAGCTGCTTCTGATTAAAGCTCTCAGAAGAAGTGCGGTTCCCACACCAGGAAAAGGCCAGGAGGAAGTCACTGGGCATGGCACTAATCTGTGTATTGAGAGAAACTGGACACAGATGTATCAGAAACCTACTCAGGGTGGCAGGAAGAAAAGAGGGGGATGCTTTTGGCTGGCCAGAAGGTTGTGAATTATCTCAGTCATTTACAGTCAGTCACAGGTTGGACTTCTGTTTCTATACTTCCCTCCGCCTCACTGCTGCACCTGACCAGTCTTAAAAAAAATGAAGGATGCTTTCCTCTAACATTGTATTTTTGTGTTTGGTGAGGAATGTGAAGGCAGAAAGACTTTGGGAAAGGATTCTGTTTAGTGGGGAAAGAAAGACAAAACCCAGAGAGACTCTTCTGTCCTTACCAGTAAAATTTGTGGGGAAACTAGAAAAGGAAACACAGATGAGTTTTGACAGAGCCAGAACTCTTTGCGGTGTGAGAGGTCTCTGTGTCTTGGCAGTTTGGGTCCAGGAGGAAGTGTTCCTAGAGGCTGCTGGGACTCCGCTACATCACTAATTGTTGCATGGAAATTTTACCAACACGTTCATTTACATGTCTTGTTAATTGTCTTCTTTCTCTTCCCAGGAGGTTTTCGGCAGACTAAAAGTAGGTCCAGGTGCAAGGGGACCTATCTAAGAGACAGGGAGGGGAAAGGATTCTCCCAGAGAAACTAGAATCCCACTCCTGCCCAGGTCGGTGGGCTCCCCAACAGCTGGTACTTTGTGTGTCTAGACTCTGCTAGACGATGTGACAGGACTACTTCATATTTAAAGACAACAGCTTGAGACTTAGGGCTCGGGGCCAGGCTTGGTGAAGGCCGTCTGTAGCCTGTAGCCCTGCATAGGCGGAGTTGGGGAATATGAGGCAACTGTATGTGCTTAAGAGCATCTGGTGTTACCTCAAGGAGAAGGCGGGCTTTGCAACTATGTGTAGAAGCTTAAAATGTGAATTTAGTTTAAACCCAGGCCAGCGGGACTGATCCCTGAATGAATGAATGAATGAATGAATGAATGAATGTCATCAAGTAGGAAGATATCTTGAAGGACAGCCCCAAAACTTCTGTGGCACATTTGCTCTCAGGAACTATTTGGCCTGAATGGGGTGGATGAGCTGCAGGGGCAGAACCATCCCAAAGCCTAACACTGTGGAGTCCCAGGGCCTGCTCAGTCTTGGCACTTCTGGGCTGGGTGATGTGTGGTTCACTGTGACCCTTGTAGCCTCAAGCTGAGCAGGTGCATCAGAACACACTCCAAAATCACTGGGGGCAGGAAATGAAGCATCACATATCACTCAGGGAAGATGTCCCCAGGAACTAATGGGCCAGAGAAATCCTGTGTCTATAGCTAACTCTTGAGAGGAGAGACAAGAAGTGAGCTATGCCCCCAGGGGAAAGACAGGGTGAATAAGAAGCTCTTTCAACCTCACTGGACTCTCTCCTCCAGGTGATTCATTCTGTGTTTACTTGGAACAGCTTCCCTGACCTATGAGGGACACCTTGAATTAACGCTTTGATCAGTTTGCGTCTGTAGGAACCTGGGCTGCTTGCTGCTTCGGGGGCCACATCTGTGTCCTGTGATCTGGGTGGCTTTTGGTGCTTCTCTATAATAATGTCTTGTGTGGTTCATGGACTGGTGGCTTTGGGATGCTAGCATGGGTCTCTGTATCATCATCCCCACCTCCAGCCTGTGGCACACACTTCCTGTGAAGTGTAAGAGCTTTATGACAATCATCACCCACCATGTGCACGCCATGATTCTGCCTGCGTAGTATATAGTAGTGTAGCTTTTACTTTACCAGTGTCTGTGATAAGCAGCTAATTCTCAACCTGCACACACTGTGTTTGTGGTGTGTGTGTAAAAATATCCTTACGGAAGTTGTATCTCAACCATCGAACCTCACGAAAATAAAGTTCTGTCTCACGAACCTTTATCCTGTCCTCTTCCCAAGCATCCACAACCCACACTCTATTTTCTGTGATTCAAACCTGACCACTCTAAGTTTGTCACAAGAGTAACATCGGACAGTATGTACCATTTAGTGTCTGGTCTCCCAGCTTGGAGGCCCACAGTAGCCAGAGTAGCTCTGTCCTTCCAGATGAGATCTGCACTCCGATGAAGCTGGCTCTCGATTGGACACGGTAAAGAAGATTGTTAGCCCTGATTCTAGCACTCAGGAGGTCAAGCAGGAAGATGAGGAGTTCAAAGTCTTCTTCAGCTACATTGTAGGGTGGAGGCCAGCCTTGGCTACGTGAGATCCTGCCTCAAAAGAAGGAAAGGAGATAGAGGTCATTAGAGAAACACAAGGTATGTGCTTTACTTTCTTTCTTTTTTTTTTTTTTCTTTTTTTCAGAGCTGGGGACAGAACCCAGGGCCTTGCGCTTGCTAGGCAAGAGCTCTACCACTGAGCTAAATCCCCAACCCCCTGTGCTTTACTTTCAAATGCGAATGTTGTTAAGAAAAACTTCAGAGTCTTAACAGTATCTATACATGTGCACTTGTAGCTTTTAGAGTTGCATGGTTCAAAAGATACAACGTATAACTTTAGGTCGAAAGATAAGCAAGGTTTAAAGATTAGGTAAAGCTGGGGATTTAGCTCAGTGGTAGAGCGCTTACCTAGGAAGCGCAAGGCCCTGGGTTCGGTCCCCAGCTCCGAAAAAAAAGAACCAAAAAAAAAAAAAAAAAAAAAAAAGATTAGGTAAAAACAATCAGCTGGTTTAGCTGTTTGCTGAAAGAATTTGTTTTGCTAACTGAACAGAAAGGTGGCTTAGGAACCACATTGTTTTCGAGTAGGGATAAAAGGGAGCTCTGATAGGTTGGACTCAAAGGTCACTTCTGGCCCTGAGCAAGCAGGATTCACACACTGTGGGCAATCCTGTTAGCTGTGATGAAGTTTCTTCACTCTGGGCCTACAGGAAATGTAATTAGATTAAAAGAGGAGGTGTTGCTTCCCTGCCCACATCCCCTGAACTTTGCTGTTTTCCTCTCCGGCTTCTAAGAAGCCATGTCTTAGCCGTGTCTGGTGGTGTACACCTCTAACCCCAGCACTGGGGAGGCCCTAGGTTACTGCAGTTCCAGAACTGCCTGAGCTACAGGGCAATGTGCTATTATTGCAAAGAATCAAAACAACGGTAACAGCGAAAGAGTTTAAGTTCTTTCTTTTCTTTTTCGAAGTACAAAATGTCCCAGGTAGCCCAGGCTGGACTCAAATTCAGTGACCTTGAACTTCTGATTTGCCTGCTTCTAGCAAGTGCTGGAGTCACAAGCTCGGGCCACCACACCTGGGCTGGTGCTGGGGACAAAATCCAGGGCTCTGCATGTTAGGTCTCTACCAACTAAGCCGCATCCCAGTGTAATTTCTTTCATTGGCCAAACAGTATTCAATATGCCCCATGCATATTCTCAGACAGTCTGGCCTGGCCTCAAATTTGCTATGGAGCTGAGGGTGACCTTGAACTCTTGATCTTTAGAATTCCATCTCCTGACTCCTGGGATTAGAGGCATTCTCCACCACACTAGTTTAGACAATTCTTTTTTTTTTTTTTTAAGATTTATTTACTTATTTTATGTATGTGAGTACACTGTCGTTGTCCTCAGACACACCAGAAGAGGGCATCGGAACCCATTACAGATGGTTGTGAGCCGCCATGTGGTTGCTGGGAATTGAACTCAGGACCTCTGGAAGAACAGCCAGTGCTCTTAACCGCTAAGCCATTTCTCCAGCCCCCTAGACGATTCTTTTAAATAGTTTTTGCAATAAGAAAAAAAAATATTAAGGGCCAACCAGGTGGCTCAGTGAGTAAAATAAAAGGACTCTGTTCTTTGATCCCCAAGCCCTGCGTGGTGGAAGGAGAGAACGGACTCCCCGAGATGTCTTCTGCGTGGAGGTGTGTGTCCACGTGCATATGGTAAGTAAGTGGGAAGAAATCGACTAACACGGGGGATTGTTTCCTGGTACCATTTCCTCCTGCACAGAGGACATCTCATTCACTAAGAGTGAGCCCCTTCAGCCCTGCCTGTGGCCGTGAGTGGTGTGTTCCTGAATATACTCAATTTAAAGTGATCTTTGCAGTAAGACAGAGATCAGGCACATTTCGGGGCAGGGAGCGTGTGTTTGCAAGTTTAACACAATGGGCAGGAATGCCTTTGGACACACTCAGCTTGCACACACGGTTAGCTACAAATAAATAAAAGGGGCTTTGGAGGTGTATTTTGCCGTCTGCCCCCAAAGTGCCAACTCCCGCAAAGGCTGACTGTATCCCGTTGTCCACTGCTCAGCAGATTTGTTTCCGAAGGGCCGTCGGATGCTGCTGATTATTCCTCATTTCTTCATGTGAAATGAGTGGCCTCTCTCGTCTTTCTATGATTCCATCCCTCTGGGTTTGAGGAACTTGGTCTTAATGTGCTATCGAGTGTCTCTCTGTGGTGCTTGCCCTTGAGTTTGTTAGGGCTTCTTTGTTCTGAGTTTGGAGCTTTTAATCGGACTTGGAATGTTTTCAACCATTGTCTTTTCGGCTGTTTTCCCCTCCCTGTCCTTTGAGGTTTGTCAGGATGCCTGCATTCGCCTTCCTCCTGAATCCTCTGCCCTTGTGTCTTATACAGGTCCTTGTTTCTGTCTCTAACTTCAGGGATCTTTCAGAGGTCTCTGCTGTGGGCTCCATGGGTACATGCCTGCCCCAGCCCAGGCACCGCACTCTCCGTTCTTGTTTACCTGGAATGTGAGACTGAGAGCTCTGCGACTGCACCTTAATTCCCATCGCTGCTCCAGCCTCCTGATTGCACAGCCTTTATTTTACTTTGTGTCTCTGTGTGTGCGCATTTGTGTGTGTATGCGTGTGTGTGTGTGTGTGTATGTATGTGTGAGTGCATGCATGTGTGTGGTATGTGTGTGTATGCGTGTGTGTATAGTGTGTGTGTGGTGTGTGTATGTGTTTAGTGTGTGTGTGTGTGGAGTGTGTGTGTGTGTGGAGTTTATATATATGTGTGTGTAGTGTGTGTGTGTAGTGGGTATGTGTGTGTGTGGAGTGTGTGTGAGTGTATGCATGTGTGGTGTGTGTGTGTATGTGTGTGTGTATAGTGTGTGTGTAGTGTGTGTAGTGTACGTGTAGTTTGTGTGGAATATGTGTGAGTGTATGCGTGTGTGTATAGTGTGTGTGTGGTGTGTGTATGTGTTTAGTGTGTATGTGTGTGTAGTGTGTGTGTGTGGAGTTTGTATATGTGTGTGTATGGAGTGTGTATATGTGTGTGTGGAGTGTGTGTGGAGTGTGTGCGTGTAGCGGGTATGTGTGTGTGTGGAGTGTGTATATGTGTATGTGTGTGTGTATGTGAACACACTCATGAAATTCTATTCATGTGTTTGGGGAAGCTGAGAGAAATTTCAGATTTAAATTTTATTTTATTTTATTATTTATTTATTTTTTTTGGTTCTTTTTTTTCGGAGCTGGGGACCGAACCCAGGGCCTTGCGCTTCCTAGGTAAGCGCTCTACCACTGAGCTAAATCCCCAGCCCTCCTAAATTTTATTTCTTAGGTATTTCTTCCTGGCCTGCTGCTTGCCCTCTAAGTTAGACAGTTAGTCAGTGATGAGCCCCACAGAGACATACACAACAAACTGATCCGTCTTCTTCCCTACACTAGCGCTACAAGCATGTGCCAGGAAGCTCGTACTTACAAGGCAAACCCTTTGCTACCTGAGCCAGTGCCCCAACCCAGTCTTGCTTCCCACTAAGCACTGTCATGGGAGTGATTTGTGAGGTTGTTTCTGGTGGCTGACTTTTCTCTTCCTCATGGGCAGTGTTTGCCCACTTCACATCCGGGGTGATTTGTCACCGACTGTCAGACATGGGGATGTTTACTTATAGATGATGTGATGTGCTTGAGGCTTCTTCCGAAACGCAGATAAATCACTCAGAAGGAACTTAATGCCCTTGCCATATCCTGAGAGCATTCTGTTCAACACAGTATACTTGAATTATGAGTTATTTGCTTATAGATAGTGGGACTAGGAGCTTCTTCCTTTGTAATGGGGATTGAATAGCAGTCATGTACTCTAATACTGAACTAAAGTCACAGCTTTTTATTTTTCTAATTAAGGTTTTTGTGTGTTTGTTGTTGTTGTTGTTGTTTGTGACTGGAGACAAGCTCTTACTATGTAGCCCAGGCTGGCCTTGAAATTCTGATCCTGGGGTTGGGGATTTAGCTCAGTGGTAGAGTGCTTGCCTAGCAAGCACAAGGCCCTGGGTTTGGTCCCCAGCTCCGGGGGGGAAAGAAAGAAAGAAAGAAAGAAAGAAAGAAAGAAAGAAAGAAAGAAAGAAAGAAAGAAAGAAAGAAAGGAGAGAAGGAAAGAAAGAAAGAAAGAAGAAAGAAAAAGAAATTCTGATCCTTCACCCACCCGTCAGTGTTGGGGTGTATAACATGGTGCTGGGCCTCTCTCTTTTCCCCTCCTCCCTTTCTTTCTCTCTCTGTACACACACACACACACACACACACACACACACACACACACACACACAGACACATACACATACATAGACACACAGATACACACACACACACACACACACACACACACACACACACACGGTCTTGTTGTAAACACCTGGGCTGCTGTCGGGGTCCCCTGGCTTTGGCCTCCTGTTCTGTTCTCCCGTTTGTGTTCTTTATTTGGGCGCAGCCAGTAGCCAACACCACACCCCCCACCAGCCTGGTGAATGGCACATCCTTTGCCCAGCGCTGAAGCTTAACTTAGGCTTCATGGCAGCAGAGAGAGCTAGCCAGAGTCACTGAGATCTCTCCTCTGCTGACCATGTGTGGACCGGCTGCCAGCCGACATGGCACCGTGAAGCACGATGCTGCTGTTCCGTGTCGGTCCCTCTAACTGCCCTCACAGAGCCACTTCAGACACATGCCGTGTCGATACCACCTGGAGGCTCGGACACTGAGGTCAAGTGGCCAGTTTCTTCCTGTATAGTCAGAGCTCTGCCCTCCCCTGGTTTCTGAGGTGTTGCTACTGTGTGTGACGCTCCCACATGACTATAATTGTCCCCATTCTCATGTGACATTCTTCCCGTGTGCATGCAACTTGGTGTGCCTATGTGTGTGTGTGTGTGTGTGTGTGTGTGTGTGTGTGTGTGTGTGTGTGTGTTCCTGTGTGCGCAGTTGCACTTGTGCGGTGTCCAGAGGACAACTGTGGTTGTCATTTCTCAAGGGTTGCTGGCTGTCCTGGAACTATGCAGACCAGGCTGGCCTTTATCCCACAGAGATCCTCCTGCCTCTGTGTCCTGAGTGCTAGGATTAAAGGTGTGCGCCAGCACGCCTAGTTGTTTCAAGTTGTATTACGTACTTGCGTGAGTGAACATGTATCCGTGTGGGTGCCACACGCTATGATGCGCTGGTGGAGGTCAGAGGACAGTTTGTAAGGAGTCAGTTTCCTCCTCTCAGGCAGGTCTTGAGGAACAAACTCGTGTTGGCAGACCTAATGGCAACCTGCAGAGCTGTCCGTCTTGCTGGCCTGGGTGCTGCTCCTCAGAACGCTATCTACCTTGGGTTTGTTGTGTGTGGAGACAGGGTCTCTTTCTGGTCTTGCCAAGAAGGCCATACTGGCTGCCGGTGAGCCCCAGATCTGTTCATCTCTGTCTTCCCAATGCTGAATCACGAGTCTGGGCTGCCAAGCCTCTCTGTCTCCTATGGGTTCTGGGGATTGAACTCAGGCCCTCAAGCTTGTCAGATGACTGGGCATCTCCCCAGCCCCTCACACGCCCCATTTGTGAAGATGTCAGTCGTGTGGATGATGGTCCAGCGTTATGGTTTCGCCTTGGTTATCTCGTCTGAAAAGCCCCCATTTTCAAAGGCAGCCCTGCTCTGAGGCACTGAGGGTCAGTACTCTGATACACAAATTGAGGGGCACAGTACTCCACCACTGCCATGCTCTGCAAATCGATCACAGGACGACAGCCATGCTTCTTCTGAACGGACCCCAGGGTCTCCTCAGACTGAGGTTAAAAGCAGATGCCTCCAGTTCTCTTCTCCTTTTATGTGGGCTAGGACCATTCCTGGGTGTCTTCGTTTCTGGATAACACTGCTCACCATGTTCTGCCAAAGGTAACGATTGTTAGTTTTACAACTTAATGTAAAAACCATAAAGTAGGCTGAGTGTCTAGAGGCAAGTGAGTTCAAAAGAAATGGAGAAATCCAAGATACAACTCCTTGGGTAGCCAGGGAGATGAGGCTAGGACCCCCACACAGCCTGTAACTGATGGGAAATCAACCGAGGCACAGTACGCCCTTGTCAGTGTCACTCCAGTGGGTTTCGCTCCGGTGCAGATGAAGAAGCCGTGCCTCTAACCCAGTTGTGCAACACCTGGGTGTTTTTGTTATTGCACCTGAAATAACTTTTTAGACTTATTGTTTTTTGTGTGTGAGTCTCTTGCCCGCCTGTATGTCTGTGCACCACGTGTGTACCTGGTGCCTGAAGAGGTGGCGAGCCTCCGTGTGGGTCCTGGGAATCGAACCCAGATCCTTCGTAAGAACAGCAAGTGCTGTTAACCACCGACCAAACCGGCTCTCCAGCCCTGAGTCTGAATGTTTGAGCCATTACCTATCTATAGCCTGAGTTCCTGCACCGACCACCCTATAACCATCTATACTGCTTTTCCGTAAGCATTCTTTTCTTTATTTAGACGTGGTTCAAACCACTTTTGCTTTGTTTTGCTTTGGTGGCAGGAGGACCTGGCATAGACCTTAAGCATGTTAGGCGAGTGCTTTACCCCTGTGATACATCTCCCGCCTTTGCAAGTTTGTTTCTTTTAGATAGGGTCTTGCTATGTAGCCCAGGTTTGTTTAAAGTCATCCAAGTTCTGTGGTTTCCGGTGTGACCCACCATCCCTGACAGGGAGGCCATTTTTTTTCACCTTTTAAAAATTTTTTGGTGTTCCCTTCCCCATCCACCTCTCTTCAGCATCCCCCAGGGAGGCCATTTTGAAAAAAGGCCTTGCATGTCTTTCTAGGCAAATAGTGGAAGCATGTTGCCTACACTTCCACAAAGCCAAATATCTCATAGCTTCTGTAGGCTCCTGAGTTAGACCACTCCTGAGCTAGACCACTCCTAAGCTAGACCACTAGGCCATAGCAACCATGGCCACCTCACAGGGCCACTGACAGGTGCTTCTGAGCAGCCGGTCATCTCTGTGGAGCCCTGGCCTCATTCGGGTCCAGGTGTAGCATCCCAGGCCAGGCCTGGGTGGCCCAGGGGGTGATTCTGCTCCTGGGGCACCGATTTACAGTGCCTTACGGAGAACAGAGGAGAGGCTGGGGCTGACGAGGGCAGATAGTGCAGACGGCTGTGTGTCTGGGCAGTGAGGATATCGTCAGAGAAGTTCCGGGGCGAGTCATTCAGAAGAAAGCTTGGTTAGAAATGTACAGGTAGTAAATAACGTTCCAGCATCTACTATGTGTTGCCAACTTCCTTCCCATGGAGGGGTTGCCTTCTCATGATTCCTCTCTTGCCCAGAGAAGCTGCAGGACACAGGCCTAGAAGGCTCTCCAGAAGGTGGGGAGGAGGGCAATGCACTGACTAGAATCCTCCCTTCTGTGCTCCCTGCGGTCCCCAGGGAGAGTGTTGGCTGGGAGCTCTCCGTCGTGTTCCCTCCACCATTGCGATCTGTGGTCTCCTTACTGCTGAACTTCCCCTCTCTCCTCCAGGACAATTCTGTGCTATTCTGTCAGAGTTGGTAGCCGCTGACCCATATGCAAGCTCTGAGGCTGGAGGCTGGTCTTTGTTCTTGCTTTTCTCTCCTCTAGCTCCTTCCCCAGACCCGGGCACAGTCTAGGTCCCAGGCAAATATTTTCGGAATAAATAAACTAGAATCAGAGAGTGCTGTCTGTCACAGCCCTAGGCGGGCAGAAAGGGCAGAAAGGGAGTGGTGAAGCTCAATGAAGGCACTGCCCAGGGCTTGTTTAAGGCTAGCCAAGTGTTAAATCTCAAGACAGAGATTCCCACTGAGGTGGTCAAGAGGCCTGTCTGAGCCTTTATCTCCTCTGTGTGTGTGTGTGTGTGTGTGTGTGTGTGTGTGTGTGTGTACATGTGCCTCTCTTTCTGTGCATGCCTCTCTTTTTCTTCATGTGTGTGTGTGTGTGTGTGTACACTCACCCCCCTGTGAGTATACGCCTCTTTCCCTCTGTGTGCCCCACCCCTCCTGTGTGTGTTTTCCCCCACTCCTGTTGATGGAGAGAACTGAGAGAATGTTGTGTTTCCCCCAGGAAAGGAGGGACTGCTATTTACCACTGAGTGTAAGGTAAATGGAAGTTGGTTTGCAGAAGGCTCTAGGACTTGGAGGTTCTACAAAGCCTGCTAAGGTGATGTCAGATGAAAGCTGGCAGGGACCAGGAAGGAAACCAGTGTTAGGACCAGCGGAGAAGAAGCAACCTCCAGTGTCCTTCCTGAAGCCTTGCCTACCTTAAAATGCCCCCTCTGCCCTCAGGGATGAGGCTGGATCCCCAGCTTCAGACCGGTCATCTGCTCTAACACACTGCCAGTCGGACACATCATTCTCTTGAGTCTCAGAGCTGCTGGGAAGCTCAGCTCCCTCATTATCCACTCCCAAATTCCGGAGAGATCTGGGACCTAGCTATCTCCATGGCAGTGACACACTGCTGTTTCTGAGACAGGGTTTCTTCCCGTAGCCCTGGTTGTCCTGGAATTCAATCTGTAGACCAAGATGCCCTCGAGCTCAGAGATCCGCCTACCTCTGCCCCCAAGTGCTGGAGTTAAAATCGTGCGTTATTACCGCCCAAGAGACCAGGGAGTTTTAAAGCTGCTTAGAACCTGTGACTGAGAAGCCAGGAATCCTCCTTCTCTCGGCTTTTTATCTTATGTGAAGACCTTTGCTTTAGAAACAGTTGAACAATTCCATGCAAAGGAAGCAGAATAAACCTAGTGTTGGAGATCATTTTTGGTCCTGTGGCGTCCCCTGGTGGCCTGTGCACCCAGAGTCTAGCTCCTGGCCAACCCAGACAGAACCGTGTGGGTAGGAAGAAGTGGCCCGTCTAGTGCTCTATCTGCTGATGCAGGGTACAGTTTAGAAAAGTGCGGTGGGTTGAATCGTGTACCTCAAGGATGTGACATATCTGGAAAAAAGGTTCTTTGCAGATGATGTTATGAAAAGAAGACCTGGGCTAGGGCAAAGCTCAGTATTTAAGAATGTTTGCTGGTCTGGGTGAGGACCTGGGTTTGGTTCCCAACACCTACATGGCAGCTCGCAACCATCTGGAACTCCAGCTTCTGGCTGATGCTGGCCACCAGGCATGCATATGGTGCACATGAACACACACACACAAACACACACGCACATACATGCACACCACACACACCTACACACACACACATGCACACACACATGGACACACACACGCACACACACATACACACACATACACACATGCACAGACACACACATACACACGCACACACACACACACACACACACACACACGCAAAGCACTCATACACAAAGAACAGGAAGGAAAGACATGGGCTGCTGAGGTAGTGCCTTCTTACTGGTAGTGTGCTTAGGGACAAGCGTGACGATGTGAGTTCAATCCCTGGACACAGACCTGGAAGGACGTGACTGTCTCCTGCCAAGTGACCTCTACCTTCCATATGCAGCCCAGGTGTGCACACGTGAACATGCTCCCATGCATAAACTGTAAAGAGAAAGGAAGAATGGCCCCCAGAGTGACCCCTTAATCCAATGCTCCTTGTGTCTGAAGAAGAGGAGAGACATAAAGAGGGGGGACACCATGACAGTAAGTCAGAGCCTGGAGCATCTAGAAACAAAAAAAAGTATGAGAATTACCATGGGCCCAGGAGGGCCTAAGTCAGGAGGTCCTCAGCTACAGAAGGTTCCAGCTGGGCCTTCTCATCATGGTGGATTTCTAGCCTCTCAAGCTATGAGAGACATGGTGCCACTAAAGCCTCTTTGTAACCCAGCAAGTGACAGAGAGAGCTAGAGACAGAGACATGGAGAGAGGGACACACACACTGACTAGACTGGACCACCTCACTGGGCTCCTTGTTCTATTTTAAACAGATAAACAAAGCTCCCAGAACTTTGCTGACCCAGGCAGCTCTTATTTTAAGTGAATGTATCCCAAACTTCACTGCAGAAACATGACCTGGAATAAAGTTTCTCTTCCTGGGCCCTGGCTGCCCATCCATTGGTAGAATGCCTGCCTAGTGTGGACAGAGCCATTGGTCCCGTCCCACATAGACTAGGTGTGAAGGCGCATACACATCCAGTCCTTGGGAGGGAGAGGCAGGCTTTGAGGCCAGGAAGACGTAGGCTGTGTACAGCGTAAGCCCCACAGTTTGATTTAGACCAGCAGTGCCACGAGTCCTGTACAATTCCAGACCTTGAGGGTCACAGAGTCCATGTGGCAATTACTTCTGTCACGGGAACACTGAGGTGACAAACACAGCTTTCTGTGTCCAAAATTGGGAAACAGGCGACTCACCCCTGCTTTTAAAGAGTCACCTCTGAAGCACAGGCCTTTAACAACCCATCCCCACGTTCCCACACCTGCCCTCCCTCCTGAAGACATTCCGAGGAACACGGATGCCCACGGCACAAGTCTTAGCTCTTGCTCGTTTGAAAACCTTGTTTCTCTCTCGGCTTTGACAGATGTGATTTGTTGGCGTGAGATTCTAGGTCAGCAGGTTTTTCCTCTTCCCGTGATGCCTGCTGGTGTCCGTGGCTTCTGTTGGAGCGGCAACTGCAACTGTGCCAACTGTGAACCCTGCACAAGCTGTTTTACCTCAGGCCGCCTTTAAGATTCCTCTGTGTTTTGGGGTTGTTAGGAAATCGCCTGGGACATGCCAGGTGCGCTGGTCTTGTGCTGGTCCAGCCTCAGAGTGAGCCTTTGAATGGCGGTTTTAGATCTTAGAGAAGCCTATATATTTTCTACTCTCTTGGATCGCTCTTTCTCTCTGTTATTTTATTTGTTTTGGGGATTACAGCTGTGGGCTGTCAAGCCATTTGCAATTTGCACTTTTCTTCCAGTATCTCCTCCCTTACCTCTGTCAATGTTGCCACCCCCATCATTTCTGCTTCATCTTCACCTTCCCCACCATGACCACCTCCAACCACTACCACCCCCCCATCATCCTCCCAGCCACTACCATCCCCAGAAGCAGCAGCACCTCCACTAGCCAGCTACCGCCTTCTAACTTTGCGTTCACCTGTAGAGTGCGTGTCTGGTCTCCCGTGTCAAGATAACTGGTTACATCCTCAGAGAAGAAATGGAAAGGCAGAGCAGGCTCAGGCCCCTGAGGTGTCTGTGTGAAAAGCCTGAGGTAACTCAGAGCTGACTTCCAGGGCAATCCCAAAGCTCCAGACACTGTTTGAGGCTGATGGAGCCTGCGCATTGAGAAGCTCTGCTTAAAAGAGAGTCTCCCGAAGTCGTCTTCCAGGTCACTTGCTTCCTAAAGTCGTCTTCAGTTCCTTGCTGCTTGTGCTCCTATTTTCTGTCTGCTCCCCCCATTTCTCTGTCCTATTTCCTGTCCGTTCCCCCCATTTCTCTGTCCTTTTCTTTTTTTTTCTTTTTTTCTTTTTTCTTTTTTTTCGGAGCTGGGGACCGAACCCAGGGCCTTGTGCTTGCTAGGCAAGCGCTCTACCACTGAGCTAAATCCCCAACCCCACTCTGTCCTTTTCCTGCTCCCCCCATTTCTCTGTCCTATTTCCTGTCCATTCCCCCCATTTCTCTGTCCTATTTCCTGTCCGTTCCCCCCATTTCTCTATCTTGTTTCTTCTTCCCCTGACTACAGCCACCTGAGGGCCCATGCTTCTCACGGTAACCAGCTTTGGGGAGTGTGGCCTTCTGTTTCCTCCCCTTGGCATCAGTGTTCGAGGGTTGATCTGATGGGTAAGGATGGGGTAGAGGACACAGAGGCCTGGGACACGAGACCAGCAGGGTTCGGTGGGAACAGACCTCATTAGAGAGGATGGTGGTGGGTCTGGAGTGGTTCTGGATTACTCTGTCCGGAGCGGGCGCTGGCTTCAAGGCTTTAGTGACAGGATGAGGTTTCGGAGCTTCTTTGCCAGCTATTTTATTTCTAAGCCTTATAGTTTTCTACTTTCAATGTTTCTCTCCCTCCCTCATTCCTTCTCTACCTTCTTTCCTCCTCTTCCTTTTCCTTCTTTTCTCTCCCTTCTTTTCCTCCTGATCTCCTTCCCTCCCTCCCTCCCTCCCTCCCTCCCTCCCTCCCTCCCTCCCTCCCTCCCCCCTCCCTGTCTTCCTTGCACCAAGGGTGGTCCTTCTTCCTGTGGACCCAGGGCCTCATGCACATTAGGCAAGTACTTTACCGGTGAGCTTCTTCCAAGCTTTCCCTCTCCCTTCCCCTCATTCCCCTCCCCCTCTCTTCCCTCCCCCTCACTCCCTTCCCCTCACTTCCTTCTCTCTCCCTCCCTTCTCCCTCACTCCCTTCTCCCTCACTTCCTTTTCCCCTTCTCCCTTTCCTTTTGATTTTGACACAGTCTTACTCACCCTGTAGCCTAGGTTGTCTTGACCTCTAAATGAGCCTCTTGCCTCAGCCTGGTTGGGATGCTCTCTAGGCTGATTCAAGTCACTACTCTGTCAGTCATCTCACTGAGCAGAGATGAGAGACAGAAAGAGGCAGTGTTGGGGAAGTCGAGGAGACTGAGTCTCTGAATGCAAAAGTAGCAGCTCGGGGCTGCAGAGCGCCCAGCTGGGTGGTCTCCGTGACCAGATAGCATGAAGCAGTAAGATGTAGGTGCTTGGGGCTGGAGAGATGGCTCAGAGGTTAAGAGCACTGTCTGCTCATCCAGAGCTCATGAGTTCAATTCCCAGCAACCACATGGTGGCTCACAACCATCTGTAATGAGATCTGGTGCCCTCTTCTGGCCTGCACGTGTACATGCAGGTGGAACACTGTATACATAATAGATAAATCTAAAAAAAAAAAAAAAAAAAAAAAAAAAAGGGGTTGGGGATTTAGCTCAGTGGTAGAGCGCTTGCCTAGCAAGCGGAAGGCCCTGGGTTCGGTCCCCAGCTCCGAAAAAAAGAAAAAGAAAAAAAAAAAAAAAGATGTACTTGGTGTTCTGTCCTTAAAAGGCCTTCTTTGACCAGCCTCGGTGGGACCCCTTCCTGCTGGTTCTGGAGCCCAAGAGATGCGGCTACATCTAACTCATGAACTGAGCTTTAGGCTTCTTCCAGCAATGCTGTGGGACACTTCCTTTGTACAAAGCCACCAAGGACTCTCAACAGAGAACGTTCTGTCATGCTGGGCAAACACAGCCAGGCTTAGCCTGTGCAGAGATGGGACGGCTTGCTCCTCCTCTACCCTTTGTGCTTTGTTAACGGAATGTCCCTGGCACACTGGGCTCTAGCTTGTGCCAACTTAGCTTGGCCCTTGACTTTGGCACTTTTAGAGCCAGGGTCTTCCTTGGAAGGTAGGTATGCTGGCCTGACCTGCCAGGTCTCTGGTTTCAAGGTCTGAGCTCATTTTCCTCAGATACTTTCCACCGCAACCTTTCACCACTTCTCCCTCTGGGTGGAATGGAGACAAGGTCCCAGGGTGACCTTGAGGTCATTTGACAGGGCAACAGACACTGCTCTATCACCAGGAGTCAATCAGTGGCTTCTGTCTCCTTAGGGCCCCCGAAGCAGTCATTGTGTTTGGTGAAGAGCCAGTCTCCTGAAGTCAGTCAAGGTGGATTTTACCCTGGGCTCACTGCCTCCCTGGACAGACAGGCAGGACAGAACACCTTGCAGGGGAGAAGAGAACGGGGAAACACGAGCACTTGGTCTCAAGACCTGGAGTAAGGCTCAGGTGTGTCTTCATCTCTGCCAACCTTTCTCCATGTCCTTGAGAAGGCCACATTCCTTTTGAAACCTGAAAAACGACTTACTGTGAAAACTACCACTGCTGGGCTCCCACAGCCCAGGTCTCATGACTGCTTGGCTCAGGGTAATGGTGGTCCTGGTGCTGGGGAGATGCTTGACCAAGGAGGGCAGCCGCTGGTTTCCTGTGCTGCATAGCCAGATGCCAGACTGGTCTTAACCAATTAATTTGTGTGGTAGTTTGTTGTGGTTTCCACAGTAGCAGGGCTAAAGCTGGACACTGGACATCCTCGACATTCTTGAGACGATGCCTGCCACTTGTCGAGTTATGTAACCTCTCCTATGCCTTCTGCCCCCAACCCCAGCCCTGTTGCTCCCCTGCTCTGCTCCCACGTACAAGAGAGTCCCTTTGCATGCCTGGGACCATTCGTGACAGCTGACAAACTTCAGGGCTTCTCCAAGGAGCAGGAGAGCCAACAAAGGTGCCATGCTGAGCAATATGAGACCCCAGTGGTATTCTTTTGTTTTGTTTTTTGGAGATAGGGCCTCAAATAGCCCAGGCTAGCCTTGAAAATTCTACATATCCAAGGCTGACCCTGAATTCCTGATCAACCTGCCTCTACCTGCCAAGTGCCAAGGTGTGTGAGCTACAATGGGCTTTTAAATATTATTGCTGACAATAATACTTTTCTTTGTGTGTGCGTTATATGTACATGTTTGTGTGTTTATGAGTATGTATGTGTATATATGTGTGTGTTATTTGTATGTACATGTTTGTGTGTATATGTATGAACATGTTTGTGTATTGTATGTACATGTGAGTGTGTTATGTGCATGTACATGTTTGTGTGTATATGTATGATTGTGTATGTATGAACATGTTTGCATGTATGTGCATGCATGTTATTTACATGTTTGTGTATGCATGTATGTGTGTATATACATGTTTGTGTATGTGTGTGTTGACTCATGCTCACATGTGTAAGCATGCACATGGAAGCCAGACTGGATCAATTCTTTATTCTCAGTTCTCTATCCTCTGGCGTCATGCTCTAGTGCTCTGTGTCTTTTTTTGGGAAGCCTCTCGTGGAGCCTGGAGCTCACCCGCTCTTTGCTAATGGGTGGTTTCCACAGCTCCCTATCGGTCTCTGTGCACACACAGGTTTACTGTTCTCTTTTTGGTCAAGGTCTGGTCTCATTGATCGCCTCTTCAGTGAACTTTGAGCTCAGGAACCTCATCTGCTGTTAAGACTTCTTACAGCTGGAATTCAGCACTGCTTTTGTAAGCCTGGCTTTGAGCACACAATCACTCACTCATAGTCACACACACCACACACACAAACATATACACATACACATACTCACCACACACACTCACACATACTTGCATATACACACCACACCTTTACATACACACTCACATACACTCACACACACAAACATACTCACATACACATACTCACCACACACACCCACACATACTCGAATATACACCCCCACACTTACATACACATATCACACAGAGATTCACACATACACACAAACATACACTCACATGCACACCACACACACAGTCACACACACAGTCACACACACCGCACACACAAACGTATTCACATACACATAACCACACACACTCACACATACTCACATATACACACCACACACTTACACACTCCCATACATTCACACACACAAACATAACCTCACACACTCACACTCACCACACATGTGTGCGTGTACACACACACACACACACACACACACACACACACACACACATATGCGCGCATTTGCATTATACTGTGCTCCAGCATGGCGGCAGAATGCAGCTGGGGCTTTTGTGGAGACAGCATCCTGCAAGCAACCAGCAGAGGGCGCAAGCTAGCTGCTGCTGCTGCCGCCTGTACAAGTCCTGTCCTCTCCCCGCCTGGCTGGCTTTGCACTGTGCAAACAGAAGCCTGAGCAGCAGAAAGCAGCTCAGGGGAGGTGCGGTTGGGCCACTTCCTTTAAGCTGTCGAAACTCCTGGAGTCATTCTTCCTTAAGGAGTCCACTCTGCCTCCTGGAGCTGCTGAAGTCACAGCAACAAACGCAACAATCCCAGATGTGTGGAGTCGGGAAGTGGAGCCTAAGATACTGGGAGGGGTGGGGGAGCACACTAGCACCCCAACCTTGCACCACCTCCCCCCCCTGCCTGTGTTCACGCCCTGTGCTGGAGGCTCGCCCATGCAGGTGAGACGCCTCCTGGCGTGGGCCAGGGTGGAAGGGAAGCTAAGCCACTACTAAGCTAAGCGGGAGCACTCCAGGTTTTAGATGTGTCAGTGACATCACTTGGTCTCTGGTCACTCAAAACCAAAGTGCCAGCATCCTCATCACTCCAGCCCACCCTATCTGCTTGTCAGACTGAACCACATCAACAAGAAGAAAAGTGTGAAGGTTGTTCACATGGTTGTGGCAAACCACTTCTGTCTGCTCAGCATCTGCCACATCAGAGAACAGTATAATGCAGATGCCGGTGTGTGTGTGTGTGTGTGTGTGTGTGTGTGTGTGTGTGTAAATATGTGTCTGTAAGTGTGTGTGTGTTTATGCATGTGAATGTGTGTTTGTGTGTGTCTATAAGTGTGTGTCTGAATGTGAGTGTGTGTGGTGTGTGTATGTGAAAGTGTGTGCATATGTGAGTGGTGAGTGTATGTGAGTGTGTGAATGTGAGTGGTGAGTGTGTATGTTGTGTAAATGTGAGTGTGCATATGTATGTGAATGGTGAGCGTGTCTATGTGTCTGCGAGTGTGTGTGAATGTGTACGGTGTGGATGTATGTGAGTGTGTATGTGTGTGTATTTGAGTGGTGAATGTGCATGCCTGTGAGTGTGTGTGTGTGAATATGAGTATGTGTGGTGTGTATGTATGTGAGTGAGTGTGTATGTGTGTGTATACACGTGTGTGCATGCACGCACTCAAAGCCAGGCTTATAGAAGCATCTCTAGGCACCTACCTGGACAGATGAAGGGCAGGCCACTTCAGAAAGGAGCCCTGGTATTTGTGTGGTGAGGCACGGATCTGGCTGTTTCAAAGAGTTAGGCTCTGTGCCAAGCTGGGACAAGCTATTGAAGGGGTCTTAGTACACGATGTGTGTGTGTGTGTGTGTGTGTGTGTGTGTGTGTGTGTGTGTGCGTGCGCGTGCGCTCGCAAGGGAGCTCTTCTGAGGAGACTTAGACTCTGTGCCCAGGGACTGAGTTCTGAGCTGATATAGCTTTCTCCCTTAGTCTTGGCTGGCCCTATCCTGTGGCTGGATCATGGATCTGCTATACTCCATCTCTGGGTTTCATCTCTTAGTGGAGGGACAAGACCTTGTGGCCAGATGATCACTTGTCCTGGTTTTAGTTGAAAGTCCCCTGTTCTGGGAAGCTGGTTATCCTGTGTGTGAGGGAGGCTAGCCACCACCTGACAGGATCCACATGAGGAGCTTTCTCAGTCTGTGTGCCTGAGAGAGCCCTGTGGTGTATGTTGTGACGGGAGTGCTGGAAGAGGAAGAACTACTGAGCTCCTCCCCTCTCAGAACCAAGGCTTCATGTTGACTTAGTCCTCAGAACACCCAAGGCCTGGTTTGGTCACCCAGCCAACCAATTGCCACCAGGGCAGCCTGAGTGGGCTACCCTAAACAGGCAGCACACGGCTCCTGGACTGGTACCTGGACCCTGTCTGAGGCAGTCACAGACAGATATTATGCCTGGGATAGAGGGGAGAGACATTCAGTCTGTCCCCCATAACAGTGTAAGCATTGACCATGCCTGAAGCTCAGGCAGGTGACCTCACCTTCACTCAATCCATCATGGTGCAGGGCCTACAGCCCAGCAGGTTCTGACAGACACAGGGCATGGGGGAGCATCAAGCCAAGGCCATACCTGCTGACTGCACTGGTCAGTGTGGCTCTCTAGCTCCTAGATGGAATTAGCATCTGGGTATGGAGGGCTGTGGGACAGACAGCCTTAGCTCTGGGTGCAGATGGAGACCAGAAGGCAGAATTAACATCTGGTGCAGGACCTCTGCAACATCAGGCTTCTGAGCAACAGAGTCCAGTGGTCACAGGCAGGACCCCACGGAACAGAGTTGGCATGGTAGGAGAAGAACCTCGCTAGAACCAGGACATTGGTTCTGAGAGGCAAAAGGACGGGAGTGCACGGCCACAGCATACTTCATCTTGCGGTGACCCTTCTTGGCCTCCCACACACACTGACATTTCCCAGGCTGCGTCAGAACGAAGAAAGAGCCAGGCGTTATTCCAGCCTTTGAAAGTTCAAAGGAGCCCATGGTCTGATTGATAGTGGGTGCAGCTGGGCCCGAGGAGGCTGCTGCCCTGCCCTGCCCTGATCCCATCACTCGGGGGAGGTCACACGTGTGAACTCGCACTGTTTTAATTAGGGTTTCTATTGCTGTGACAAAACAGCATGACCAAAAACAAGCTGGGGAGGAAGGGGTGTACTTGGCTTACACTTTCACATCGTCTGTCCATCCATCCATCTGTGAAGGAAGTCAGGGCAGGAAGTCAAACAGGGAGGAACCTAGACGCAGGAGCTGATGCAGAGGCCATGGAGGGTGCTACCTATCAGCTTGCTCCTCTGGCTTGTTCAGCCTGCCTCTTATTGAACCCAGGACCACAAGCCTGGGGATGGCACCGCCCACTCTGGGGCTGGGCCCCACCCCCATCAATCACCAATAAAGAGAATGCCTTACAGCTGGATCTTAGGAAAGCATTTTGTCAGCCGAGGCTCCCTCCTCTCAGCTAACTCTAGCTTGTGTCAACTTGACAAAAACTAGCCAGCACATACACCATCACACAGAAACACATGAACGCACATATATATACGGGCAGCAACACAGTTATATACATATGGGTGTATACACAAGGAGACATGCTCAAATGTCCACCAGCACACAAGCATGAACACACGAGATGCACACAAATGCCCACACATTTTATCAAACATTCCACACAGAGCACACTCAGTATATCGACGTCATGCATACAAACACAGATTCATCAAATGTGTGTGTACGGGAACACACCACACGCAGGTATAGGTACATATTCACACACACACAAACACACACACACATGCGGACAAACACTCGGCACAGATGCCCACACACTCCTGTGGTGGCTGGGGTTGGGAATGTGAGGGATTATGAACTCCTCACCTGTGTGTGATCACTCTGTGTTTCCGCAGATCTCTCAGTGCCTGATTGACAAGTCTCTAATTTTCACGTCATAGAATGTCTCTCTGCTGTGAAAGTGTGTATACTTCCAACAGCTCCTGGCTTCCAAAACTCTGCTCCCGGGCTCCACCCATGGAGACCTAAAGGCAGCGTTGTTCTCAAGGCTTTCTTGTGCCTCACTGGCTTTTCCTGCTTCTCTCCAGGCCCAGGCCAATCATTCAGAGCCATGTCCTCAGAACATTTCCAACAGCCTGGCACACTGAGGCCACCCTGCTGACCAGGACCAGTGTCTGGAGCAGGTGGACTATGTGGGGTTTGCTCTCCCTGTGAGCACTGCCTACATCCTCAGGGATGGTCCCCATGGACTGAGGACCTAGGGAGCAGCTCTAACCTCAGTCATGCGCCCTTGGCTCTCTCTACCCTCAGCCTCTTGTGTGGGCATTTCCAGAATCTGCTCAGTATTCTTGTGAGGAGCAAGTGGGTATTTGGGAAGACTCAGCCCAGGTAACAACCCAAAATCGTCACCCACTAATGAAATGTAGGTTGTGACTAACATGTAATTACATGGGGAGGGGCCAGAGGGAAATGCCCAGTGAGTAATTCAATCCTCAGAATCCAAATTAAACAAACAAGCAAACAAAACAAAAAACCAATGGTGGGGGGATGGGTTTGTAATCCCTGTGCTGGGGAGATTGAGACAGGAGAATTTTGGGGGCTCCCTGTGAGCCATTCTAGACTACTTGGTGAGTTCTGGGCCAGTGAAGAACCTTTCTCACAGAAACAAGCCGGTCGATGCCTGAAGAACAACAAATAGCATTGTCCTCTGGCCACACCCACATCTCCCCCTCACCTCACACACACATCTGACATTCACACACACACCTGCACATGTACACACACACCTGCACATGTACACACACACCTGCACATGTATACACACACCTGCATATGCACATACACACACACCTGCACATGTACACACACACCTGTACATGTAAACACACACCTGCACATGTATACACACACCTGCATATGCACATACACATGCACCTGACATATACACACACACCTGCACATGTACACACACACCCAATATGTACACACACACCTGCACATGCACACACACCTGCACATGCACACGAGGCTCTAAAATCCATTTTGCTAACATGTGATGACTCTGAAGATACACTCAAAATGTCTTGGCGAAGCTCTCCTGGCAGGTAGACCCCACTGCTCATTCCTGGATGCACCTTGGGGAGCTGGCCTCAGGTAGGACTGAGGCTCTATGAATAGAGTAGAGGGAGAGACCTCTGCCAGGGGCCCCCCCCCCCCCGCCCCGGGACCAGGACCTGTTGTCAATCAAGGTAAGCAGATGACGTGACCGGAGGCTGGTGCCTTTCTGAAGATGACCTAGCTATAGGCAGCACTGGATGATGTGTCCCTTGGAAAGGGGGTGTATTCTCTGCCTTCTGATGGCCCCTTGGCTCTTTGAAAGAAGTTTTGCATTACAAGAATGTTTGGGAACCGGTTGGAGTTATATGCATTCTGTTTAACCCTGCAGCCTCCATCCTGGCCTTGAGTGTCTGATCCACATTTGATTCTTTTTTTTTTTTTTTTTTTTTCGGAGCTGGGGACCGAACCCAGGGCCTTGCGCTTCCTAGGCAAGCGCTGTACCACTGAGCTAAATCCCCAACCCCTGATCCACATTTGAATCGCCTGACCATCACTATGTGGCTGACACTGGCGTCACTCACAGTCCCTGTGGGTCAGACATCCGTGGGTAGTAATGGCGGGATGGCCTGGAGAGCCTGGCTCCAGGTCTCCTGAGCTGCAGTGGACTATAGCTGGCATTTGGGAGGAGCCCAGTTTTCCTGGGATCCCTATTTACAGGACTGTGGGTGGTCCTCAGGCAACCGACTCTTCTCCAGAGAACAAGACAGAGCTGTGCAATCCCTGACAAAGGGAAGCTTCATCCCTCTTGTCATGCTGACGAGTGCTGCAGCAGAGTGGGATCATACACTACAGTGGAGACCCAGGGACAGGGTCTTTGATGGCTACCTGGAGACCACACAGCCTTCAGTAGAATTCGGGGTGTATAGTATATGTGAATATGTACAGTACATTCGTGGGGTGTGTGTGTGTATGTGTGCGCAGGATGTGTGTGTATGCCTGTGTGTGTGTGCAGGATGTATGTGTATGCCTGTGTGCGTGTGAGTGTGTATGCAGGATGTATGTGTGCATACCTGTGGATATGTGTGTGTGTAGGATGTGTGTGAGTGTGTGTGTGCAGGATGTGTGTGTATGCCTGTATATGTGAGTGAGTGTGAGAGTGTGTGTGAGTGTGAGAGTGCGTATGAAGGATGTGTGTATGCCTGGGTGTGTGTGTGTGTGTGTGTGTGTGTGTGTGCACGCGTGCACAGCTCAGACTGGGGTTTTCATGTCAGAGCAGTCATGCTCTTCTTGGTATGCCCTCACTGGCTGTCACCGGGCCCCAGTTTGGAGCTCCTTTCCTTCCTTAGTCCCTCCATGACCTTCTAGTTTTTTGGGCCATTTCTCCCTGTAAAGCCCTTTTCTTAATCAGAAGGCAACGGCAGCTAAGACCAGGTGCAGACTGTACAGTTTTTTGCCTCTGGGCTGAGGCTTGCTCTCCATGAACACAGCCTGCAGCCCTTTTGGAGAAGGTAGCCCTGTCTTGTGCAAACAGAATGGGCAAATCCGGTTTGGGGTTTCCCCGACTTGGGAAAAGGAACAGCAGAGTTTCCATGCCAAGTCAGATGAGCCGTAGTCCCTCCAGAGCCTTATCACCTCCTGCATATTTGCTAAGAACTGAGTCCTTTTGCCTTGCTTTGGCCTTGCCCCAGGAAGCCTGCCTGCTGGCTGTGTCCTGGCACCGGCTGCCACCGGCTGCCCAGTCTTCCCCCACCCCCAGGTCTTATGTTTCTGTTTACTGGATTCAGCGGCTGGCTCTTAGCCTGTCCTGGAGGCAGTGTGAGGTGGCTGAGTCAATCGGTATCTGAAACCATAACCTGGGCTGAACCAATCAATATCAGAAACTATGTAACCTGGGCTGATCTGCACCAGCGTGGGATGGACAGAGGGAAGAGACGGAGCGGAGTGTAGGAGCAAAAGGACATACGGGCCCAGCCTCTGAGAGTGGCCTGGGAGGGAAATGGGTAACAGGCTCACCCTGCAGCTTCCTGCCTGCTCAGGCCGAGGTGATGTCACCTGTAACTGTCTATCTTCAGGTCTGACAGAAGCTAGAGACATCTGGGGAGCGGGAACCTCAACGGAGAAAAATGCCCCCACAGAAAAGGCAGCTTGTATGCATTCTCTTGATTGATGAGGAGGCCTCACCTCATTATGGGCACCAGTAGGGCAGTGCCATCCCTGGGATGCTGGTCCTAGGTGCTGTAAGGACTGAGGCTGAACAAGTGATAAAGAGCAACCGAGGAGGCAGCTTTCCTCCATGGCCTCTGCCTCAGTTCCTGCCTCCAGATACCTGCCTTGAGTTTCTGCACTGATTTCCTTCAATGATCAACTGTGTTCTGGGAGGCCAGGGGAGCTGCGGAGCTGTAGGGAGCAGGCCTGGATCGAGAGACTGGAGTCAGGGCACAGACAAACTCTGGAAATCTTGTTTGGAGACTAGCAGGAGTAGGACCATGTCTCCTACCCTCACTCCTCTGCCCTGGGCCTGCATGTCCCTGTAGATTCACGCCCCCAACTTTCCTTCACCAGAGGAGGTTAGGTAGCCTGGTAGCCAGGTTAAACTTCCTTTCTCCTTATAAGGTCATGGCCAGCAGCACCTGGGATTCCTTATGCAAATGAGGCATCCCCAGCACCCTGGCCCAGACCAACGATGTAGGCTTATCCCATAAGCCCCCCTATATACCCCCAAAAGCTTAAAGATTTATTTATTATATATGAGCACACTGTAGCTGTCTTCAGACACACCAGAAGAGGGCATCAGATCTTATTACAGATGGTTGAGAGCCACCATGTGGTTGCTGGGATTTGAACTCAGGACCTCTGGAAGAGCAGTCAGTGCTCTTAACCACTGAGCCATCTCTCCAGCCCATCCCAAAAGCTTAAACACCCATTGCTTCCCCCAAGTATATGAGCTGCTCAATGAAGCCTGCCAAACAAGAAGTCCGTTTCTCATTCCTCGCTGTGCTTACCAGTTGCCTGAGGTCTCCATCCCTGCGTTGACTTGGGTCAACGGTGTTTTATCACAAGCCATAGAAACCCTAATGAAGGGGCTGGAGAGATGGCTTAGTGGCTAAGAGCACTGACTGCCCTTCCAGAGGTCCTGAGTTCAATTCCCAGCAGCCACATGGTGGCTCACAATCGTCTGTAATGGGATCCAACGCCCTCTTCTGGTGTGTCTGAGGACAGCCACAGTGTACCAATATACATGAAACAAATAAATAAATCTTAAAAAAAAAAAAAAAAAAAAGAAACCCTAATGAAGACGTGTGGCGTGAATTCATTTCTGCCTGCCTGGTTGTGTTACTTTTCAAAGTCGTGAGCCTAAGGACTTCCCTATGTGTTGGGAAATGGGAGGCGCTGCTCCTCACAGAACAGGACCCAGGACCCCATCTGCACAGGTGACACGTGGTCCTCACGTGTCCTCAGACCTCATTCCCATGTTTAGCTCAAGGACACAGAATGGACCCAGGATGCCCCACTCTGCAGCGAGACCCCGAGCTATCTGTCCTTTCCTGAGGGACACTGCCAGCACCAATGAGCAGTGAGGCCGAGATGACGAGACAGTGGCAGATGGAGTAAGGCTGGAGCTCTGGGCCCGGGGAAGTCCAAGGGCCCCCGAGGTCACAAGGGAACCACTGAGTGCTTGGAGGCTACTCTCTTGGGCATAGGTAAGGCTCCATCAAAGCCTTTAGATGCCCTGTTTGAAGATCTCAGGTGAGAGTTTCTGGCGGAGGGAAGGCAGTCTCCCTGGGGTGGCTGTGGCTGCTGAGACAGAGTCTGGTGACGAAGGTCAAAGAAGAGGAACCAGAGTTGACATGCCCCTCCCCGAGCCAAGAGCCGTTCTGGTGTGAGCCTGATTATCGGAACATTAGGGGTTCAGGACAGATGCAAGCTCTGCCCCAGAGCTTCAAACCCTTAGGCAACCTCTGTTGAGGACAGTGTGAACTGTCTTGTGGGACGGTAGGGTGAACTGTCTTGTGGAACGGTAGGGTGAACTGTCTTGTGGGACACGGTGGGGGTCCCCATGCATCACAACTTGGAGCTCCACTGGGAGAGAGAACATAGGATCTGGAATACCCATCCCGGTGCAGATCTCCTTGGGACAAGGGCAGAGGATGTCGTGATGACTTCCCACACAAAGAAATGGAGGCTCTGGAAGGGCAAGGCTTACAAAGCGTCTACCCCCAGCAAGAGGCAGAGTCAGAGTCAGATCCTGCTTGTCGGACATCAGCGCTCGCAATCGGGGGTGTGGGCAGCAGTGTTAGCAGGGTCACAGAGCAGCCACACGGCTGTTGGCCAGCTCCTGACACCATCACGGCATGTTCAAATCACTGGGGACAGCTGCTGCAACCTCTGGCTTGAGCTGGATTATATCCCCCAGAATTCGCACACCAAGTCCCTGGTTTCTAGGACTATTTGGGGACAGGGCCTTTGCAGGGGGAATACTGACAACCTGGGGTCTCCTGTAAAACAGCTGTTGTGAACATCCAAGGAGTCCTTAGCCCAGGCCACAAGTGGGGACACGATACCATGGTTACCTGAGCGGCTAGAGCTCAAAATAAAAACCACCATGAACTGGAATGTCCAGAAAGGTTCTGCAAAGAGCACAGGGGCTTTCCATAGGCATCCCACTTCTTAAAGGTTTTGGTTTTTTTTTTTTTTTTTATCCACTCCCCCCTTTTTTTTTTTTGAGAAAAGTCATCTATTGCTCTGACAGACAAATGAATATCCAATTTACTGGAATTGGGGTGTGTGTGTGTGTGTGTGTGTGTGTGTGTGTGTGTGTCTGTGTGTGTTGTTTTGAATGAGAATGGCCCCTCATTAGGCTCATATATTTGAATACTTGGTCTCTAGCTGATGGAAGGATTAGGGAAGGATTAGGAGGTGTGGCCTTGATGGAGGAGGTGTGGTCTTGTTGGAGGAGGTGTGGTCTTGTTGGAGGAGGTGTGGCCTTGATGGAGGAGGTGTGGCTTTGATGGAGGAGGTTTGTTATTGGGGGTGGGCTTTAGGATTTGAAAAAATTCTTTCACAATTTCTAATTAGTTATCCTTGCCTCGTGGTTTACCTCAAGGTGTAGGCTCTCTTGCTGAGTGTGGTGGTGCACACCTCCAACCCCAGCAAGTGGGAGGCAGAGGCAGGCAGATCTCTGTGCGTCTGAGGCCAATTCGCTCCACGTAGTGAGTTCCAGGACAGCCAGAGTGACATAGTGAGACCCTGTCTTAGGGTAAAAAAAAAAAAAAAATGTAAGCTCTCTGCGACTGCTCCAGTGCCATGCATACCTGCCTGCCTACTGTCATGCTCCCTGCCACGATGCTCACGGACTCTAACCCTCTGAAGCTATAAGTTCCAGGTAAACTCTTTCTTCTACCTGTTGCCTTGGCCATGTATCTTATCACAGCAATAGAAAAGTCACTTCAGACAAGTTTCTCACTCATACCAGCATCCCCGTTTGCCCGGTCAAATGGGAGACTCTTTGATTTGCTTCCAGGGAGGGGGAGACTCTCCACAGGGACCAGAGAGCAGACACTAACACCATCCCACCGAGAGGAGTTGAGGCTGTCCTTTAGGGCCTCAGCAACATAGTGATCCCCACCTGCAGGAGCCAGGGTCACTCAGTTGGGAAGAGGCCATACTCTAGAGCTTACCCCAAATGCAATGCAGCATCAAGCTTAGCTGGACCCTGTTCCAGAAGAGCTGGCTGTCAGCGCTCCTCAGCGCCCGTTTCCCGACAGCAACCACCACACGGTAATGGCAGCAGAGCAGTGTGGTAATAAGTCTGTGGTGAAGTCATCCCAGCTCCTCACCCGACCACCGACCACCGTGTGCCGAGCTCCTCCTCCCCGGCTCCAGCTTCCACTGCCATTAGGACTTTTAAGACTGACTTAATGAATAAAAGATAAAGACTGGGAAATGTGTAGGTCGTAGATATTTAGCAGCCTTTTGTATGTCGAAGGTCCTTCCTGAGTGATCCAATCTGAAAACAGCTGCTCCAGGCGCATCTGTTAGCAATAAGGCTGCAAGGAGAAGCGAGGCTCTGAGTCAGATGACAGCCGCGAGGGGGAGGAGCCCTCAGCTATGGCAGGTGAGGCTGCAGAGACTCTGGTGGGAGGCTGTGAGCCCTCATCAGGCTTGGATGAGTGGATTTCCTCCCGGGAGTTCCAGCAGAGGCTGTCAGGGGCCTTCGTCCACGACACCCTACCTGTCACAGCCCCCACAGCTCCGAAGAAAGTCCACAGTGACCAGTAAAGCTTTTCAATGGTATCTGAGGTGGTGACTCCACTCCAGGCTCTCTCTGAGTCTCCGTGAGGGAGGTGCCGGTGGGAGGGTGAGCCTGGACTGCCTCACAGCTCCAGCTTCTCGCTAGAGCTGTGGGCATCACTGCTAGCCCTAGGCCTGAGTAACTGGTCACACCTGACCATGCTAGCTAGCCCCTTAACTATCCTAGGACTCTTCTCTAGTGATGTCAACCAGCCTGGATGTCAACTTGCCTGGGTGTCATCTCCTACCCTTTTCCTGTGCATTTTTTTGCTAAGCAGGTACCTCCAAATTGCTTTGCTTTTATAAGAATCAACATTCCCTACTCTCCTATAGCTCTTCTGATTCTTTTGAGTTTGGGCCAATGGCAGCTTCTGTACCTGTACTCAGCATGTAGCAGAGGTCCTAGAATGGTAATGGGTCCCCTGTGTTGTCCTCCCAGGAGAGACACAGGACAAAACCTGGGCTGGGGAATGCCCAGACCCCATTCCAGCTGGCAGGTTTCTGAGGAACACAGTCCTAGTGGAGATCCCAAGAGAATTAGAATGTCCTCTCATGGGTGCAGAAGGTGTGTGGGGGGGGAGATGGAACAGTGCTCCCTTTGGCTTTACAGGGGACTAATCTTTCCATGGCCCCAAACCTTTGGTCTCCTAAACCAAGGTCTAGTGTAGAAGCTGAAGCTGGAGTCAGCTCCCAGGGGTCCGATTCATCTATGGAGGGAGCTGGTCATGGGCACTCAGTGTCCTAGCAGGGCTGGCAGACACACAGATAGGCCCTTATTTCTGGATTCAGGTCTGCTGCAGGGTACCAACGAGGAAGCAAGGGCTAGGAATCGGTGATCCCTTGACCCACCTCCCTCTTAAATTGTCCTAGGGTTCCTCTATTAGAAAGAGATTCTTCAAGAATCTGATCTGATCTTACCCAGACTCTCAGCTCAGACTTGACTCCAGGAAAAGCAGCCTGACCCTCCCCTACAGACCGCTTGTGTGTCTTTCCCTCAGATCTGGGACAGTGGGCTGCAGGTATAGGACCCACGTGTGCTGCTGGGCCCCATCCTGGGTTTCGGCTCGTTCCTCTCAAGATATTCCAGAGCTAGGCTGTGTCTCCTAGGAGAATTATTTTTGCCCATGGCATAAATAAACCCAGGAACCCACTCCAACAATCACAAAGACAAGCCAGCCTCCAGAGCACGAAGATAGCAGAAGCGGCAGAGACTTTCCCTTAAAATCACCAAGGAACCTGGGAAATGGCTCATGAGGCCAACGTGCTCGCCAAGCAAGATGAGGATGCAAATCCAATCTCCAGACCTGCGGCAAGAAAAAAAATGTTGAAGTCACAGCCCTCATCTCAAGACTCAGGAGGCAGGGGAAGGTGATCTCATGGCCAGCCCCGACTCTATAGTGAACTCCCAGCAGGCCAAGGTCTACACAGTGAGACCCCTATCTCCTAAAAACCAAACCAACCAAAACGATGAACAGCACACCAAAAATGATGGCTTAGATTGAACTCTGGATGCTATGTGAATGTGCACACGTGGGCATGTGTGTGTGTGTGTGCGTGTGCACATGTATGCATGTGCACACACATGCATGTGCACACGGGCAGGGGGGCTGTATGTATGAAAGCTTGTAATACATACATACATACATACACACATACACACACACACACACACACACACACAGCACCTGCATGCATAAGATCATACATGCATGTGGTGGTTTGTACATCCTTGGCCCAGGGAGTGTCACTATTAGGAGGTGTGGCCTTGTTGGAGGAAATGTGTCACTGTGGTGTGGGCTTTGAGACTTTCCTCCTAGCTGCCTGGAAGCCAGTTTTCTCCTGTTTGCCTTTGGAACAAGATGTAGAACTCTCAGCTCCTTCTGCACTCTGCCCGCCTGGATGCTGCCATGTTCCCACCTTGATGATGATGGACTGAACCTCTGAACCTGAGAGCCAGCCCCAAACGTTGTCCTTATAAGATTTGCCTTGGTCGTGGTGTCTCTTTATAGCAGTAAAACCCTAACTAAGACAACGCATATAAACACACATAAATGAAATAACAAATTGCCAAGTTCTTCACATGAATGAAAAAGGAACGGTTTTTAAAATGAATCTTAACGTTTGCCCCAGCCACTCCAGGTCCTTACCATGGCTCTGTTTCCTTTCTCGTGTTGGCTTCAGTATTTGCGCCATGGAGACATGCATCTGGGAATATCTGCAGCGTGATCCTGATTTGTGTTCTAAGCTTTCTTTAAATGATCTTCTACTGTACGTGTGTTTCTGCAAGTTGCTTTTTAAAAACATGATAGCAAAAGCTGGAGAGGCGGATCAGCCGTTTGCAGAGGACCCAGGTTCAATTCCCCCCACTCACATGACCCATATGGCTCACAACCACTCATAACTCCAGGTCCAGGGTATAAGAAGCTTTCCTCTGGCTTCTGGGGATACCAGACATGAAACATGGTGCAAAGGCAAACACGCAAACACAGCATTCATCATAATAAAATAAATAACTTTTTTTAAAAAATATTTATTTATTTAATGAATATGAGTACACTGTAGCTGTCAGACACACCAGAAGAGGGCATCAGATCCCATTACAGATGCTTGTGAGCCACCACGTGGTTGCTGGGATTTGAACTCAGGACCTCTGGAAGAGCAGCCATTTCTCCAGCCCCCAATAAATAACTTGCAAAACCAGGTCTTAAAATACAACATAAAGTTTATTTCTATGTGGGCCATGTGTTGTCAGCCACAGGACACTGCCTTGCCACAGGCTCTGGTACTCCTTCTCCTGCAGCCTGAAACTCCACACCACCGAGAAAGAGCTTCTTATGTCCTGTAGCCTGGGTCTGTGACTTCCCTTTGGATGCCTCTTGTGCGTGGGTCATACAGGGGCTGTCTTTTAAAAATTATATATATTTTATATATTTAATATATAAATACATAATAGTGTGTATGTGTGTGTGTGTGTGTGTGTGTGTGTGTGTGTGTGTGCGCGCACATGAGGACAGGCTCCCGAGTTATCAGGTGCCCTTGGAGTTAGAGGCAGTTGTAAACTCCTCAACATGGGTTCTGGGACCCGAACTTGAGTCCTCTGAACCTCTGACCCCATGAGAACAAAACACCCTCGTGCGACCCTTGTGGCCTAGGATTTTATCATATCGCCTGCAATCCTGCCCAGTGCACCTCTGGAACCACCCACGGCCTCGTTCAAGTTCCTCGGCAGCACTTCAGCAACCACTGAAATCCTTTCTGTGGCCCTTGTAAGGACAGCTCTCTCTTGGGATGCCCCATCTTCAGGCTTGAGTGGGATCTTTCCCCTGAGTGTCCTTGTTACACCCCATCCCCACTCCACACCTGCCCCAGCCTAAATCTAAGTTAACTTTTCTTCATAAACTCTAACTGTGCTCCATACCGACTGGCTCTGAGAGTCTTCCCTGCCATGGAGTCAGGAGTCCCAGCTCACCTGTGGTCCCTGAGCCACGTTCCCTAGGCTGCTGCTGCAGGTGGCACTGTGGAGCTGATCCCCCGTCAGCCCCTCACAGTGGGAGTTTTGAATACACTCGGATATATTAGCCCTTTATCATGAGTGTAGTTAGCAGTATTTCTCTCTTTCCACAGGCTGTCTTTTGGTTATTGACAGGTTCGCGGATTTTAAATTTGTCTGTTTTTGCTTTTGTTGTTCGTGTACTGGGTGTCAGATCCAAGAAATCCTTGCCAAATCCAAAGGCGGCTAACCAGCAGGCGCTGATAGCCACTGCTTTACCACACTGGCTACTCACTGGCTTCCGCCCGGCAGAAAAGCCACCGTTACTCATGGTGACAAGTCACTTGGTGAAGATTCCTTGCCCTGCTGCTCCGTTGTAGGCTCAGGGATCTCTGTGGTATGACAGCAAAGGAGAGAGCCACATGATCTCTTGTCTGAAGACACCGTTGTCTGGCTTCCTTCCCGGTCTAGGATAACATAGCTCACAGATTTTGGGAGTAGAGACAAAAAACCATAAAGACTGGGGATAGTGGAAGTGGGGTATAGCCTCCCACAGCTGAGGCGACGCCCATCCACCCGCACCCGCTTTTAGAACAGCATAGCACAGGCCATGTGGGGTGCTGTTTTGAAAGCTGCCACTTGGGGAGCAATCTGTCTGTTCTCCTTTTATGTAGTTTACTGTCTTGTTAGAAAGATTTCAAAATTAGAATCAACATTTGGGAAGAAACAAGATCTCTTCACACACTGCGAATCTGAGTGACACCAAAACCGCAGAGCCGAGTCAGTCCTTCAAAGGTGACCTGGGCTCCGGCACCTTCCGTACGGTCCCTGTGCTGTCTTCCCTCAGCTACCCTGCTCATCGGGACTGCCCACTCCACACTCCACACTCTCCCCATACCTGTGCATGCTCCTACCTGTCAAAGGAGGCACAGTGACCAAATGCTCCTCTCCAGCTGCCTCCTGTGTTCTCCCTACCCCACTGTCCTTCCAGAGAAACAAGCTTTTCAAAGGCATCATTGTCCTTCACTATCCTTGGCGGGGACTCACACCATGTCTTTCTTCTCTCTTAACACAGAGAAAAGAAACAATGGCCCAGCATCAAACCTATATTTCCCTTGGGCCAGAGGCCAGAAGGCCCAGGTCAAGGGAGGCACAGCCTTGAGAGACCACCTGGATGAAGAGCTCTGCGTTGTGCTTGGGAAATGCTGGCAAGAAACAAATCAGCGGGGGAACCAGTGTAGGCCTTTGTTTGCGCTTGGCCAGGAAAATCTTAGACCCTGATCTTTCTCGCCTACTTTCGTTTTGTAGCTAACTTCTTCCTCCCGCAGCCTTCAGCTGGGTTTTCTCCAGCACCCCACGCCTTTCTTGTTCACAGGAGCCTGGTGGTGAGCGGTTTTCCCCTGCAGGACTTCTGGTTCTGCGGACGCCACCATCTGATCCTGATAATCCATTTTAGAAAGCTCGCCCTATCTGGGCTGCAGAGCTTCATCCTTACCCTCCCAGTTATAGCCTTTGATGCCCCGAGACACAGATGCCACACCTAACGCTGTGCTTTACCCTCGGGCCTGTTTTGTTTTTCTTCATGTTTTCTTTTTTGGCTACCTAGAGACAAGAAAAGTACAGTGAATTTAATACTATCCGATCTGTGATTTAACAGGCTGCTGGCGCTGCTGGGTAACCATCACTCGTCACTCGGCAATGCATTCTGCGGTCCTGCTCTGGCTCCCAAATCCTTGTATCCTCAGCAAGGCACACACTAAGAAGGTCGTGGGGGTTCCAGGTAAGGTGCAGCATGTGTCCCTTGCTGGACTCCAACTCCGGATGTTTGGCCAAGCCTTACATAGCCGCAGGTGAGAAGGTGTTTCTGTAAGACTGACATTTCAATTAGTAGAGTTTTGGGTGGTGCAGACAACCCCTGAGTCCTGTGCTATGAGTGGCCTCATCCAGCTGACTGAAGGCCTCTGAGGAAAAGACTCATGTTCTGGAAGAAACAGGAATCTGGTAGCTGACGTCTGTGTATCCTAACTCAACACAATGCATAACCATGTGCACACACATGGTGGGGTGCAGGGAGGGGGAGGGGGAGAAGGAGGGAGAGGGGAAGGGAGAGGGGGAGGGGGAAGAGGGAGAGAGAGAGGGAGAGGGAGAGGGAGAGGGAGAGGGAGAGGGAGAGGGAGAGGGAGAAGGAGAGGGAGAGGGAGAGGGAGAGGGAGAGATTTGTGAATCTGGCTCAAATCCTAGCCCTTTAGTCTCTGTGAAATGTAGCCAAGCTAACCCCCAAGTCATTCCTTACTACCCAGGTACCTGGAGGTCACACATTGGTCTTAGTATCTGGCATTTGGGCAACTCATAATAAATTTTAAATGGCTTCCACCAGGAGCTGAGGGTCTTTATGACAGTCCTGGAGCACACACAGGTGATCCTGTCCTTGGGTCACCCAGCCATTCCCATTGCTCCTCTTAAGTTGTGAGAACCTCAGTGAACAAAGACAGTGAACCTCTTGGCAGCCCAGCACCCAAGAACCAGGGCAGCTCTGGTATGGAGGATGGATGGCTAGCTGATGTCTTCCTTCTCCCTTGCTCCTACAGGAGGGAGTCATAGCCAGTGGCTTTTAGTCAGGACATCTTACCTTGTTTTCACTGGGTCAGAGGCCACTCTTCTTTCTAGGTTCAGCTGGCTCCCGTCTGTTTAGTATCTGTGCAGTTCTCAGAAAGCTGGTTTCTTCTCCGAGTGGCCTGAAGTGCTAGGAGTGAGGTGCAAGGTGTGTGAGGGGGATGGGGTGTGGAGTGGGTGTTGGGTGCAGAGGATGTGGAACGAATGGCAGGTGAGTGGGGTATAGGTGGGTGTTGGGCGCAGGGTGTGGGGTAGAGAGAGGGATGTGGGGTAAAGAGTAGGGTATAGGGTATATGGAGGTAAAGAGGTATGTAGTGCTGGGTCACCTGTGTCTGAGAGGGTTTGACCAGTCAGAAGAGGACCACTGAAGAGTACCAGGGGTCAAGAGGAGCCCTGAGGAGAATGGGAATACCAAGGACAACTGAGAAACACCAACAACCTCGGGATACGCTACTAAAAGCAAGAGGGCTGGGGTAGATAGGGTCTGGGCCTGAGGAGGAGCTGTGGTTTTCTACCTGGATCCCGAGCTCTGAGGACATCAAGGCTTCTCCTTCTTTCCAGGCTCCAAGCCCCCAGTGCAAGGAGGAAGGGACAGAGCTCTAAGAGGAAGGAGCATCATGTACAGCTCAGGAAACATGTCTTCTGTTGTTTATATCTAGGCCTCAGTGAACCTGAGGACCAACAGTAGCCGAAGGGCTTTAGAACACCTTCCTTAGGCAAACAGCCACTCCAGAGCGGAGCCCCACTCTCCCCTCCCACTTGTACTCTGGTTCTAGCCCTTGTCATACTGCCTTTGGGTCCAAGGATAGCCTTCTAAGCCCTTTTCTTTTTTCCCACTGATATTTCCATAGAAACCATAGGCTATGCTCTTGCTCACGCTTCCCTGGGTTCATTCTCTGCTCCTTGTTTTAGGTCCTCTCCTAGAAGCTGAGGGTGGATGCCCTCGGTAGAGCACGGTTGGTTCTCTGTATCTGGTTTGAACTCCAGCCTAAACTTGTCTTACTACATGTTTTCATCAACGATCCTGTTCTGATGGGGACGCACAAGTCCCAGGGTCCTAGTACTAGACAGGCAAAAGGGACCCTAGGGAAGAGGGAAGAAAGCAGCAAGACACCTGTGGGTACTAGACTCTGAATGTGGACACCATGGCCAGCCTGTTAAGAACCACCAGGGTATCTGCTGTGATCCAGAGCCCAGCAGAAGTGGGTAGCCTGTCCCTAAAGTAGGTCACAGGGATGTGATTCGCTACAGGCAGGAGACGTCTTTGCTCCTTATGTGCATCCATCCTTACAAAGGCCAACAGGATCACGAAGGGAGGTTTTGTTTGCTTTGGCTGGTTCTTTCTAAGTCTCCTCAGTGTTTACAGGAGAAAGACTGGAAAAGGCAGAGCGGGCTGACTGGACGCGCTCTGCTGGATCTGGCCTGAGTGAGAAGGAGATACAATGTACCCATCACTCCATTGGTAACCGGCTGATGGGTCCAGAGGTATCCACTGGCAACTATGTTAAGCGAGAAAGATGCTGAAAATGGGACCCACTTTGCTGGATCTGGCCTGAGTGGGAAGCAGATACAATGTATCCATCACTCCCTTGGTGACCAGCTGATAGGTCCAGAGGTATCCACTGGCAACTGTGGTAAATTGCTGGGCCAAGCTCCCACAGCTGCAGATGTCAGACTGGGTTTGACAGGAAGGCATGCCACACCTTTTCAGCTCTTTGAATGGTAATGGGACTTAGTGGCTCCCAGGCCTGTCCTCAGTTCAGACAGTCCAGTGACATCTGCTGGCTGAGGACCCTATGGACTCTAGTTTGCCTCAGGATTCTATTCATGTCATCTGTGAGCCTGACAGTGGCTCTCGGTTGGTGGCGGTTTTCAAACCTTGGCCTGGCCAGAGTTTCTTTCTCACCTCAGTCTCCTGCTCTAGTAGGGAGTAGGTTCTGGGCCTCCATCTCAGTGTGACAAATAGGTGGGGAAGAGATAAGTAAGGTCTCTTCCAAAACAGAGATGAGTTGTTGGTATAAACAAGTCGTGGGGTCAGCATGCAGGTTTGAAAAGCAGAACCAGGAGGAAGAAGACTCTGCGAAAGATCTTTAGGGACCCTTCTGTGACATTCACAGACCCTGCAGGTGGGGTTTTACCCACTGTTGAACCTGGCAAGAGAAGAGCACATGTGAACCCGCTCCACTTTATTTGGGGAATCCTGTGGGCACCCTTCTATATTCACTGAGTTGTAGAGTCCAAAGAAACTGATCAGGGAATGTAGGGTTCGAGAGCCTGACCGATGCCTGAGGACGGGCAGTAAGGTCCAGGGGGGCAGAGGCTGGGTTATTACCGGCTGTTACCATCTTGAAACCTTGCTAAGTTCAGGTAAATGCTACCTGTTGTCATGTGCCATGCTGCAGGGGTTTGCAAGGGTAGCAATGCAGTTACAGGAATGGCCCCACCTCACGTAAGACCTGTTATGACAGGTGGCTGACAGGACTTGGCACTGACCAAGGTCTTCTTCCCTAAGGTGGAGGCCGTGTGCATATTTACCGCTAAGCCCTTAGCCCCTGACTGGGCTCACTGGGGCTCAAGTAGTTACCTGTAGAATGAACAAATTGATGTCAAGTACAACCTTCTGCTTGAGATTTGAGCAAGAATGCTGAGTTGTAAAAACGTATTCCTCATGTTAAAAAATTTTATCTCTTTTGTGTGTGCTCCATAGTGCATGTGGAAAATTCAGAGGTCGATTTGCAGGACTTCACATCATATGGGTCCTGGGGATCAGATTTAGGCAGTTGGGCTTAGCAACAAACACTCTTACCCCCACGGAGCCGTCTTGCAGGCTCTAGAGATGCATTTCTTAAGGGTTAAAAAGGAAATACCAAGTGGTCAGTGTGAGGCAGGATGACTGTAACAGCACTTAGCAGCTGCTTCCTGGTAGCTACTCATGCAGTTTGCTAGTCTGAGATCATGGGGATGAGAAAATGGTCTTCAGCAGATACACTTGGACTACAGCCAGACAGCTCATTAGCGTTTATAAGGCCGTCATCTTTGCGTAAATGCTCCTGGGAAAGCATCATGCAAGCTTTTCAGGGAAGCACTTTGGGATCCCCTTTCGGGCCAAGATCTACTTCAAATGCAATTTGGAAAGACCCACTCAGAAAGGCTGTCTGCTTCCAGAATGTTATTCCCGTGGATGTCTCTGGGCCAGGGCAAGCCTCTGAATGAGACCGAGGCTGAGTATCAGCTCAATTGTCTGGGCAATGGACTTGGTTGGACCTATCTAAGAGGAGAGAGGAGAGGAGAGCCTCCCCTGGCCCCATGTGCATCTCAGAGGGTTTGAGTGGGCTCTGGAGCTGCGCTGTGCTGCACAGATGCTGGCACTGGTTACTGTGCCTTTTCAGTTTAGGGCTAAAGTTAAAAGATGCCTGGCAGCCTGCAGGAGTCTTTGGTTCCTGGACAGAAAGGTGTTTATGGCGCTTCATAGGTCTGTGTTTAACTAAACTCAGGGTCTCTGAAGGTATCCGTAATTATGTCGTGTTAGAGGGGAGGGGATGAAGCACAGATGGGGTATTTCCACCTTGACTGTGTATTTATCAAATTGGTGGCTATTATTATTGGGGGATAAGTACTTATAATGTAGCCCAGGCTGGCTTTGAACTTGAGATCTTCCTATCTCTGTTTTCTTAGTGCTGGGATTACAGGGCTATTTCATTACACCCAGTTTCTTTCTAGAGTCTGGATTGCTGTAGCTGATTGAGTCTTTACTGCCTTCTGCACTTTTTGATCATTCTCCACAGGGGCTCTGGAACTCAGTGTTTCCAGAAGCAAGCCCCTCCCCAAATCAGAGACATTCTTTCTGGCTTCACAAATACAGTCTGTACTGTTCTGGTTCTGTGCATGAGAGTGGCTCACACCTCCTGTGGGGGAGTTCAGCGATGTTTCCTGCAGCCACTTCTGAAGTTGCCCATCTCTCAAGTAATAAGTCCCTGAGAAGAGGCAAAGACCCATGTGATATTTACCAGTAGATCGAGAGCCAGAGTCACGCAGCTCTCCACATTCTCTATCTCCATTTGCCCTGTGGATCTCACAGTTGTGTCTCTGGCTCTGACGCCTGCACCCACGGCTACCACCTCCCTAGTCTGAAAAGGCCCATGGTGAAGCAAGTCATGGCAGCCTCCTTGAAACCAGGGACTCTGGTCCTTGGGCTAGCCAGCCGGCTTTTATGGGCCACTTTTTTGAGGACATCTGACTTCCCTGTCCTTGTTGATACCACATAGTCCTGCACAAGCTCCCAGCCTTTCTCTGTAGCATAAGCCTCCACCTTCAAATTGTCCTGTGCAGCTAAGAGAGAGGTAGCAGAGGCAGTAACTGAAGGGATTTGAACCCTGGAGCTGCTGGGGTGCGGGGTGTGTGTGTGCTCTAATCACTAATGTCACAGGTCATAGCAGCACCCTCCCCCGGGCTGAATTTTACCTTTTGTCTTCTTAAAATGTTAATGTACTATTCAAGTTCCAACCTCCTCATCCTTTTCTGGGAATCCTTCCCTTCTCTATCTCTCCCAGAGGGCCCATTTAAATCTTGGTTTCACCGTTAGCAACATTTGGGGCCCAAACAACTTTAAGTAACCTCTGAAGTGGTTTGAGTTAACATTGGTTTTTGTTTCAAGATTTCATGCTTATTTTTCCCCCCCAGTCAGGACTCTGATCCAAAGCCCACATTTCAGATTGCACATCCGCACTTCGGGCCTCAGGCCAGTGAGCTCACACACAGTGTTTGTCTTGGCTCCTTGGCTGACCCAGCCAGGAACACAGGCTGGCAGATCAGAGAGGAAGCAAAGCCCAATTTTGACTCTTGCCAAAGATGTGGTCAGCCAGCCTAGGGCTTGGGCAGCTCCCTCGGGGACACCGAGCCACGCCTGCTGGTCCTAGTTAGCATCTCTAGGTCTTTGCTGCTGGCTTCTGTTCTTTTGTTCAGACACAGCAGCAGTGACAGCTGGGTAGATGTGAACTGAGCATGCGAGGCAGACTGAAGAGAGGACAGAGCTGCAAAACTGTCCCTGAGAGATGCCACAGCCCCAGCTCAGGTCTGGCCCAGGCTGTAAGGTGACCTAAAGTAGCACTGACTAGAGCCTAACCCATTTGTGGAATCAGCCTCCCTAGGCTGCCTGCATACACTCAATGTCCATGTTTGACCAGTCCCTCCTTTCTGCTACAGGAATCCAGGCCCTGCAGGCTCAGATTGCACAGCTCAGCCCGAGAACCCACCGTTCTGCAGCGTGTAGGTTGCGGGAGTTTCGGGGTCTGAAGACGCTCTCAATTCTGTGGACAACTTGTAGACACCACACTGGGGCTGGGTTGTAATATGGTCCTCCATGCTGTGTTTTAGAATATTTGTTTACTTACTTTTGAGATAGGATGTCTCTATGTAGCCCTGGCTGTTCTGGAACTCACTATGGAGATAAGACTGGCCTAGAATTTATAGACTTTGTCTACTTCTGCCTCCCAACTACTGGCACATGTGCCCCCACACTTGGCTTGTCCATTATCTTGAATCCTGTGAGCTGAGCCCAGCCCCCACTAATGGCATCTTCCCACGGGAACATGTGCTCACCTGATCCATATTTGAGGGCCCCAGGGAGGCAGTGTGAGAGCCTTTCAGGGTGAGTGTTGGGTCAGAGGGATGAATGCTGGACACTCTCAGTGAATGTGTAAGGGATTTATGGGGCTTCAGGGATAAGCCTGTGTAGAAACAGTTAATAATTAATAAATCCTGTCAGTGGGTTTGCAACCCACCTCAATGCTTTATGTTCCTGAATGAAACACACACACACGCACACACACACACTCACACACTCACACTCACACATGTACTCATGTATACACACACACTCAATCATACACACTCACAACACTCACACACACTTACACACACTCACACACTCAATCATACACACGCACACTCACACACTCACACACACTCATACACACACACTCATGCGCACACACACACACTCAATACACACTTATAATCATACACACACATTTACACACACACTCACACACTCACACACACATACTCATACATACACACACAACACTCACACACACACGCGCGCGCGCGCGCACACTCACACACATAGCCTTTATATTTTAATAAAATATAGCCCTATGTAGCTTAATAGCTGGACCACTGCCTAAGCTCCAAGTGGTTAATCTTGAGTTATTACTTATTAATTCTATGCCTTGTCTTGGCTGCTCTGGGCCCAGATGGCCACCCAACTGGGCCTCGCTCTCCTGGCTCCTCATGGTGGCCAAAGCTCTTCTTCATGCACTGGTCTCAGGCATGGCATCTCTCCGACCCACTCTCCCTGCATCACAAATCCTCCCCCCAAATCCTAAAGTCCCGCCTCTGTCTGCCCTGCTCAACTATTGGTTGTTAGAATCTTTATTTGCCAATCAGAAGCAACTGGGGGCAGGGAACAAAATTAGCATTAGACTACTAGCAGCCATAAGCCTGGGCTCTCATCTATAAATACAGACCATCAGGAGGGGTGAAAGGACATCATAAGGTCCCTCACATAGCCCTCTACAAGCCCCAACAGTCTCTGTGTGTGCTTTTGCAAAGGCCTTCTACCCGACCTGGTGTTGATAGAGGGACCAGAGTCTAAGGGTGGAGCTCTGGCTTTGGCTCTTTTGGGGGGCTGTGTGACTGTACTCGACACCGTTGCTCTTGGGGGAAAGCCATTCTCCCTTGGCCTTCGGAAGAACCCCTCTCATCCTCGTTAGGGCTCCATCAGCTCTCCTTGGAAAAGTTTACAGTTGAAAGCAACTAGTCCTCAGGCCAGCCCAGCTCCTGGGTTCTGAAGTTAAGCACCACGCTTTCAGTGACAACAAGCCATGCCCTTGACTCATAAATGTCCCTACGATGACAGTAAACTTGCTTGCAGGAGGTAAATGGACTCTCTCTCTCTCTCCCCCTCTCTCTTTCTCTCTCCTTCCCTTCTTTCTTTCTTCTTTCTTTCTGTCTGTCTGTCTTCCTTCCTTCTTTCTTTTTCTTTTCTTTCTTGTTTGAGGCAGGGTCTCTATATGGAGTCCCAGCTACTAGCCTCAAACTCAGAGACTAACCTGCCCCCGTCTCTCAAGAGCAAGGACTCAAGGCCCGCACCATCACACCTAGCCGTGGATTCTTCTAAGAGATAACAAATTAGGCCAACATCACAAAGCAGCATAAGGCTGGTGCCTCTAGGGTTGAACTTCTGAGCCCCGAGTCTCTTGTCCTAGGAAGGAGGTGGGCGAGGCAGAGGCTGTGGATCTTTACGACTGGACCGATAGCTGTCTCTGTGATCATTTGGTCAAACAGAGACTTGAAAGCTCATGAGTAGCACTTGGTGTGACTCACTCACTGTAGGAAGTGAGGTCAGGCCTGAGAAGTCCGGGTTAAACCTGAGGCTGCCTGCTGCCTGCTTGTTGTCTCAGCCTTGTTTCTTCCACTCTTGTCTGTCTCCCCTCCTTGGATGATGGGAACAGTAGGTGGTTCCTTCTGATCAAGGCCACTCACCGTCTCCTTGCTACACACCATCACTGTCCTCTCTCCACCTCACAGAGCAGAACACTGAAGGAAAAAATAAAAGCCACCCAGGTCCAACAGCACCAAAGGCACAACTGAGCTTTCTTGAGCTGAAGTGATGCTGTCATTGGCAGCACCTGTCTCCGTGTCTTGTAGGAGAGCCATCTGCAGACCCTGTCTCTGTGATACTTTGGCTTCTCTGGAGGAGTTTTCTTTCATGACCGGAGCTGTGTGTGCACCTGCTGGTCTGCTCCTGGCGTCTCTCTGGATTGACCATGAATGATAGAAACTTCTTCTGGAGAACTGAGAGCCAGGGGGTGAGCTTATCCTCTGGGCCCAGGAGTCTGGGGAAGGCAGAGCAGCACTGGGTTGCTGAGTGGCAACCGTCTAGAAACTCAAAATGGGCGGCTGTTTGGTGACTCCTCGTTCCTCGTACCACTGCGTCTCTAATAAAACCTTCCCTTGTAGGCATCATAACTTCTGTTGAGTTTCTGGAGGACACGAGGGATTAATCCACTGGCCCTTCTCAGAGGTAAGAAAACTATACCCTTTGGAGGCTGAAGAGCTGGCTTTTGAGAACACTTATTCCTCTTCCAGAGGACTTGGTTTCCAGCACCCACTTCAGGTGACTGACACCCAGCTCTAATTCCAGTGACAGGGGGATCTGATCTGCATAGTTTGGAGCTGAGGTCTCTCGCACACGTGCAAGCATGCACTCTCGCACATGTACATGTGTGAAAATAGATCTTTAAGGAAACCTTGGGTTATTGTGGAACTTTTACACAGTGGAACATGATTGCTCAGTCAGTCCCTCAGTCCAACCTTTGCGTGGTGTTGTGTGTTTTCTGGCATCTATGTGTGTGTCATCTGAGTATCTCCATTCGATGCCTGTCACGCTGGCCTGGGGACCCCCTGGTGCACTGAGAGATCCGTGGTGAGACAAGCAACCTCTTCAATGTCCCCATTTTGATTTGTTTGTTTGTTTGCCTTGGTACAAATTCTGGTGGATTTCTCCAAAGAGAAACTCTGCAGGGCTGAGTCTACTGTGAGATCCTAAGATCCCGAGGCTCTGGAGAATTTGAACATGGGCTGGTATAGCCTGGGAAATGCTGTAGAAACAATATTCATACCAAGCCAGGAAGACTTACAATAAAACTAAAAACACAAACCATCTGATTCACTTACTTTTATGGCACGGGGCTGGAGGAGATGTCCTTCAAAGGATACAAAGTTACAGCCAGGTAGGATGAGTTGACTCAGCAGAGTCCCAGGGAGGGCACTGCATACAAGGAGATCGGAGGGAGTGGTTGTAGGCCATCTTACCACAGGCAGATAAAGAAAGGTGACCACAGAACATGCTGCCTGGCCTGCCTATGGCGGCAAGTCGCTTCACCGCATATATGAAGATTAAAAGAAAGGAATCAAACCGGCAGGCTCTACCCCTAGGATAGAAAACAGGTTTGCACTCTTTATTACATTTATCTATCTATCTATCTATCTATCTATCTATCTATCTATCTATCTATCTATCTATCTTAGTGTGTGTGCCCCATGCCCCACCTCCCACCCTCGTGTGCATTGACTGTATAGATCAGAGCACAGCCCACACACCTTCCTTCTACCATGTGAGCCTCAGGGATAGAATTCAGGCACCATTCCCTGCTGAATCATCTTGCTTACCGGGTACTAGAATGCTTTAAATTAAATCTGTGACAGTATAATAGATGCAAGCAGGCTACGCAGACTAAATAAATAAATAAATAAATGATGTGATTTTAGGTAGGGAAGCTGACCAGAAACTGCTGACTGCAGTGTGACGCCACTTGCGGAACGTTTAAAACCTCACAGCGTAGCAGCTTACGGCTCTGCACACACAGAACTTACAGCGTTAAGTCATGAGAAGTGTGGGGACGGTACTTAAATTCCGATTATTCCTCTTCCCCCCAAGCTCTCCTGCTCTCCGAGCCGTCTCCCTTCTGATTCCTGTTGGCAGAGCCTGACCTGAGTTGAGGGTCAGAGCCTGGCCAGGAGGTGTTGACTTAGGGGTCTGAGCTCCCCTGCTGAGGTAGAGACAGCCCAACAAGCAGAGAACAGAGGGTACTGAGGTGATCTCTCCTTCCTCTTAAGGCCAGGAAGAGGCGGGGCAAGCAAGCATTTCAGTAGGTGCAAGGCCCAGGGCACCTGGGTCCTGGCCCTCAGAGGTAGGCCAGCAGAAAGAAGGGGGCAGGGAGGGTTAACACCCACCCAGGCCCAGGCCAGCTCCTCAGGCTTCTCTGGCCTTAGGTCCTTCCACTGAGGCTGAGCAGAGAAATGTTCAAGGCCAATGATTATCTCTAAAACTAAAGGAAACAGCTGCGAAAGCTTTTGTCAATGAAACAGGTTGGGGCATAATCGTGTCACCTCAGAGAGGGGCATATTGTGTCACCTCAGAGCCTAGGCCTCTCTCCTAGACCTGCCTGACCGGTCTCAGCCAAGATCTGATATTTTTCTTGGTTGGCCGCAGATGTCATGGCCACTGTACAGGGCAGAAAGGGAGAATAGGGTCTGTGACTTTCAGAGAGAGAAGAGTTTGCTGTGAGGCGCTGTGGAACTGGATTAGCTGAGAGCACATCTCTCGGTCAGATCCCAGGCCGGCCTTGGAGAAGGTCAAACGAACCCTGGGAGCCTCTCTGGTCCTTCTTGTACCAGGTCACCTTCCAGGAACCTTGCTAAGAATCTAAATCAGTGGTTCTCAACCTGTGGGCTGTGACCTCTTTTCCATATGAGCTATCCTACATGTCAGATGTTGACATGATTCCTAACAGTAGCGAAGTTACAGCTACTAAGTAGCAACAAAGATAATTTTATGGTTGGGGCTCACTACAAGTGTATCAGCATTAGGAAGGTTGAGAACTGCTTCTCTAGAACACAGAATGGTAGCCAGCCAGGCAGGGTGACAGCATGCAGAGCGGAAGGCTTTACTCAGAATCTGTAAAGGGAAGGGCTTACTTTCAGAGATGCCCGTAAATCACTCACCACCGCTTCAATTTCATTTTTAAAATATTTTTTTAATATATTTATTTATTTATTTTTCTTTTTTCTTTTTTTCGGAGCTGGAGACCGAACCCAGGGCCTTGCGCTTGCTAGGCAAGTGCTCTACCGCTGAGCTAAATCCCCAACCCCTAAAATCTTATTTCTCGATGGGCAGGAGCAGAGACAAAACCAAGAGCTTACCTGTGGTGAGAAAGCCTGGAGACTCCAGGTCATGCCTTCACCCACCCACCTGCCTGGTTTTGGACTGAGTGGAGCAGGCTGACCCTTGGGGAGGAGGCTGTGTATACACAATGGTACTTCTTGTCCCTGCTCCTGGAGTCTGAGGAAACGGAGAGCTTCCTTCTCCCTCCCTATGACTTTTTTCTTAGTGTTTGTGTCCAGGTAGCTATCCATTTTGACATCCCACTTTAGATGAACATGGTGAGGGATACTTGGGTTCCTGGGGGAAGCCCCTGAGACTTTGATCCGTGTCTCAGAACAAAAAGAGTTATACAGGAAAACAGAGAGCCGCAGCAAGATCTTCGGAACAGGGTTGCCTCAAACACTCGAGGTCCTACTGTGGCTGGCTGCCTCAAACACTCGAGGTCCTACTGTGGCTGGCTGCCTCAAACACTCGAGGTCCTACTGTGGCTGGCTGCCTCAAACACTCGAGGTCCTACTGTGGCTGGCTGCCTCAAACACTCGAGGTCCTACTGTGGCTGGCTGCCTCAAACACTCGAGGTCCTACTGTGGCTGGCTGCCTCAAACACTCGAGGTCCTACTGTGGCTAGGCTCCATCGGGGAGGAAAGAGCAGCCAGAACCTGTCCTTCAACCTCACAAGCTGTTCACTGCTTCTCACAGCCCTCCTGGAGTGTAGATCATCTTTCTCAGCCCCCTCAGCCTGCAAAGAACAGACCTGCAAAAGGGGTGCAGCTGACCTCTCAGTCACAGACTTAGAAAGACTAGGCTGGTTTCCCTGCTCCACTTTGTCACTGGGGCTGGTGGAAGAGAGCTGGGCTCCGGTCCTGGTGTCTGCAGCAACACTGATTCTCCTTATGGGGAAGCACCCCTTCCTGGCCCAGGATGACTTGCTGTACTAAAATCTCCGAGGGCAGGGCCCGACCTGATTGTAAAGTTGTCACGGAAGGCCTCTCAAGTGGAGCAGTGATCTGGGCCAGGCAGCCATGATGCTGAGGTTCTCATGGACATCATAGCCAAGGCCCCCAGAGGACCGAAAGCCCCAGGCACACTGTCTCTCAGTCCGTGGGAAACATTCTGCACCGAGAAGAGGGCGTGGTGTCAGGTGCGCAGAAACCCGTGCCTGCCGACAGCATCATACCAGTCACTCCACATGTCTTCTCTTTGGAGTGTTTCTCATTCATTTATTCATTCTTCAGCAAACGTTTGCTGAGGGCCTGCCGTGTGGTGGTAGCTGCCTTGCTGGTGGACTCTCACTAGACTAGACAATGTCTTGTGGTGGGGTTGTACTGACAGGCACTGTGGTAAATGGAGGCTGTGCAGAGAAGCCAGGTAAGGAATCCTTTATGGGAGCTGACACACACTCTGGTCAGCACTCGATACAGATCTATCTACTCAGGAGATGAGCAAACGCCTTGGGGAGGTGAGGGTCTCCGTGAGGCTGGAGAACAGACCGGAAGCTGTGTGTGGAGAGGGTGAGGGGCAGAGGGCGGCTACCCAGGCCTGAGCTGAAGATCCGGTCTTTAACCGCAGAGTGAAGTCACGGTGGATTAGAAACAGAAGGACGTAGGCTTATTTGCATATTAAAAAGATTGCCCAGCTGCTGGGTGAAGACTGCCTTTTAAAAGCACAGAAATAGAAGTAGGAAGACCGGCGAGGGAGGTGGATCAGGAACGCAGGCAGGAAATAATCACTGTTATTATCCCCATTCCTCAGAGGAGCTCACAGCAGGTAGTCACACTGTGTCTTCATTTGCCAAGTGAATCAGTACAAAAGCCTTCTCTGCTGTTCTGTCTTTGGAACTTCAGAGCAGCCCTGGCTGGGATGGGTTAGCATTGTGTTCTTGGGCTAAAATGAGTCTGGGAGGCATTGGTCTTAGGTAAGGTAAGAATCCACTGGGAGTAGGGAGCCTGCTTTCATCCTAAGGCCTCCTGACCAACCTGGGCTCTGTCCATTTCTTGAACCCATAGGCAGTTTCCCAGGCCAGAAGGAATGAGTCCAGTGGCCAAACTAGGTAGTCAAGGCCCAGAGTCCTGCTGACCAGAGTCTAGGGGGCCTGGGTGGGGGGAGCCAGGGCTCTAGATTCTCCTGGAACTATGCCTGCGTATGGAGAACACAGTAAGTAAGATGTGCTTTGGCTTCCAAGAGCCTAAAATCTAATCAGAAACAAATGGAAGCTTCAATAAATAACTTAAGAACGTCTTGAAAATTAAAAGGCACACACGCAAATAACTCTGGGATGAAGCTAGGGCTTTTCCTTGGGACGAATGGGCCTGAGTACTATTTTGAAGGCTGCGTTTTTCACTTGGACCTTGATGGTCCCCTGGGGCGGTTACTGGCCTGCTAACAAGGTCACCCACATCATTTGATCCGCACTGTACTGAAGCAGTCCTTACCCGGTGCCCCCGTTACGGCCAGCAAACTCCTTCCATACTTAGCGTCCGATACAATGGCTGCTTTGTTGACCTCATGAGTTCCGTGCCTCAGGAATTTCGAAGGTCGGGAGTGGGGATGGCTGGGCTCTGACTCAGCATCAGCGTTCGAAGCCCCAGCTTTGAATGCCACTGGCTAGGCGCCAGGACCCGAGACCCTCTGACAACTGCGTGCCAGGCTATCTGGCTGGGGAGATGCCAAAACTGAGCTGAACCAGTGTGTCTCTATGGGCTTTCTCCGTGGGCTGGGGTCTCCTCACAGCATGGGAGTTCTAGGAAGTCCTGTCTCAACCACACGAATCAGAGCTCCAGAGAAGGCAGAAGGCACTGGGCTTTTCTATCCCACCTGGAATCACCTCCACCCGCCTCAGGCGCAGCATAGCACAGTATGCACTGGTGCGCATGCGCGTCCACATCAGGTAGGTTCCAGGGCCCTGCCACACCCTGGAAGGGACATCAGTGTTCACAGTCGAGTGAAAACCATGCAAAGGTGTAATGAAACCAGGAAATAAGACTAGTGCTAGATAGTTTATAGCTCTAAACCAGGGCCAGCCACAATGTCTTTTGGCATGAAATGAATGTGAGCGCAGAATTGTGCTGTGACATAATCAACAAATGCTAATGTTTCAGCCCACGGACCAGAACACAGAAGTACTTGCTATTACCCTGGGGAAGGGGTGGGGGAGGGCAATGTGAGCGAGCCTGTCCTGAGGACAAAGGATGATAGCAGTTGCGATGCCTGACCAAAGAGCATCCGAGCAGATGGTTTCCGGAAGGTTCATCTTGATCGGGTTTTAAAGAAGGAAAAGAAAATATTTACTTTACACGATCCTGCTTTTAAATGGGTCTCTTCTTATCGAGACAAGCCCAGCAAGCCTTATGCTCGGAAGTACTTAGTGAGAATTAATAGCTACTATGTGCTTGAGATAAAAATAGAAAGAGGGCGGGGGGTGGAGGGGAGAGAGAGAACACTGAAGGAAGTGCTCACATGAGAAATACCCAGGAGAGTGTGCCTTGGTGTCTGATGTTCCCGCGGGTCCCCAAGGCTATCGCCTTCAAGACTGACAGCAAGTTTCGGAGTGTGTGACAAAAAGAGTAAATTCCTCTCAGAGGAAAGACTTGTGTGTGCACGTGCCTATGTGTATTTGCACACCTGTACATGTGAACCTGCCTAAGGTTTCTACTGCTGTGATAAAACACTGACCAAAATCAGCTTGAGGAGGAAAGGATTTATTATTCAACTTCCATATCCCAGGTCACAGTCCATTAGGAGATGCCAAGGCAGGAACCTGGAAGCAGGAACTGAAGCACAAGCCCTGTAGGAGCACTGCTTGCCCACCGGCTTGCTTAGCTCAGCAGTTTTCACACCGATCCCAGGACCCCTGCTCAGGGGCGGCACCACCCACAGAGGCCTGAGCATCCCACACCAATCATTAATTTTTAAAAATTGCCCTACAGACTTGCCTACAGGCCATGCAATGGGGGCATTTTCTCAGTTGATATTTCTCTTTCTGGTTGTGTATAGGTTTGGGTGAAGTTTACAAAAACCAACCAGTACCCAAAGAAAGAACAGCCCAGGCTGACCCTCTCCCATGGTTTTCAAACAACCTTGTGGGATATGGCTCCCCCATTATGGAGTCTACCAATCTGAAGTGCAAACTTGGGGATGCTTGGTGTAATCACAGCGGTGTAACCATGAGTACATTCCAAATTAGATGCCCCGGACAAACTGGCTAGCTAGACCATCCAATTCAGTGAGTTCCAGGATCAGCAAGATTCCCTGATTTGGTAAATGACAAGAGAAGGATTGGGGAAGACACCCAAACTCAGTCTACAGCTTCCCCATGCAGTGCACACACATGCATGACTTCATGTGCCCACACACATCTGAACATGTATATGTGTACACCACACACACACACACACACACACACACCATACATACATATACCACACACACACATACATACACACACACCACATACATACAGACCACACACACCACATACCACACAAATATACACAGATATTTACATATACCACATACACACACATACATACACACAGACCACACGCACACATACGTATAAACACAGACACACACCACACACACTTCGCACATATACACACACACCACACACACATATACATATAAATGCACACATACATACACACATAAATATGCATACATACACACACCACACAGAGACACACACCACACAGATATATAAACACACACACCACACACAGACACACACCACACAGATACACACACACACAGATATATACACACACACAGATATACACACACAGAGATATACACACACACACCACACACAGACACACACCACACACATACACATCAACGTACACACAAACACCCACGCACACATGGGTAGAATGCCTTACCTCCCTATGTAGGGACTCCAGTAGCCTGAGCAGGCAGCAGGAGTCCCTGAGCAGCCTCATACCTTTGCCATTGAGCTGTGAGGATACAATTTTCTCTCCTGGGGCCAATGCACACCAGGCCACTCTGTTGCTCCCCATAGTTAGGATGTGAGCTCTGTCCCTCTGCCTGGGATGAGGGAACGGGAAGTTGTCCCTCTTCTGAGAATGTCTCTTCACCTTCCTGGATGTTCCTCACAGTTGGCCACGAAGACATTGAGCAGCACAGTTCTCACAGCGCTCACGGGGTCTAAATTCCTTGAATTTTGTCCTGTGCGATGTCTTCTTGTCAGGCCTGCCCAGGGCATGCTTCTCTCAGCCTGGCTGGCATCACTTCCTGCCATGTGTCCTGTAAACCTCAGGGTCTGGGCCAACTGTGGTGAAAGGACAAACGAGGGGATATGGAGAGGGATGTGGGACAAACCCCTGGCTTTCTTCATCCTATAGACGGGTAAAGTTCAAGTTTAGGAAGCCACTCCCTGCTTCCCCACTGGCATGAGTTGTGGCTATTGTCTCTTTGTGGCTTTACCTAGGCTCTCTCTGTCCCACCACCCTCTGCTCTGGTGTCCAAGCTTTGGGATGGCACCAAGACATACCAGGAGTAGTCTCGGGCTAAAATGGAGAGCCTATCAGAAAGCAGCCACCCAGTGATGGACAGGTGCATACATGTGTTCAAGGACACACATAGGGGAGTAGGGGACAGTGGGGAAAGAGGGAGAGGATGTAGAGGGGGAGAGAGAGCCCACCCTCACTGGCTCCTTACCCTTTCTTTCATCTCACAGAGGGTCTTGCAAGTCTAAGTCTCTCACACAGGTTTCTGGTCTGAGACCTTCCACCAGCCAATAAAATCCCAACACCTTGCCAGAGTCCTGAGGCCCTGCCTGGGTCTCCCACACCCTACCTTGCTGGGTAGCAGTAGGGGGGGATTTCAGCACTTCAGTGAGTTCTGCACACATAAACCTGGTCGGCACCTCATAAGATGGTGACCCTGTCAGGGTCTGTGAAGAGGTGATTACCTCAGAGTGATGCTGTCCGTGTGTCTGGCCCAATGTAACTGGGTTTCTTATAAGAAAAGATCAGGGCATAAACATGCACAGGACCCACCTTGTCAGGAGATGGGAAAGGCAGCATTTGCAAGCACAGGGGAATGGGGAGAGACCTCAGGAGGAGCCGGGCTTGTGACACCTCTCCCTCTGATGACAGACTTCACAGCATCTGTGACTTTAGATGACCCTAAAGCCGGAGTCTGAAGCTGACAGGGACACTATCCTCATGGTCTGCCTCTGCTCACCCTGAGTACCCAACTCCAAGACAGCTCAAGCCAGACTCCTAAGACCAATCTGCCTCTTGTAAGAATTTTGTAATGAACTCTGGATTGAGCCAAGAATTTCTTTCTTCCACAGATACCCATGTGTCTGGTGGGTGGTGCCATCTAGGCAGACAGCAATCATGTGTAGCCTTGTGTCTGCACTGTGCCTAGCCTTGGTGCCCATAGAGAGCTTAAGTGTCCCATGGCACTGGGTCTAGGACACAGCAACAGACAATGGCCCTGGTGGGTGACTGCTGAGTCCCCATACTTGCACACTGAGCCTGAGGTTCTCTCCACTCCCTGTCACGGATAGAGAGGCATACTTGGCAGGGTGGGAGAGGGCAATTTCTTCCATTCTCTTCTTCCCATGTTCCAAGAGTTGCCCAGTGACTGTATCTCTGACCCTTAGCGAGCCAGAGAGGCCAGAGTCCACCTCACCTGTCCTAGCTGCCTAACCAGCTCGCTGGTGTTCTCAGCCCTCAGGTCCACCGGCCACTCCCAGATCTTGGAGCCCAGTGGTTCACAGCAGAGGGCAGGATCACCTGTCCCCAGAACCCAGATTAATTGTTGGCAAAAGGAAACAGTCTCCTTCTGCCACTTCCGGTCAGTCCAGCTTTGCTTCATAAACACAAGCCGGCCACTCGTGGCTAAGACAGGTCATTTAAAACAGATATTTGAATTGAAAACATATTACATCACTTTTTTGTTTTTTGCAAAAGCTGATCTTAAAAGGAACGATATTTCCACAATATCTCTATCAGCCAGTATATGCTGCTGGGTACACGGAATGTGGGTGTCTTTCAGCCAGCGAGTAGCTTCCCTGAGCAGAACTGAGCATAAGATCTGTCTGACAAGTTGTTCAGTGGAACTGAGACACAGGTATCCCTACCCAAGGTGATGTCTGTGGTCTTGTGACCTCAAAGACCAAGAACAGATTTCGGTGGAGGCGAGGGCGATGGCGGCATCGTGGGGGGAAGGGAGAGGAGCATATGGAGTTCGGGGGGCTTAGAAAAGAGAGTTCTCCCTGTAGGTTGCTGGGAGTCACTGCAGGCTTTTAGGTAGAAAGCAACCTGGGAACATCGATTTACCGGGATGGTTCTCCCAGGCCCACGCACGGGCTTTGACTGAAATAAAAACAGCGTCCCTCGTACCACGTCACCAAACAGAACATGAGCGGTGGTCAGACCTTCCAAGAAAACAGCAGAAATGAGGAACCGCAGCCAAGTTTCCCCGTGCAGGCCAGTTCCAGTTGGCAAGATACTGAAGTACCCCCCCGCCCCCGCCCCATGCTTCGTGGAGAAGGTAACCCAGAGAAACCTGATGCGGACTGCTGCGGCCCCTTGCTCCGGCTCCTAGTCTGTGCCTTAGAAGGAATGCACGCCTGAAATGACCGCTCAGTTTCTTGTTCTTAGTTTTGCTTTTTTTTTCTTTCTGTAGCTCATTCTTGCTGGGGCATGATGCCTGTAACCTCAGCCCCTGTAGACAAAGGCAGTGTTCCTTGGTTATATAAGGTTACCAGCCGTCCCGAACTATTTGAGAACCTGTACTTTACTAATTTAAAAACAAAACAGAACCCTGGCCTCCTCCACTCAGTCACCAGGGTCTCCTTCTCTGTGGCATGGGTGCACATTCTATTCTAAGACTTACCCAGTCTACCCTTCAGTGGAAATTTTGGTTCCAACAATGGCCAGATGTTGCCTAACCCCCCGTCCCCCACTAGGCCTCTGCCTGTCACCCACCGGCGCCATGTTGCAGACAAGTGAAACAGAGGCTTCCTCTGCCACTGACCTCTCCACAGCTGCTACCTGTGCCCCAACCTCGCAAGCAAAGCCTGTGGAGATGACTGCCAATGAGCTTCGTTGCAGAGAGAATAGCTGTGAAGGAGAGAATGTTTGGAGGCAAAGATTATTATTCAAGGCAGGAAGAGTATGCAGAAGGACAAAGAAAATCAGAGGAGCTCCTACACTTGTGGGCACACCCTTCCCTAGGCCACACCCACAGGCCACACCCTCCCACGACACACCCACCCACAGGCCACACCCCAAGGCCACACCTTCCAGGACCACACCCTCCACAGGCCACACCCCTCAGAGGATACAGTCAGCAGTACTGAGCTAAGGTGTTCAGCCCAGGTACACAAAAGCTGATGGTAGGGACACATGGTGTCGAGTGGACCTCCTAACTCATAGGAGAAAGACCTGAGAGTTCTAGCCATTAGGGAGGAAACAATAACCATAAATATTGTTTAGATCCATGAATATAGTACTCTTTCCTATTAATTTCTTTGACTTCTCCATAAAGCTTTTTAGTTCTAAACCACATCAGGGTGAGCTGAAGGGCAGGGTATTCCTCCCAAACATGAAGCAGAAAACAGCGAACCTATTTTGCCTGTAGGCATGATGTTATGGTGCCCTCTGTAAATATTATCCTTGCATTACTTAAATGCTGATTTCTATGCCTTCCATATCTGGCTGCATCCTTAGTCTAAGAATTTCTTGTCTCGGTGTTATGTAAACACTGCTCCCCAGTTACTCTGTGAATGGTCAATAAAGCTGGCTGATTACCCAGTGACTGAGCAGGGGAGAGAATAGGGCTAGACTTCCTCCCATCCAGAGGAGGAGGGAAAGGGAGGGAGGGAGCGGGGGAGGGGGGAGGGGGGAGGGGGGAATTTGCCACCAGGAAAGAGTCCAAGAGACACCATGGAAAAAGACCTGAAGCAGAGAGAGCTGTAAAATGCAAGTATCTTGGGGAGGTAGCTAGTTTAGAGGATTGAAATGGAGTGATACTGCTCAGTTGTTGTGCCCTTAGAGCTTGATACATCAATATAATAGTTCAATTTCAATTATTTGGGAACTAGTTGGGTAAAAGAAAACTTTAAAACACGAAAAAGCCATCAACATCCGCTCTCAGAGGGTGGAGGTGACCTTCCTGGTCTGACTGGAGAGAGGATGACAGCCATCTTAAGACTCAAAACCTTCCTGGAGACCTGTAGCAGGCAGATGCTAGCTGTAGCCACACCTAACAGGAAGCTCTACAAGGTCAGTTTCACGCTGGAAGTTACCAAAGGGGATAAACCGTAAAATTGTCTGGACAGAAGCTAAGCGTTCTGAAAATACTCTAATTTTAAGAAGAACCCAAGCTAGAGTTAACATGGAACTTTATCTTAGTGAAGCTATAGTAGGGGTGGAGAGAGGACTCAAACTGTTGAGAGTGCTTTCTGCTCTTCCCGAGCTCCCGAGTTCTGTTCCTAGCGCCCAGGTCAGGTGGCTCACAACTGCCTGTAACTCCAGGGGATCTGATGCCCATCTCTGTCAGCAAACCATTTATTAAGTGGTAAAAGCGATTTCTCTCAGAAGTTGAGAATGAGGCAGATCTGTTCAAAATGAAACAAAACATCTAAAACTTATAGAAATCTATGAGTTAAGGAACGATAAACCACTGAAATTCCCAAATTTACCCCTCCCACACACATTCCATTAATCTATACATGGTCAGCTATGGGAATGAGTTCATTGAGTTACTGAGGCTTCCAGGTGCTCAGTCAAGATGCAAAAGATGGTGTCGTCCATGCAGCAGCTTCTGTGGTACTCTCCTCCATGATTTCAGTGCAGGTGCCCTGGGTCTCCCACATCCCTTTTCTGGAGAGTGAGGAAACAGCTGTGGATCCTGGTAGAGCTCTTGTGAAATGCACTGGACCAAGAACCAACATTTCCCTCTAGGGGCTTTGGGTAGGACAAACTGAACTACCTCAGGCTTTGTGAAGTCCGGCTGACGAGAGTGGTCTCACCCTTTTTAGAGACTCTGAATCCCAGTCTCAATGGGCAACTGCTATGGACCCGCAGGAACAGAATCTCACTGTGTAGCCCAGGCCGGCCTAGGACTTTCTATATGGAACAGGCTGGCCTCAAACTCACAAAGATCTGCTTGCCTCTGCTTCTGCAGGACTCAGATTAAAAGCATTCATTACCGTAGTCAGCTTTTAATGGATAATTTTATGTTTCATACTGATGAAATTATTGTAAAGTGCACATTTTAAAAGAACAGCATTAAGGGAAATACAATAAAATAAAAACCTACTGAAGCCACTAATTCTGGTAATTATTAAAAGTATAAAATATACGTATCCATTTAACGATTCAGTTGTAAAGTAGAATGGGTATTAGTTATTTGCTAGAAAGACTGGCCTTACTGGCTTCTGATACAGAGGGAGATACAAAGTACTTTTTTTTTTTTAACTTTCCCAGTTGCAAGCTACAAATTCCCTATTGATGAGCACAGAGGAGGGTGAATCTCAGGAGAGCTCACAGAATGTCCTGGTTTGACTGTGATGCTACATATTCATGCATGTGTGTGCATGTGCGCGTGTGTGTGTGTGTGTGTGTGTGTGTGTGTGTGTGTGTGTGTGTGTGAGACTGGAGGCCAGACTGCTGTCTTTCCTCCTCACTCTCCATCTTTCTCTGTTGCTGTGCCCCTGCCCCCATAGCCTCTGGTCTGTCTTTCTGTCTTTTCTTGAGTCAGGTCTCTTTGAACCTGAAGGTTTTTCACTTAGTTAGGCAGGCTGGTCAATGATCTTAAAGAATCCTCCTGTCTCCGTGTCTTATCCCCTGTCCCGGCAATGGGGTTAAAGTGTGTGCCGTCACTCCTGGCTTTCTTTCCTTCTTTCTTTCTTTCTTTCTTTCTTTCTTTCTTTCTTTCTTTCTTTTTTCCCATTTTTTATCGAATATTATCTTTATTTACATTTCAAATGTTATCCCCTTTCCTGGATTGCCCTCCGGAAACCTCCATTCCATGCCCCCACCCCCTGCCTCCATAAGGGTGCACCCCCCACCCATTCCCTCCCACCTCCCCACCCTGGCATTCCCCTACACTGGGGCATCGAGCCTTCACAGGACCAAGGGCCACTCCTCCCATTGATGCCTGACAAAGGCCAGCCTCTGCTACAAATTTGGCTGGAGTCATGGGTCCCTCCATGTGTACTCTTTGGTTGATGGTTTAGCCCCAGGGAGCTCTGGGGGGGGGTCTGGTTGGTTGATATTGTTGTTCTTCCTATGGGGTTACAAACACCCTAAGCTTAAGCTACCTCAGTCCTTTGACTGCTCCACTGGGGACCCTGTTCTCAGTTCATTGGTCAGCCTCGAGCATCCATGGTATTTCTCAGGTTCTGGCAGAGCCTTTCAGGAGTCACTCCTGGCTTTTAAACCTGCATTCTAGGGATGTGATTTCAGGTCTTCAAGCTTACAGAAGGTCACAGACTTCAACTCAATCCACGAGCAATGAACGAACAACCCTGCGTGTCATTGCATGTGATATTCTTTGAATGGTATCGAGGAGTCCCTGAGCTGTGGAAATGACCATCCCTTGCCCCTGGTGGGGATGGCCGTGTCCTCTTCCTCCTCTCTCAGTCACAGTTCATACCATACTTTGCACACATCCCAATTTTACATGTTACATATCCTGCCTAGATTTTGACATGAACAAACTGCATCTTCCTAGCTGAAAAGGACAAGAGGACATGTGTCATTTTCACAGTGATTACTAAATGAAGTTAAAAGCAATTTCTCCTTTAATTGCATTTTTTAAAAAAAGTATTTTGTGCATGGTGTGTGGAGTTTTCAGCAGTCAGCTCGCCTCTTCCACAGAGTTCTTGGGATTGAACTCCGGTCGTCAGTCTTGCATGCCACGCGATTTTATTTGCTGAGCTATCTTGCTGGCCCCAAAAGCAACTTTATTTAGCTCAAAACAGCTGAGAATAAATCGATGTTTTCCAAACACAAAAGATGTGTTTAAAAAAACCTACAAGTAATCTATTAAACATTCTTGAAGTGCTGAGAAATTGAATACATGGGAGAAACCCCTATATATTTATGGATCGGTTACTGCATCCTCCAAAATGATCTGAACAGATTTAATGAACCACTAATCAATATCCCACTGGGGCTTCTTGTGCAATCTGACATGCTGATTCTACAGTTTGTACAGAAGTGCAAAAGAACAAGAGCTGCTAAGAAAAAGGTAGAGGCAAAATGGAGTGCCTTCAGTAGGAGACAAAAGCGACCGAAATTAAGACAGTGTCGGACTGCATGAGAGTACGCGGATGGAAAATAGATTTTTAAGGTATATAATGCTGGGTATCCAGAAGACAATAAAACTATAGATAATAAAAATAATAACGTTTAAGTTTTCATTATTTTATGTACGTGTACGTTGTTTGTGTGTCATGTGCCTGTGAGTGTCTGAAGAAACGAGAGGAACCTGGATAACAGATCCCTGTGAGCTGCCTGGGCTGTGTGTTAGGAATAGAACTTATATCCTTTCCAAGAGCGGTATATGTTCCTAACCATTGAGCAATCTCCCCAGCCCCATTTAAAAAATGGTTTTTCTGATGGGGTTCTGAGGCTAGCGCTGAACTCCCAGGCTTCAAAATCTTCTTGCCTCAGTCTTCTGTGCCAGGGCTGGGGCGGGGCCTGGGGCGGGGCCTGGGGCGGGGCCTGGGCGGGGCCGGGATGGGGGCGGGGCCAGGACCATAGGTACACTACCACTCTAGGCCTTTATTACTCACAGAAAACAGTGTCAGTGGATGGGAGATCAAATGTGACGATGAAGACTCAGGCTCACACAACGCACCGCTGGGGAATCTTCCCATGTGGCTGAGGGGAGCTCAGCAGATGCATATGCTGGGACGTATTAAAATGTATAGTTTCTATTCACCGGAACCCACCACGGAAAGAATGAAAAGATGTCTACCACAGTTACAGGACACAAAGATCTCCTACAGATCCGACATCAAAAGGACAGACAGCCTCGTGGCAGCCACTGGAGATCAGAGCAGGCACTTGGGGAAAAGCAGCTGCTCAAACGACTAATGAACAGCCGTTATGGAAATTCAGATCAGGGTCTCAGTGAGATGTCACACCCCAGCGAGGAGGTGGTGGTGTCCAACCAGCTACTGCTGGGGTGTCTGAGTGTCAGCCTGGATGGATGGCCAAGAGCCTGACTCATTCACCCCACAGTTCTGTGCCCAGATCTGTCTACTCTTCCTCATGGTCACAAGAAAGGGCTTCCTGCTAATGTTTTTGTAGCTCAAACCCAGGCAATGCTTGAATGTCCCTCTGTGGTGGGACAGACAGATGAACTATGCAAAGTTCCCTCTGTGGACCCTAAGTAGTTGTGAACATCCTGTAACACACAGAGACAGGTGAGCAAAACAAACCAGCAACAGGAGCACATGCTAAGAGACTTTATTCTCATAAAGGCAAGCCCTGCTCAGGGCTTTGGAAGTGAGTCTGAAATCAGTGTGCTCCGAGGAAGAAGGGGCCCTAGGCAGGGTGTGGGGAGGGCCCATGACGTGGTGGAGAACGTCATGTTGTACTAGCCCTGCTCCTTACTGATAAAGGTCACTATCATTTAAAAAGAGAACTGGGTCCGAATACAAAGGCACTTGCTTTGCAAACCTGGCAACCTGAATACGATCCTTGGACTCCATGTTGGAAGGAGAGAATCTATTTTGGAAGGCTGTCTTCTGACGGCCACCTAGGTGTTATCTCATGTAAAAATATATTTGAAGAAGCAAACAAAGGTCTTGACGTCTGTGGAGGGTGGGGCTGGCTGGGGTTCCCCATTTGTTTAGCTTCAGACATCTCAGCCTCGGCAGAGCACGGTGTGCACTGTTCTTAACTCATTCACCCCGAGCTCTGAGGTCCCGAAAGCTCCTGTCTTTCATCTGTTCTCCAGTGTTGATGCCTCCCTGCCTCCCCTCCTCCCCATCTGCCCTAAAGTTGTTTTCCCTTGACCTCACAAGCTTGACTGCGGCTGTGTCTTCAGCCTCCCTGCACTGCCAGAGAAGAAAGAGAAACAAACACTGTGATACTTAGTGATACTTACTTACAAACAGCTTTCGGAGGGCAGAAGCTCTGAAATGGATGCTGTCTAAAGCGCCTAGAAATCTAAGTATCTACACCCAGAGCCTTTTCAGAATGTAATATACATGCAAACACACATGCTTACACACACACATACACACACACACACACACACGCATGCACGCACAACCCTCTGAAACTGAAAATATTGTGCATTTTCAATATTCACATTTAACAAATTCTCTGTCTTACTTAACCCCTCTCCCTCCCTTCCTACGACACCCACACTCAAAACACAATCCCCTTGTGAATCACTTTATTTAAGAACACACTGAATGTCTAAACGTGGGATCCCAGGATGGGCCAGTAATGCTTCTCTCCCTCCTCCACTCTGTCCTCAGCAGCCATATGAAGGGACTTAGTTCAAGGCAGGGGTTCCTTGCTGTTCCCTCTCTCCTCTTAGGACAAATTCCTCACCTAGGTCTGGCTCTGGGAAGGACGGTGACAGGGGAGCAGAGTATACAGATGCTGGCATGAGTTCTTAGGGCTGCCTGGCTGAGGGAGAAGGCTAGAATGGGGCTCTGAGTGGGAGAGTTTCTGCTTATCCCGTCTGTCTGTCTGTCTGTCTCTGTCTGTCTGTCTGTCTGTCTGTCTTTCTGTCTGTCTGTCTGTCTCTCCTCTCTCTCTCTCTCTCTCTCTCTCTCTCTCCCTCTCCCTCTCCCTCTCCCTCTCCCTCTCCCTCTCCCTCTCCCTCTCCCTCCCCCCTCCCTTGTATATTCCTTAATGCACTAAGCAGCTTGGCCCTTACACCCTAGGCAGCTGTGCTGGATGGTACTAAATCTGCCTCATCTTTCCTTTCTGTTGGTTCACTGTGGCATTTGAAGGGTTCCACCAGAGACGGAGAGCCAGGGAACCTAAAGACCCTGTGGAGATCGGGTGGAGGTGTGTCCCCTGTCTCCGAGCCCAGCTCACATTTGGGAAACCTGTAAAGGATAGACCCACATTCCTTTTAGGTGAGATAGCAAGTTCCACATGGTGAAAAACAGCTTGAGATGAAATGTGTTAGAATGCTCGGGAAATGACGGGGCTTGCAGGAATGTGGGGATGAGAGGGGATAGTGTCCGCTCCAGGTACCGTCTGGGGCATTTGAAAAATAGACACAGAAATCTCTCCGGGGACTGGTGGAGAATACTCCCCTCACGCCCTCTATTTACTGATCCGATAGTGAATGATTGAGCTTGCTCCTGGGCTGGCCAGGCCTGATTCCTATTCTGACCTGGAATACCCAGGCAGGCCATCATTCCTGGCAGCCACTGCCTAACCTTGGTCCTCTGCTGTTTACTCTCATGGGTGGGTGGGGGGCACCAAACCACCTCTGCCTATCCCTAAACAAGATCCACATGGTGGGGAGAGAACTGACTTCTCCAAGAAGTCCTCTGACTTCCATAGCCATGCCTTGGCACACACACACACACACACACACACACACACACACACACACATGCACATATACAGTGAAAGTGTAAAAAGATGACTTGTGGATGCCTCTGAGTTCTTCACATCACCGTCTGAGAGCATTCCTTCTCCTTAGCAGTAGTAGGCACAGGAGGTTGGACCCAGACAAAGTCTAGAGGAACTCAGATGACATTGTAGCTGAGTCAGGCACAGAGCTGGGAAGTCGTGGGCTGAGTGAACTCCTGGGGGGGACTTCTGGGGATTTTCATCAGCTGAAGGGAAGAATATTTTCTCCCAATATGTGGTTAGTCTCCTGTGTCTTCTGCACACACTACACCCTCCAATGTTTGTTGAACATTTTAAAGACAGGCTTTTCAGGACTGGTGAGAAGGCTCAGTGGATAAAGGTGCTTGCTGGAGTTGGGGATTTAGCTCAGTGGTAGAGCGCTTGCCTAGCAAGCTCAAGGCCCTGGGTTCGGTTCTCAACTCCGGGGGGCGGGGGGGGGACGGGGGACGGGGACTCTTTAAAGATGCTTACTGCCAAACACAAAGACCCGAGTTCAATTCCCAGATCCCATGTGCTGGTCAGAGAGAATCGGTTCTCTGAAGCTGTTGCCCAACTTCCACATGTGCACTGATGCATGCATCTGCCTGTACACACACACACACACACACACACACACACACACACACACACACACACTTAATAATAATAACGGTAAATAAATTGAAAACATAAAAATATAAGTTTTTCTGCAAACATGAAACTGAATTGAGGCAGGAATGAGGAGCTGCTCCCGTATTCTCAAATTTGTTTAGTTTATCCTAAAATCACCACAGTCCAATGTTCTCTTCCCGTGGCCTAGCAACCCAGTCAACCTACATGTTCCCCAACTTTGTCCTTTACCCACAATCCCTCTGGGAGCAGCGTGGGTGCTGTCTGTGTCCTGGGAGCCCAGAAGGTGAGACTCAGTTATTCATGGACAGAAAGTGGGTGAAGTAGCAGATGATTGGAAGATGATATTGTGAGATGAGGGCGATGGTCTGTCACCAATGTCCCTGGGGATCCCTGTCCTCCTGGTGCCCCTGTGGCTATGGGGAGCTGCCGTAATCCCCACCATTGGAGACAAAGAAAGGTGAATGATAAAAACCCGTACTGTGAGTACACACAGCACAGGAGGACTCCGGGGAGAGATACAGGGAGTATGTGATGGTGTTCTACCGACCTGTCATGTTCCGGAGACGCCAAACATTGCCCAGAGAAAAGCTTTGCAGTGCTCTGAATCCCCAAACTGAGAGAGATGGCCTCTGTTAGCGAACAAACTATATTCAACAATGTTTAACTGTGGTCTCAGGATTAGGACAGAGCGGACAGCCTCCCCAGCTCAGTGAAGCAGTCTTAGAAACATCACAGAGCTCTGTGCCACTCACACAGGTTGGGACGCAGTGGTGAGCAAGCCTGCCTGTCAGGCATCTCACTCACAGCACTACGTCTGGTATCGTCCTCAGTCAGAGCAGGCAGCTGCCCGGTTTATGCAATACTGTTTTTCCCATCATGAGTGCCACCCCCGGCATATAAAAAACAAGCTTACTGAAAACACCAGCAGCAGTCCTGGGCCTCTTCCCACGCCTCCTGCTGAACCGAGAGTCCTGGCCAATGACCTACCTGCCTTGTCCAGGTATGTGAGTCACTCCCGGGTAGTAGTCACACGGTGATGACTATCTCAGAGATTCTCATTGTTGTTGAATGACATAAGACTGTAATGGACACCAAGTGTCACAGGACCAGAGTCATAAGCGGGGGAGAGCACGTGACACCAGGAAGCCAAGAGGACAGGTGATCACTGAGGCCTGCTTTGACACCTGTCCTGCAAGGTCACACTCCTTACTCTCTGCCCAGTCTCTTTCTCTAGTGCCAGCTCTTGTGTGTGCCAGCCTTGGGAACTGTGTGGAACCTCCAGGGAGCAGGGGAATGCCAATCATGACAAGGCAGAGACATTTCCTTCAGAGATTTTTAGACAACTTATTTGACACCCCCCCCACCCGACACCTCCACAGCCATGAAAACTGTCAAAGCACTAGATTAAGCACACCGGATGCCTTCTTCACAGAAGCAAACAGCTGAAAGAACAGCAAGGAAACTTCAGGGAGAGCTGGGCCGGCTGCAGAGACCTCAGGCAGGCTGGGCACACCAGGGACCAGGGCCAGAAGTCAAGATCTACACTGACCCAAGCAGAGGCACAGAGGGTACCTAGCAGCTGAGTGTCACTGCAGTCCTTAAGAAGCTGTGTCTGGGGCTGGGGATTTAGCTCAGTGGTAGAGCGCTTGCCTAGGAAGCGCAAGGCCCTGGGTTCGGTCCCCAGCTCCGAAAAAAAGAACCAAAAAAAAAAAAAAGAAGCTGTGTCTGGGGGTTGGGGTTTTAGCTCAGTGGTAGAGGGCTTGCCTAGGAAGCGCAAGGCCCTGGGTTCGGTCCCCAGCTCCGAAAAAAAGAACCGAAGGAAAAAAAAAAAAGAAGCTGTGTCTGCCAGCTGACTCACCCATAAAAATATCTCACCAAGGCCTGAGGAGCACAGGAAAGCCAGAAGTGGGTGTGTCTCGAGTTGCTGCTAGACAGGTGAGACCTGGAGCCTAGGGAATCAGCCACAAACAGCTCTGTGGATCAATGGTGCCTTGGTGCAGACTGTGAACGTGGGCAGCCCTGTGAAAGAGTAAAAATAACCAATCAAGTAAGGCAACACACACAGGCAGGCACACACACACACACACACACAGGCACACACACACACACACACACACACACACACACACGCACACCATAGAAACAGCCAGTGCTATTATGCTTAGTTTAAATATTGGAGGTGACAAAGATGGCTGAGCAGTGATTCTCCCTATGTCTGAAGAAATAAGGCAGGTTGGGAAATAGCTTTTGGTACCAGAATCTGTAAAAAAGAGATCTAACATATTGAAAACAGAGTAACTAGGATTTCTGCAGGTGTAATAGTTAAAGTCCCTTTGGACACAGGAGAACTCACTGCAGATACAAGAGGCTGCTGTCGGACATACAACTTATTACCCTGAACACCTTTCTAAGAGCACTGTGTGAGGCCTCCCTGGAAAGGAGAAAGCCATTGCTGTGCAGGGATTGTGGCCCAGAGCAGGGCCTAGCATTTGCATGAGCTCCCTGGGACTCTGTGGCACAGAGCAAATGATGCCACCTGAGTCTGTGCTGCGATTATCTTAGCTCAGTAACTGAGCAGGAATCCCAGAGCACGTCATGCAAGCATTCTGGAATGCTGCATGGCTTGTCTCAGCACTAGGCTGCCTCCCTCTGGGTATCTCCACAGGTCAGAATGTCTAGTAGCTCTGAGGTCAGGAGTCTCAGCCCTGCAGAATCCCTGCCCCTCACAGCCTATCACTCAATCCCTTTAAACACAGAGTTCCCCAGAGCCTTTGAGATTTGAGGGTCATTCAGGGTGATGTCTCCGGTGACCTGAGAACTCCCTGTGTGATTCCAGTTCTGGGAAATCCAATGTCTTCCTCTGACCAGGCTCCAGGTATGAATGTGGCACACATACATATATACATACACCACATACACACACACACATACACATACATATACACACATACACACATATATATACTCACACATATATACACATACACATACATATATACATTCACACATACATACACATACACACATACATATACACATACACACATACATACACTCACATATACATACATACACACATATGCATACACACATATACATGTACATACACACATACACACATACATGCACACATACATATATACACTCATACACACATACATACATATACACATACACACATACATATACACATACACACATACACTCACATATACATACACACATACACACATACATACATATACACATATATACATACATACATATATACACTCACACATACATATACACATACATACACACATATATACATACACATACTCACATACATATACTCATACACACATATACATGCACACATTTATACACTCACACATCCATCCATACACATATACACACATACATACACTCACACATACACACTCATACATACACACGTACACACATACATACACACGTACATACACATACACACACAGGGACAGTTTAATTTGATGAAAACCACGTTCTTCACTCCCCAGCTGTCCACACTAACGAGAGAGGACAGGCTCTCGGCCCCCTGTGCTCCAAGCCCAGTCTTGACAGGGGAGCCCTTCAGCATGGAGGCCTCCTTGTTGGTGTCAGTCAGGCTGTAGAGGAACACCTCATTCCGATATTTAGTTGGCAGCTGCATTCTGCCCTTGACTTTAGCTGCATCGTAAAATTTTGCCTCTATGTAAAAGGATCCAGGCCTGAGGAGGGCTAGTGATGGGGACTGTTACAGTCCGAGAAGCTCTGCCCCAGATGGGTCTCTGCTCCGTCTCGGCGACCCTAAGACACGGAGGAAGGGCCTTGTCCTCTGAACACTGCCAGTGGGACTACACCTTCAGTATGGAAGCGCTCACTGTCAGGTGCCACCAGCCCTGGCTTTCATTCCCCTCAGTTGTCACTGAAGGTGCTGGTCATCAGCTGAGATTTGTAAGAGTCCTTCCATCTTTTTCCCAGAGCCTGGGCCCCACGAACCTCCTGTGGAACGAAGCACATGGTTCCCACAGACAGCATGTCCTTCGTAGAGTTCATGATTCGGTTAGAGAGAGATGCTGTGTGAAGTATATGCAGGGCAACTTTGGCCAGGGCTTAGCATGAATGATGGGCCCGGCTAGCTGCCAGGTTCGGTCATGGCGCTGGCTGTCCTCTCGAGTCATTCAGATGACTGAGGGTGATGCACACCCTCAGAGGAGCATAAATGTGTAGCATCTCGCCATCCTGTATGGCTCCTGCTGCATCTTTTTGTGTGAATTTTTTTCAAGGACAATGACTGGAGGAAAAGGACAAAAAAAAAATGCCTTATGAGGGGAGAAATCTTGTATGACGTGACATCCAGTCAAAGCCTCAGTCCTCTCCTGGTCAGCCCTGGACCCTCCCTGGAGGCATCTGAACATGCAGGGTGCCAGATAAGTACGGTCACCTGCTTTCCTCAGGGGCATTTCCGCATTCAGCAGTGTCCGGCTTTACAGAACTCTAATTTCTCCTCTGTGCTGCCCCACTCCCTTCTCACCAGGCAGAGGCAGAGACAAAGCAACTCCCAACACCAGGGCTGTGTTCATTCCCACCGTCCTTATCAGCAGCCGGGGAAACGGCCCCCGTTCCGTACCACCCAGCTCACAGATCCATCTGTGCAGCTGTCTAAACAAAACTGGGAGGAAACCCTCATTTGTTTTTAAGAGACCAGGACAGTTTAAACTGAGCCGAACGCTGATCTTAGCATTAAAGTTTGGGGCAGAGAACTGGGCTGAGGCTCATACATGGTTCTGGTTCTGTTGAGGCAACAGAGTGCTTTCTTTTTCTCTTTCTCTTCCTTCCTTCCTTCCCTCCTTCCTTCCTTCCTTCCCTTCTTCTCCTTCTCCTTCTCCTCCTCCTCCTTCTCTCTCTCTCTCTCTCTCTCTCTCTCTCTCTCTCTCTCTCTCCCCCTTTCCTTCTTCCTTCCTTCCTTTCTATTTTCTTCTAATTTTGCATCCACAGACCCAAATATCTCGTCTCAAAGCCAGCACTTGCAGAAAGATGGAGGGACAGGGCTCCTTTTGCTGTTTTTGGCTCTTTCAAGACCCCTCAATGGCAGGTGGGGAGGGTACACTGTGCCTCACCTCCAGAAAACAAGGCTCACCCACAGCAGCACAGCAAGCCGGAGAGAGGCTCACGACCTGTGCTCCACACCGCAACTCAGACTTTAACCTTCCCAAAGCAAAGTCCTAGTGCAAGGGCACTGCTCAGGAATCTCGAAACCAGTGCGGGTCCCTCCTTGAGGGTTGTGAAGGGGAAATAGAGGCTTAGGAAAAGCCAGAGCTACGTTTAGCTCTTCTCTTAAGGGCACACTTGGGGTTTGCGTGTGGTTCGGCAGCTCCTTACTAACTGCAGCAGGTAGTTCAGTGGTTGGAGTGGGCTGCTCTCTCGGTTACAGATGACAGAGCTCCCTAGAGCTGGCAACACCACAAGGGCTATCCCAGGATAGCGGCGACCCCCAGAATCCCAGAGGAGGCAAAAGCCTGAAACCCTGCAGGAAGTCGAATTCCGAAACTCATGGCTTCTCTGCTGGGACTTCTGAAGGAGTAAAAGGGGATTCATCTTTGAGACAGCGAGTCACCTTTCAGAAGGATGACTGGCATAAGCCCCAAGACGCTCCAATATGAAGGCCCCACTGGCCCTACTGATTTGGGACCAGCTACCATTCAGATCATGCTCCCTTGGTCCCCTTGGACTCTGTTGTCTCCAGATGTGGCCCAGGCCACAGAGCACGGTACAATTCCGTGGCTCCTGAGACCCTCGCCGTTCCCTAGCCGCTTTCTGGCTCCTTTTTCCTACCATGGGCTTCGGAGACCACTGATTCCAACCCAGAGTCTCCTCAAACATCAAAAGCTCTGCCAGGCTTCCTGAAGCTGAAACTTGGGGTAAGAGCGCATCTCAGACTTGAGCAGTGGGACACTTGGGAAATGAAAGCTGGGGCAGACAGGGTGCCTTGCCGGCGTGTTCCTGCAGCCCTCACTCGGTGGCTTGTGCTCTCCCACAACTTTAGCTGCACCAATCTCCCTATTAGTTCCTTTTCTGTCAGAAAGGTAGGAAGCCTTTTGGTGTTCTGTCTCTTCTGTGCTAAGGGGAGCCATGTGGGGAGGGTACCCTGTGTCGTGTCCCTGAGAAGTCCTGCCTGGAGTCAGTCTGCCCTCCTATGGACTCAGAGCTGGTCGTCGCCAGACTCGAGGGGCAGCAGTTCTCAGTACATTCGAGTGCAGGAAACCGGTCCAATGTAGGCTCCAGACTGTTGTTAGGAATGTCATTCTGTCTGGGATGAGGCCGCAGGATTTGCACTTTAACCCACTTCTTGGAGGAACTTGACGAATTGTTCTGTCAGCCTCGTTTGGGGAAACGGATTTAGAATCACTCTGCAGTATTCCAGCCAAGACCAGACACCAGAGACCAAAAGCATGAAAAACTGCCTGGTTACCTGATGGACTAATTGGACCTTATTCCCTATGCCTCAACATCTAGGTCCTCCTGACAGGGGAAGGGCAGCTCCTGTTAGGTAACCAGCCCTAGGCACAGTAAAAGACACCTCCTCCTATTTTCCTGTCCCTGCCAGCTGCTGCCCAACTGTCCTTGTCAGCCAGCACATGAACCAGACCCGCAGGAACTTTCCCGTGCCCCAAAGCCCTGAGCATATCCTGAAGTCTTCCCGGCAACCTGAGAGAAAGCTCTGCGCATGCTTCCTTCACTTCGTGCCTACTTCTCAAAGGACAAATGTGACAACGTCTTAAACACATTAGACTTCTAAGTGCTTGGAACGGTGCCTGGCTCTCAGAGAGGATTAGGTCAATGTCTATTATTATTCTCATTGTGCTAATGGGGAGACAGAGGCAGAAACAGGATTAAGTCACTCGCCAGGATCCCCCATTGAGCTGGACGGACTCCACCTTCTAGCTACAGAGCTGGCATTTTATTTAGCACAGCGGAGAAAGGCACCGCGGTTGTGTTTAATGACATGTACCATTAGGTTTCTCTCGACTTTCCTTGGATAATACCCACCATAGCAGACACTTGTTAGAAAAAAAGAAGCAGGTTTTGTCTCGGTCAAGTGGCTTGGCTCTCGACCAGAATGTTGCAGCCTCTCCTACGCCCTGAGCAGTAAAGAAGTTGGGGGAGTGTGGGCAATGACTAGCAAGACGGGTCCCACGCTGATGTGCGAAGCCCCCACTGAGAGAACGAACACTGACGTTGGCGTTGGTGGGGCGCGAGTTTCATTGTGCTGTGCAGGGCTGACTGATCAGCTGGAGCCCGGAGCTTATAACCTCTGGCACAGAGCTCTGTGGTCTACGCAGACACAGATGAGGAAGGCCTGGGCTCCACAGGGAATCGACAGCATCTGGTGACTGATGAGAACAAAGAGGCCAGAGGAGGGGGTGGGCAAGCCCTACCCACCTCCCTCCCTTCCCTAAGAGCTGAGTTAATCAGAAATGGGATTTCTCTTTCCTCTATTTCTCCTTATAACTCAAGCTTAGGGATAGGTTCATTTTAAGATGCAGTGTGGCCCGGCACGTCTCAACTTCGAAAACATCCACTCTCCCTGAAGATGCCATCCGTATGGGCAGATACAGGAGGGTACGGGTCACGGATGCCTACCATCTGGCTCCAAGCAGCCTCCTCAGCTGCAGTTTAGCCTCAAGCTTCATGCTTGCTCCCCTTCACAGAGACGTCCCAAGGACCGTCTGCGTCCATCCAGACTCAAAGTGGCTTGGTCTGGAACTTGGCTGTGTTGCAGTTGTCTAGCTCATGCAGGAGAGATCTGGAGACTGGTGTTCACTCTGCTTCCCTCCATTAGCATGAGAGCTACTTACAATAGACCCTCAACATGGGCCCCGTAATTACTTGGCTTGTTTTCGTCAAGACCATGTAGTACATTCCCCCCAAACCACTTGCACCGTGTCATAAGCATGCGTAGATATTTTTAAGTATCCATAGATCTGTTAGTTAATAAGTCCTAATTTGCTAAAGCACAGAGACACAGATGTTTCTGAGCTGTTACAGTTAGGTTTGTTTTTGTGGCACGGCCCCAGATGCTCTGATGGGATCCATTTTGACTGTGTTTGGATATTCTTATTTATCTATTTTCCACTCTGCCTTATTTCTAAACAGGAGTTATTAAATGAAGAGTTAATCTGTATTTAATGATGTCATCCAGGTGCAATCAGTTCAGTAGGCTCTTAAGCTGGGTACGCTCAGCAGCCAATGTTACTGCTACCTGCTCCCAACAGTAGTGCCTGGTACAACCCCTTCCCAACACACACACACACACACACACACACACACACACACACACACACAGATATACACAGACACACATACACAGAGAGATATACACAGACACACACACACATGCACACACACACAGAGATATACACAGACACACATACACAGAGAGATATACACAGACACACACACATGCACACACACAGATATACACAGACACACATATACAGAGAGATATACACAGACACACACACAAAGACACAAACATACACACAGATATACAGACACACACACAGATATACACAGACACACATATAGACACACAAACACACACACAAAGACACAAACACACACACAAAGACACAAACACACACACAAAGACACAAACACACACACAAAGACACAAACACACACACAGATATACACAGACACACATATAGACACACAAACACACACACAGATATACACAGACACACACACAGACACACAAACACACAGACACACACCCACAAAGATACAGACACACACACAGATATACACAGGCACACACATAGACACACAGACACACACAGACACACACACACACACACACACACACACACACACACACGAACACCCATGCTTGGTAATCATTCTGGAGATTGGAGATTGAGAAGAGGCTCCTCCCTAAACGTTTAGTTTCCTTTGCAAGACCACCTACCGAACCACCGAGACCTCACCCTGCGGCGAATGCAAACCTCTCAATGGCTGTCAGTGTTTCTACCTTCTTTCTTCTCTTTTCTTTGTTTCTTCACCAAAAGCAGTTTGGGTTAGAGAGAGAGCACAGGTGTGCCAGGAACTTGGCATCTTTTACCCCAAAGCAAGGCTTCAGCTCCTTTCTTCAGAGGACGCCAGTATTGAGGAGCTGCTGCGGAGCTACTGGAGGCCATCGGAGGGAAGAGTCAGGGCCTTGGCGTCCATACCTACCTGCAGCCCAGATACCTGATGGGCAGAGGCCAGACACTGAGCAGGCCGTGTGGTTGACTTGCTTTTACCCACACCTACAGTACAGCTCACAGCGGGGATTCTCAAGACAGGAACAATTCATTGAGAAACATTTACAAGGTGAGTCTTCAGTTGTTTCTGCTAGAAACGTGGCCATGGGCTGCTCAGGTGAACTCTACATCTGTCTCCAGCCAAGTGTATGGACCTTTAACCCTGAGGGGAAGTGTTTAGAGTCCCACTACCTGTGTCCTTCTCCTGGACCCCTCCGATGGCCCCAGCAGCCACCTCACTCACACCAGTGTCTCACTGGGCCTGTCACTCTCCCATCACGGTCACTGGAAAGGTGGCCTTTTTTCCAGTCCAGGGCTCTCTCAGGTTTGTTCCACAGCTCTGTTGCCTTTCCTTTGAATAGATAGCCTCTTTCTCCTTCTAGAAGGTTCTATGTCTTCCACACCCTGACCCCACCATTGTTCACTTCTCTGTTCTCCCAAGTTTTAATTTAGAAAACTTCTAAGGGTAGGCCACAACACAGCCTGCCAGTCTCACACGCCTTCACTACAAACTGTCCTCCAAAATGGGGGCAGGACGGGGGACGACTCAGACATTGCCAGTTAACAGACTCCTAGGGATAAACAGACAATAATCCTATGTAGAAGAGAAAAACCTTCAGATCAAAACAGAGGATAATCCCATGACTTTCAGATCAATGAGAGCTTACAGGACAGAGACCAGCAGCCCTGTGGAGAGCTATAGGGCTCAGGCGCTGGTGAGTGTGAGTAGTTACAGAGCTGGTAGCCTGGTTTGTGACCCCGCTGTTGCTTCCTGCACGCACCCACGACTGGGGAGATAAGGCGTGAAGAGATTGCTGGCCTGTTTGTGGAGGCTTGATGTGTAAACATGTAGTTTCTGGACATCGGAAGCTAAACTGGGTAGGCTGGAACGGGTACAGAAGCCGGGATGTTATGTGTAGTTGGCGACAGGTTGGTATAAATTTACAGTGTTGGGTTTTCATTTCAGGCTGTAAAATGTAATCCCCATGGAAACCTCAAGAATAGCTACAGACTATATGGAAATGAGAGGGACTGAGAGGCTCAGTAGGAAAAAAGTCAACCCCATGCCTCTGTGATGCACAAGAGAAATCAAAGCCCAGCACGGCAGATAGACACAGAGCCGAGAGTCGGGAGTCCATGCATCCTCATCAGGGGGCTTCAAATGGGAGTGGGTTAAATCCTCCAGGCAAACACTAGAGACTGGCAAAGTGGACAGGCAACCCAGGGTACAACCGATTGCTATCTGCAAACAACTGAAGGCTGGAGGCCACGGTGAGGGGTGAAGTGAAGGACCAAGAAGGGGTGTCCACGTGAGGATGTGCAGAATGGGCAGAGGGAACCCTTCAGGAAAGTCTGAGTTCAATTCCCAGCAACCACGTGGTGGCTCACTCCCATCTTTAATGAGATGTGAAGCCCTCTTCTGGTGTGTCTGAAGACAGCAACAGTGTACTCACATCCATAAATAAATAATTCTTTAAACTAGTGAAAGGTTCAATCCAAAAAGTAGGAGTGACATCTAAGGGGCCTAGGAACCTAACCGGCCAGTGTAGTGAGAAAAGCAAAACCCGGCAGATCGAAGGGAGATTCCTCCTTTCTGTGGCAACGCCGCAGAAGCACAAAGAGACTTCTTTTTTTTTTTCTCCTTTTGGTTTTTCGAGACAGGACTTTACTGTGTAGTGTTTCCTGACCTGAAACTCTCATTTTGTAGACCAGGCTAGCCTCAATCCACCTGCTTCTGCCTCTGGAGTGCAGGGATTAAAGGCATCGGCCACTACAGCCCGGAGACCTTAATAGCGAACTCTCCACAAGTTTCAGAACAATGACTGAGTAGGGAAATGGGTTGTGAAACCACAAGTTCTTAGCTAGACCGGGCAGAGCGTACCACCCAGTTGTAGCATGAACTGGGGATTTAGTATGTACTTATAAACTTACAGTACAAGGTTTTCATTTGGGGTGCAAAAGGTAACCCCATGGAAACTTCAAACAAACAAACAAACAAACAAGCAGCAAACCAGCTTTAGACTACAACACAGGAGGCTCTGCCCAGCCACACCAATGTGGGTCACAACTGAGACCCTAGTAGACGCTAAAAGATGTGCATCCTGGCTAGAATCTTTTCTGCCGTGAAGCCAGAAGCAGCAACAGAAGGAAAACTGGAAAGTTCACACATCTGTGAAAATTAGATCACACACTCACACGGTTAACAGCTCGAAGAGGAAGCATAGTGACTCCCGAAGAGAAACTTAACACCAGGCACCATTTGGAAAATGTAAATCAAAACGCACAAAGAGCCTTCGGTATCTGGCATCCGTCAGGATGGTGATTGTTAAGGGAAAAAAGAAGAAAAGAGAAGGGGGAAGGAGGGGGCTGTCTAGAGCTGTGGGGTAGAGGTCGAAGCCTGGTGTTCCTGAGGGTGGACCGCAGGAGAGACCTGGGCTCTGGTTGTTAATGGTGGCGTGAGATGGTGAGCTTTCACAGTACCTTGGTAGAAGGTGCTGAGGCGTTGCTCAGGAAGGGATGAAGCCCAAGGGAGGGTTGCTATGGAAACCCGAGCCTAAGCATCAGGTTAGTATCGATTTGAAGGTTATCGCATGGTGTTCATCTAGTTACCCCTAGACTGAGAAATGGAGATTTTCACCCGAGTATGACCTTCCTCTGCACAGAGCAGGCAGGAGGCGTGGCTGGGCCAAGTGGAGATTCTTTTACTGGCCTTGGCATTGTAGAGGGTCTTTTGGGATGGCTTTCTAGGATGGAGGGAACCCCCGTTTGTTTAAATACCACTATGCTGCTTGCTGGCTGTGTCGTCTTGGACAAACAACTTGCCTTTAAGGGGCTTCTGTTTTCTATCTCAAATATGGAGCACACATCTTCCTAACTTGGGGCTTGCGCTGTCTTGCCTGCCTTTGGGTGCAGAAGAGGGTGTACTGATGGCCGTCTGCCGGTTTCGCTGGCTAAGGCCCCAACCAGCTCATCAGACAACTCAGGCTCTAAATTTGTTCTGTACTCAGCATGAAGCTACATATGTCACAAAGAGACGCACATGTTCACAGAAGAGCAGACTGCCTGCAAAGCCATAAAAATGCTTAACAGAGAGCAGCGGGGTCTTCTGATTGCTTTTTAAAATTATGAGTCAACGTGGGGTGATCCAGAGGCTAGCTGGCTCACACGGTGGATCTTACGTTCTGATTAATCTCCACCATCTTGAATGAAAATCTCCCACAGCAATCTTGTTAAGGCCAAGGTGAAATGTTAAGGCCTAGGTAACAGCCTGCCACGGTAAGGAAATTTCCTCACGTTTCTGCTGTTACTAGAAAAATTTCTAACGCCATAATTGATTATGTCCTGTGCCCTTGGAGACCAATCACGTTAAAAGTCAATAGAATTGTTTTACGTAGTTTCTCACATTAAGCTTGAACCTGAACCAACCACCCAACAGAATCAATCACCCAAAGAAACAACCACCTAACAGAACCAACCACCCAAGGACAATTCCTGCACCCATGTATAGGCTTCGGTGGTATAAGCTGCCCCTGGAATGGACCCCAACATAAGAGAGACACCTGCCCCAATATAAGAAACTATTTGGAATTAAGACTTCCATTTTGAGTAATGGTTGGAGTAATGTTCAAGTTCCCAAGACCTCCCTGGGAACTGACATCCTGGTTGGCAAGTTAAGACATGAATGTTAGACAAGTCCCATCCTGCTAGACAAATTAGGACATGCATATTAGACAAGGCAAGTCCCTTACACAGTTGAATATCCCACCCAATAGGAGCAAGGTAAATGTATAACAAAGGCAGGTTTATAAGGAAATCCCCATAGCCTAAATCTTGATTGGTGGAAAAACTTAGCACACAAATGTTTATGGATTTTGGACTTTAAAACCCTGTAAGATCTTAACTTGGGGTCACGGTTCAGTTCCTGAATCTGGACCAGGGCCCTGGTTGGCCAGTCCTGGGGCGGATGCTCAATAAACCATCCCTGTCTGACTGAGATCGGTGTTTGAGTGGCTTGCAAGGCAATTCCTGGACACCAACTATCCTGAATAGGGATACACATCGCTGGGATCAAAAGGCTTTTCACAACCACACCAACTGAACAGGACCTGGTAAGAGGGCATGTGCCAAGCCCTCTGCTCCCTTTTACCCCTGGTGGGGTACTGATGACTTGGATTGTCCCTGTGGAAGGTGACCTTTCATCCTTTCACCCAGGAGCTGGCTCATTATCTCCAAGGGAAGCTTCCCACTGCCTGGAAGGCCACAAGGGAAACGGGGAAAGAGGAGTGAGGAAAGGGGCTCTCCTCTTACCAAATACAGAGAATAGAGCATGAGAGCCCACAGGATTACAAAGCCCTGAGCATGGGCCTGGAGGCGGAGGCCTGCCGGATTCTGGCTACTGGGGGCTAAGGCAAGAGGGTTATACGTCTAAGGACTTCCTGGACCACAAAATGAGTTCGAGGCTTACCTGAACAACTTACAGAGTCCTTACTTCAAAGTAAAAAGTAAAAAGAAGCCAGGGGTGCAGCTCGGTGGTGAGTGCTTGCCTGATGATGCACAAAGCCCTGGGTTCAGTGCTCAGCTCTGCAAGAGAAAAGACACCGAAAATACTTTTGAAGTTAAGGTATTGCGCAACCACATGCTTGTGCACGTAACCTAGATGTCAAGGAGCAGAAAGGGCATGTTCAACGTCCTCCATTTCTGTTCCTTCAAACAACAATGCTGCTCTTCTATGAGGAAGAAAAACAGGAATTAAGATGAGCATGAGCTAGCCCTCAGGAGTAGGGTGAGCATGAGCTAGCCCTCAGGAGTAGGGTGAGCATGAGCTAGCCCTCAGGAGTAAGGTGAGCATGAGCTAGCCCTCAGGAGTAAGGTGAGCATGAGATAGCCCTCAGGAGTAAAGGGAGCATGAAATAGCCCATTTTTGGACAGAAGCAGGGTTGCTCATTTGGGTTAATCATTCTTTTAGGATTTAAAATTCTTTCTATTTTTGTTTGAAAATTCCCTTGAGATGGAGCTCCACTCTGTAGCCCGACTTTTTGATCTTGCTGCCTCTGCCTCCTAAATGCTTCGATTCTAGGCGGGCACCTCCACAGCCAGGTCATTTTTCTTTCACTAAGGGTGACACATCCACATATGTCTTTTGTGGTTAAGATTAAGCTCTTGGGGGGCTGGCGAGATGGCTCAGTGGTTAAGAGCACTGACTGCTCTTCCAGAGGTCCTGAGTTCAAATCCCAGCAACTACATGGTGGCTCACAACCATCTGTGATGGGAGCTGATGCCCTATTATGGTGTGTCTGAAGATAGCTACAGTGTACTCATATGCATAAAATAAATCTTAAGCTCCTGAAGTTCAGTTATACATGTACATCCCGGCCTTGAGCACAAACACGTATACACACATACCTGCCGACAGAACACACAATGCCCCATCTAGGTCTATGCTATGTCTACTTGAACTTTTAGTTCGTTCTTTCTTTAAGTTTGTCCCAACACGCACTATGTTGTTGTCTTGGTCAAACACAATGAGAATGCAGCCCAGAAAAGACGACCTGGTGTCAGTAAGTCTGATTATTTATGCCAGAACCCTCCCCCAACCCTATGTAGGATGACACACGTCTTTCCCTACAGCTCATGGGGCACAGGAAGCAGCTGCTGAACGTCAGCTCCCGTTGCCACTGCCGTTCTTCCCCTGCGCGCCGTGTCCAGGCCCACTGAGAAAACGTGATAACCCCCGTGACTAACCAGACTCACATTTTCCATATTGTGAAGAGTTCCTTAATGTTCAGAGGGAACCCAAGAGGACTCGCTCGCATAGGAAGCTCTCTGTGCTGGTTTAAGTCGTCTGTTCACAAACTGTCTGGGAGACGCAGCGCACCTCAGGAATTCATTTGCCAGCTAAGCTGGGCACATGCTGGATCCTTACATCTTTGGGAATCTGTGAGCTATCCAAACACAACAGGGCACTGCCCTTCTTGTAGGCCTCTGGTTAAAAAACAACAGGTCTGCCAAGAGCGTAGGGTGGCCTCAGGACCCAGAAGGATTGGAGCTCGGGTTAGCTTCTCTATGAAGAGTGCTGTGTGAGGTGGTTTCCTGATTCCATGGCTTCACTCCTGTGACCCAAGTGGCCGGGGCCTCCTTGTGTCTTATTAGAGGTCACCTGACCAAATATTCTAAGGCGTGAACTGAACCGGAATAGCCGAAAGACAAGTACAGGATGATGCCTTATTGGTAACAGTTTTCTAGAGGAACGGAACTGATAGGATGTATGCATACATTGTAAAGGGGCGTTCAGTAGATTGGCTTACATGGCATGCTCTGGGCAGGGCAACAGAGGCGCTCTGCATGCTCGAGTGACTGAGAATCTGGTAGCTGTGCAGTCCAAGGTGCTGGAGGCCTCAGCAGAGCTAACCTAGAGCTGACGGTGCGGAGTCTGGGAAAGCCCCCAGAGAGTCGCTGGTGTTGAGTCTGGATTGAAAGCTAGGAGAGGCAGGAGTGCTATGTTGGTGGGTGGAGGATCTGGTAGCAGCAGACACGCTCAGATAACAAAGGATCTCACAGGCGTGTGCCACAGCCTCCCCCCAAGATCCTTCCCCATCCATCCAAAGTGCTTCCTACATTCAGGGAGAGTATTTATTTCTAATCACTGTCCCACAAGTCAGTCATCTGGAAACAACCACAGACGTACACCAGTGTGCTTCACCGGTCCTAGGCATCTTTTAACACAGTCAAGTTGACGGCGGGGACAAAACAAGACAGTCAGTGTCATGGCCAATGTTCATAGTCAACTTGACAGGATCCAGAATCATGAAGGAGACACATCTCTGGGCACGTCCACGGGGGAATGTCTAGAGCAGTGGATCTCAACCTTCCTATGCTGAGTCCCTTCAACATATTTTTTGTTGTTACTTCAAAACTGTAATTTTGCTACTGATAATATAAATATCTTTTTTTCCTGTTGGTCTAGGGGTCGAAACCCACAGGTTGAGAACCATTATAATAGAGTAAGTTAATTGAGGTGGACTGGCCTACTCTAATTATGGATGACATCGTTCTATAGGGAGAAGAACCTAAACCTTTACCTCTCTCTCTCTCTCTCTCTCTCTCTCTCTCTCTCTCTCTCTCTCTCTCTCTCTCTCTCTGCTTCTTCACTGTTACACAGTGTAATGGGCTGCCTCATGTTCCCATCACCCGGATGGCTAGAGTGAACCTCACTAACCCCCCCCCTCCTGAGATTGCTTTCGTTGGGTATTTTTGTGGCAGCAATGAGAAAAAGAACTAACGGTGTCTCCCATGAAAGCAAAGTTTTATTAAAGAGACACTGGTCCCTATGACAGCAGAGACCAGGAGCTATGGGACAGGAGTGTCCACAGGACAGGAGAGCAAATCCTCTACCTGACTTACACAGAGAGCTCTGGGCACCCTGACTCCTTCCAGCCTCTGCCCCTGACTGTCAGTTAAAAGCTTGGGGGGGTGGTCTTTGTGTTACTGAAAGAAAACCCTTAAATTGGATGGCTCTATAGAAAAGCTGGTCTCTCCTCCCAGGGACCCAGACTTGAAAAGAGAGGAGGAGACTGAACCCTGGGCAGAGGAAAGAACCTTATGTGACCTGCTAATCAATCCCCCAGCAGTTACAGAAACCGCCTCCTTCTCCAGCTGTCTCTAGGCCATAGGTATTGAGGGTTCTTTCCCTGCCATCCTGGAGGGACAGCTCCAGGGAGCTGCTGTGTGAGGGAGACAAAGTGCTTTGTGCCTGCATGCCCCCAGCGTCTGGTCTGTGATGGCCATAAATCAGACAACACCCTTCGAGAGTCTTAGTCTCGGAGCAGGGTGTGGCCAGGGCTTCTGTTATCAATGAGAACAGTTCTCACCCAAGACTGCTCTGCTGTCCCACTGTTCTCTCCTAAACTGTGGCTCCTGAGAGACCTTAGCTCCTTTGCCCTTCACCAGCTTTAAGCAATCTTCGAACTGCTCTTGTGCCTGCTTTAATCCACCATGCAGAAGAGACCTTTGCACTTGTGTCTTTGAACAAGAAACGGGAGCTTCTACCCTGGCTGAGCAGCTGCACGTGGGAAGGGCTCACAGCGGCTCCTTCTTCCTGCCAAAATGATTTTCTCACCTTTGTATTTTCCCGTCGGGGTGAAAAGATGGTTTTTTCAGAGGAACGAACACCCCCCCCTAAAGTTCATTTGAACACAATGGTCTCTAAAATAGAAAACAGGCACCCACAGAAATAATTTTATGGATAGATGCCATTCTGAGACAAAGAAAGCGACCCAGTTTCTCCCAAGTGTATTTGACTAAGAGCAGGACACTGTTAAGGGCATGGTACTGTTAATGGCAGGCCTATGCTATGAATACCCCTATAAATATCTCCTTTCCACCTCCATCTACTAAGACATCAGAAACCAGAGATTCGACTTTGCAACCGACAGTTGTTAGACCTGGTACCTCAGCCACCATAAGCAGAGGTCAGTCTGCCAAAGCAGCCAGCCTGACTGCCAACAGGGCAGTCCAGTGGCTTTGAACATTTGCAGGGATCCCTCCAGGAAGCTACATTTGAGCATAGCTGCTTGCTGCAGCCGCCTGGCTCCAGCTCCAGATGGCACCGTTGCAGCTGCAACCATTTAGTAAAGCAGCTGTACAGGACTTTGCGGCCACCACAGCCTCAGTGAACTCCGGCCACCATTTTTGCCAGGACATGAGGGGAGAGTGTGCCCAACAGAAGCCATGTGATTGGTACAAGCACAATCCCATAAAGGACCACCATGGTTGGTGCAAATACCCTTGCCACATTCCTTCCTGGCTATCTAAGCAGGCTGGTTGGCTCAATTTTCAGGAAGACACTCACCTGTCAGGAACACACACACACATACACACACACACACACACACACACACACACACACACACACACACACGCGCACACACACACACACACACACAGAATCCTGTTCCGGGTGTGGTGGCATCAGCAGGGATGGAGAGAAAGCTCATCATTCTAAGAAGCTTTGAAAGTCTCCCCAAGTGACGTCATCTCAATTTGATAAAACAGAGAAAAATCTCAAGGCTGGCGGAGTTGACGGGAATGGCAGCTGTGGCCAGATCTGCAGTCCGAAGTCTGTTGCACCATGAATTCCTGTCAGATACAGGATACCTCTATCCCCACTCACTCTTGTCTACAGCAGATTCTGTGGTCACCTCTGTGGGTTCACCCAGTCAACAGCAGGCAGTTCTACCTTCGTCACCTGGAGTTCTCTGGTTCAGTCCAGTCCTGCTTCTGACCACCTGGAGATGGTGTAGAACCACAGTCTGTGCCCTCACCTCAGACCAGGGCACCTTACGCACCCGTTGAAACCTCCTGGTTTCACCCGAGCTTATGGTTGGTGGCTGTAAGTGGGGGTTTCCACACCCTCGAGTTGGGTTTGATTAAGTTGACAGAGGAGAACTCAGAGAAGACCTTGCTCACCTCCTCTCCTTTCTGAAAAAACAAAACAAAAGACAAGAGTTCTGTGAGGAACATCATTGAAAAGATGCTGAGGACAAGGCAAAACAGAAGAATCAGAATTCCAAGAGAGTCTCCCCTTCTGGTAACTGCCACTGTCCAGCCCCCAGAAAGTGCCAGAAACCTGGTTTTAGATGTTTGTTTGTTTATTTTTTTTTTTATTTTTTTCGGAGCTGGGGACCGAACCCAGGGCCTTGCGCTTGCTAGGCAAGCGCTCTACCACTGAGTTAAATCCCCAACACCTTGTTTGTTTATTTTATATGAGTACACTGTCGCTGTCTTCAGACACATCAGAAGAGGGCATCAGATCCCATTACAGATGGTTGTGAGCCACTATGTGGTTGCTGGGAATTGAACTCAGGACCTTGGGAAGAGCAGTCAGTGCTCTTAACCACTGAGCCATCTTTCCATCCCTGTTTACAGATGTTAATAGACGTTCCATTGTGCAGTCAGGATGGGCAACACCACTGGATTGGTGATTAATGGGGCAGGCTAGAATCCAACTTACAGATCCTTGGTTGGTTCCCTTGGCAACCAGCTAGGCCAAAGCATTGATAGTGGTAATGTGTGTGTGTGTGTGTGTGTGTGTGTGTGTATGCGTGTGTATGTGTGTATGTATGTGTGTATATGCGTGCATATGTGTGTATGTGTATGTGTGTATGTATGTGTGTGTATATGCGTGCATATGTGTGTATGTGTATGTGTGTATGTGTGTATGTGTGTGTGTGTGTGTGTGTGTATGTTTTAATGTTTTATGTGTTTGTGTGTATGTTTGGTTTTGTTGTGTGTGAATTTGTGTGTATGTGTGAGTGTATGTGAGTGTGAGTGTGTGTGTGTTTGGTTTTGTGTGTGAGTGTGTGTGTGTGTGTGTGTGTGTGTACTTCATCAGAACAAAAGACATGCCTTCCACATAAGTAGCTCTGGATTTAGGGGCCTCGGAAGCATTTCATGGGGGTTTTGGGTTAGGTGTGGGCCTACAAGCTAACATGTCAGTCATACTCGGGCAGGTGGTTCTCAAGTGTCTTCTGCCCACTCACTGGCCCTGAGCCCTCCAATAGGTGAGAGAGTAATCATGCAGCTGTGTCGACCCTCCTCAGCCCCACCCTCCTTCACTGTGAGCAGTGAGCTCTGCCCAGCATCGTGGCCCAGCTCTGGAGTGCTGAGCCCTCACTGTGTAAACAGCAGAGCCAGCGGTTTGGACTGAAGCACCCAGCAGGCTTTAAGCCCGGAGGTGAGGGCCTTGCTCTGGTTACTCTGTGGGATGTGTCCTAATCAAGCTGCTCCAGCTCTGAGATCCAACATCCTCACCTATGCTCCGGGACAGCTGAGGATGCCGCAACCCCTGCCCCTGCTGCTGATGAGGTAAGAAGAAAACAGAGCACAGTGTGGAACAGACCAAGCCATGGAACGGGGAGAAAATGTCCCCCATGGGGCCTGGACACCTCATCCCCCTGCCTGTGCTAGGTCAGGACATTAGAGCAGTGACTGTCCCATGCTGGGAGGAAGCTAGGAAACAAACAGAGACCCCAGATCTCCCAAGCCATCTTTTCTTGGGAGTGTCTGTTGGCCTGACGGCTGTCAGCATGAGCAAGCTGACAACTAAGCAGGCCTGTGTGGCTGCTGGTGGAGGGGGATGGAGGCCATGGTCTCCACTCAGTGCAGTTAGAGCTGAGTGACCCCAGGGGAGCACTCAGCTCTGAGGACAAAAGCAGCAGGCTCTCTCTGCCCAGGGTTCTAGCGCTCTAAGCTACAGGAGTCCAAACAAAACCACAGAGTGTTTCTAACAAGAGGAGAGTGGACTGGCTTGGCCCTGCCCTACCCTCAGATGATAGGAATGCCTTACATCAGGGTCACCCGGGCTGTGTTCTCCGGCCAGCTGTGTGAGTCACCAGTCCCTGAGGTCATTTTGGCTCCAACTCAAAGTAAACAGGGTATTGAGCAGCATATCAGGTGAGAAGTGAAGGTCCGAGGGGAGGGGAGGGGGAGGTAGAGGGCAGGGAGAGGGGAAGGAGAGGGGAGGGGAAAATAGAAGGGAGGGGAGGGGCAGGGGACAGGGAGGAGGAATATAGGGGAGGAGAGGGAAGGGGAGGGGGAGGAAAGGGGGAGGGATACGTTAGAAAGGAAAGAGAAGGAGCAAAGCCAAGAGGCTGAGAGAGCCCAGTCACAGGGTGGGCATCTCCTGGCCAGTCCTGGTCAGCAGGGATGGACTGAGGCCCTCACTGTACGATGGGGGCAGTGTGCTCAGTAGATTGCAGAAGGAATGTGACCGCGTGACCAGCAGACTCCCCAAGTCTTTCTTCTCCTTCGCTCCTGTACCAATTATTTCTCTATCCACCCCACCTCCCGGGGCGAATCCACAGGGAACCTATCGCTGCCCCACAACCCACCTCCCGGCATTAAAGTCTTTACTCTAAATCATGGGCCTCTGGAAGCGCCTGGGTTCTCCCGAGGCTCAGGAGTTCAGGATGGTCCTGTATCTATAATCCTACCCCTAACTGATTAACAGGCTGAAGTGTGGGTTGTGTTGGGCAGGTCCAAGTCACCCAGTGGATGAGGCCCAGAGGCAGGAGCAGTGCCCCAGCGTCAGCTCCCCGTTAGCCTCCCAGCCTTCTGATTTCCCACCTCTGAAACACTGTTCCCACCCCACCCCCGCCACTGTGCACGAGGGACACCTTGCAAGGGGGCCAGGCTGCTGTACTCTCCATCAGGGCGCACAGGCCTCTTGACCTGAAGAGGCCTAGCATGTTGGCAGGGGCATTCTTCCCTTCCAGCATGGGAACCCCTTGAAGGTTCACAGGACCCACACGTCACAGAAGGGCACAGCAAATTCCCAGGAGCCCCACAGGACCACCAAACAAAAGGCCAACATTGTCTTGGAAGTAACCCCTAGACCTGAAACAAGCATCTGTTGGCTTCTGTTTGACAGGAGGGCTTATGGGAATCCCTGCGTTTAATACGCATCACAGCGAGCGCTGCTGAAGACCTTTGCAACATGAACTTCCACTTACTGCCCAGGGCTCACCCAATGTTAGGAGGCCTCAGCCTCCAGAATCTATTCATTCAGGAAAGCAAAACACAGCTCCAAGGAATTCCGAGAGCCATTTCTCCAGCTCAAGTTGTGGCACAGTTGTAGTCTCTCCCTTCCTTCTGCTGATGCTGTTTGCGGCATGGGGGTCTAGAAGTGGGGGCTCCCAGCAGGTGGGAGCCCCTCACTGCTGCTGGGTGGTCCTGACACCCTCCCCAGTCCAAAACAAACGGAAGCAAAAACTGACCTGTGACTACCCAATAAAACACCACGTGTGCTCATTAGCCGCACCACCACGTGGGACTTTGTGCTCCTGTTAACACCAGGGGCCTCTGAGAAACTGCAACACGCCTGCCAAGACTTCATCAAGCGGACGGAAACCTGAGGATGAGTGTGCACCTTGATACAGGCTGCTCTCACTGCCTGGCAGGACCTCGTGCTCTGGGTCATGAAAATGCACAAGTTACCCAGTTTATCAAGACCTTTGAGCTGACCGGAGCTGAGAGGAGGAACAGGGAAAAAAGACTGCCCCTGGGGAGTCTGTCTCCCTTTTCTGGAGGAGACAGGCACACTGAGGCAAAAGCTGTGCGGGGTGAAGGAGGAACAGAAACGTGGCTTTCTTTCTCCGAGTGCCCCACACACTCACATCAAGAGCTATGGGCAGGTAGGCACTACGGGGGGACTTGTGGGCATTGAGTGGACTCCGGACCCCACAAACCCAGGTGCTTGGGTGTGGGACACTAGATTGGAAAGCTGTAACCTCCATACCAGGAGCAGGCCTCCCGGGAGGAGGCTGGAACCTCACCGAACAGAGCGGGAAGGAAGGTGGGCATCAAGGTCTTGCCACGTGGGACACTCACCTGATCGAGTGCCTGTGATTTGGCAAATGGTAGTGGTGACATTGTCCCAGGTTGTCACTGGCATGCGGAATTTGGGTTGGTTCTAAAGGACAGTTGGGATCTAAGCAGCGGCCTATAGGGACAGCCTTGGAGGCTCTTCCCATAGGAGGGTTTACAGGACCATGGAGCCTAGAAGTGGAAATGCATATGGTGGCAAGACTCGGAACTTTATTTAGGGAAGAATTTGCAGAATTTTATTGTCCTTGAGTTGCATTCTGGTAAGTTGGCCTAAAACATTAGATTCGGACATGGTGTGCTCTAACGAAGGCAGGGGACAGGCATCATTGTGTAGAGTTCAATGAAACTTGGACAACAGAACGTTGAGAATAAACATTACCCAAATTGTTGTTGACCACTTGTCAGCTCCCTTTCAGTTGATACAGCAGGCTAAAAATAAGATGACAGTGCGATCAGAATTGCTGGCTGAGGGGAGGGTACGTACATCCACCCGGAATCTTCTAGAACCTTCGGAGAAGCCTGGCTCCAACGGCTGCACCTACTGCTCTCCCGAGCTGGCTTCCCCTGGCTGCCCTTCTCTGAAGCATGGCTACCTCTTCACTCTCACCAAAACTCCCCAAATGCATCCCAGGATCAGCACACTCTGAGCATGTGCACAGCTCCAGGGCCTGACCTCAGGTGACCACTAGACCCCCTCAACATTATGAGCAGTCTTGTGTGGCATTCACAAAGGCTTCTTCGAAGAGTCATGGGGGCCACCACAGTCTCTCACCTGCCTCAGTTGCTGTGTTGGCCAAGAAGCAATATACTTAGAAAAAAAATGTCTTGGAGGCTCCATGAGCATATGTACTGCTAGAAAACTCAATAATATAACAGACTGCCCAGCAGCAGAGTCTTGTCCTTTCAAAGCTATTAGGACCCTGTAAGTAAAGTTGTCACAGGCTGGAAAAGTGCCAAGAGTTGCTGGTTTGGAGACCGCCATTAAAGACCGCCATTGTTAAAGTTCAGCACTGAGACCAGGCCGGCAGCTTCTGTGATGGCTGTGCTGGGTGTGGGCTGGGGAGAGGCCATCTCAGGGAACACTTCCCTGGAAGCAATCCTAGCATACCTTTTGGGAATCTCTTGGCCCATATGCAGGGCTTTCAGGATCTTGTTCCAGAAACTACAAACCAGGCTCTACCAAAACGACACCAAGTTTATCCTTCCAGCCTCAGCGTTGCAACTACTATGTCGTGTGCAAAGGACCTGCACCTCCTTTCTTCTGAAGTTGAGGAGGAGGACAAGTAGGACGGGTTGGTCTTTCTTCACTTGATGCAGAAGAATAAATCTCTCCTTGGGCAGCCTGATAGGATTATTGAGACCCACTAGTCAGAAGACAGACAGACAGACATAACGGTCCAGAGCAGTCTCTGCCTTCCTTGGGGCTGTATCCCCTGCACTACCTTGCCATATGCACACACATACATGCAGACACGCCCACTCGTATGAGTACATATGCATTGGTATACACTCGTGTAAGCACAGGGAAGCAAGCCATGAGCAGCATGCTCTATTTTGAATCCTCTCGTGGTCCGAACACACTCACGCGCACACACAACGTTCACATACACCACGGAAGCACAGACCCTCACGTAGATAAGGATTCTGCTAGTGTTAAACCCAACCGAGGAAGTGACGGAGACAGAGGTATGAGCAGAAGATGTAATCTGCCACTCTGCGCTGAGCTGGCTGTCATGGCTGATTCCCACTGACCGGGGTTAATAAACGTCTAAGGCCTTCATGGGGATACCTCTGGGCATGTGAGCTTCCTGAGCAAGGAGGGAAGACCTTTCTTCAATGTGGGCAGCAGTAGCCTACGGTTAGAGTCTTGAGTGTTGGAGAATCTTGAACTGCCCAGCTCCATGACTGGTGTTCCTGAGAGCCCCAGGCTAACAGCTGGGAAACTGCCTCTGAAGAGCTGAATGCAGGACAAACTTGCAGAAACATCCTCGAATCCTGAGCTAGGGCAAAAAGGGGTCCCAGAAGCTGGACCGTCTGAAATCGTAAAGCCACCCTAAGCCGGTAAGCAGCACGGCCAGTGTTTGCAGTACAATCCTGCACATTCTCCGGAGAAATGGGCACGGAGCAGTACTTAACCCGTTTACTCTGCTGTGACAAAACGCAAGACAAAAGCAAGTAGGGGGGGCTGGGGATTTAGCTCAGTGGTAGAGCGCTTACCTAGGAAGCGCAAGGCCCTGGGTTAGGTCCCCAGCTCCGGGAGGGGAAAAAAAAAAAAAAAAAAAAAGAACCAAAAGCAAGTAGGAGACAGGAAGGTTTGTTTTGGCTCACACTTGCGAGATGGCGTCATCACCACGGTAGGAGCAGCATGGTGGGAGCTGATGAGCCTGGTCACCTGGCATCTCCAGTCAGGAAGCAGAGCGAAATGAATGCTGCTCACCAGCTCTGCTCCTTGTTTTTCTTCAGTTTAGGAACCCAGTGCATGAGAGGAAGCTGCCGTCACTCAGAGCAGCTCATCACCACTCAGCCAAACCTCTCTGGAAATTCGGTCACAGACACATGCGGAAGTGTGTTTCCCAAGTGATTCCGAATCCCACCAAATCGACAAGATCAACTGTTACACATAGTCACGTGACCTGTCCCTTGCCTGACTGAAAACCGACTGTTGTCAGTCATGCTATGCAACAGAGTAAAAATTGCCTTTCTTTATAATTTTGATATCGTGGGGCTGGAGAGATGTCTCAGTGGCCATGAGCACCTACCGCTCTTGCGGAAGACCTGTGTTCAGTTCCCAGAATCCACATGGTGGCTCACAACCATTCGAGACTCCAGCTCTAGGAAAGCCTAGTCCCTTTTCTAGTTTCCACAAGTACCAGGCCTACCCACAAGATACATACATACATGCAGGCACTCACACCTACACATAAAACAAAGACAAATTTTTTTAAAGATAATTTTGATATTGGGCTTATTAGAAACTTGAGTTTTATTAAAAAATACATTGCATCTTCAAAGGTTGCACTAAAATGGTATTTATCTGGATCTCTGAGGTTTTGGTCCTCATTAGATTTTTGCACAGGAGTGAATGTCTCTCTTGTTTCTTAAAGCTTTAACCCTGGGCAACTCTAGTGAATGCTCTTTGTTCTTGTCTCGTTAGGTGTTTGGTGGGTCTGGCAGTCCCGTCTTTGTCCTTCCTCAAGTATACCCTGTTCAGATAGATAGATAGATAGATAGATAGATAGATAGATAGATAGATAGATAGATAGATGGATGGACGGACGGACGGACGGACAGACAGACAGACAGAGATTAAAAACAAAAAAAAAAGCAAACACTGTAGTATACAAAGAAAAAAACCAGCCTTGGGCATCCAGAATAGTGTCTGGTAGTGAGCTCTCTTAGTACAGTGTATCACAGAGAAAGGAGCCTCCCTTGAGGAAATGCCTCCATGAGACCCAGCTGTAAGGCATTTTCTCAATTAGTGATCAAGGGGAGAGGGCCCAGCCCATTGTGGGTGGTGCTGTCCCTGGGCTGGTGGTCCTGGGTTCTGTAAGAAAGCAGTTGAGTAAGCCAGAGGAAGCAAGCCAGTAAGTAACATCCCTCCATAACCTCTGCCTCAGCTCCTGCTTCCTGACCTGCTTGAGTTCCAGTCCTGACTTCCTTTGGTGATGAACAGCAATGTGGAAGTGTAAGCTGAATAAACCCTTTCCTCCCCAACTTGCTTCTTGGTCATGATGTTTTGTGCAGGAATAGAAACCCTGACTAAGACCCAGTGCAAAAACAGTTTGAATTACTGAGTCTCAGGACAGTGTAGTGCGAGGAGTGTTGTAGGAATCTGTCCGTGTGTGTGTGTGTGTGTGTGTGTGTGTGTGTGTGTGTGTGTGTGTTGGGGGTGGGGAGGCAGCTGTGATCCTGCTCTTGCAGATGCACCCAGGGGAGCTGGGAGGGAGATACAAACAAGATTCGACCCTAATGGAGAAGCTTTCTTCACAGAGGAGCTTGCAGGGCTGTGATGATGCTTTCTTCTTTCTCTGCTTTGGGGCAGGCTCCAGCTCTTTTCAGCTCATGTGTGACTAGTGGTATTGCAGCAAGGGAGGAGGGCCCAGCCCTCCAGGTACTCCTGAGCGCTCACCGGAGTTGCTGTGTGTCTGCCTGCTGTAGCACTAGAAACACAAGTGGATCATAATAATGTGGTTGAAAGAAAGGAAGAGGGGAGGGCGGAAGGTGGAAGAAAGGAAGGAAAGGGCAGAGGGAGTGAGGCAGCAAGGGGAGTGGGGAATGGAGGGAAAGGGAAGGAGCAAACCCGGCAAGGTAATCAAAACCCAGAAAAAGTCTGAGAAACTTTTATGGTGTGAGGAACCTGAGGAGGATTCTGACTCTGGCCTGAGGACTGCTGAATTACATGTTTGTGATGGACAGCCAACTCAGCAAGGAGCTGAGCATGAACAGTAGACACAGTAAAGGTGTGAGGATAGACCCTGGACACAGCGGGGACATCAGGATGGACACTGGGCACTGTGAGGGCATCAGATGGGCCCTAGGCACAGTGAGGACATCTGGATGGACTCTGGGCATGGTGAGGAGATCAGGATGGACCCTGGGCATAGTGAGGAGATCAGGATGGACCCTGGGCACAGTGAGGACATCAGGATGGACCCTGGGCATGGTGAGGAGATCAGGATGGACCCTGGACACAGTGAGGACATCAGGGTGGACACTGGGCACAGTGAGGGCATCAGGATGGACCCTGGGCATAGAGAAGACATCAGGTTGGACCCTGGGCACAGTGAGGACATCAGGATGGACCCTGGGCATAGAGAAGACATCAGGTTGGACCCTGGGCACAGTGAGGAGATCAGGATGGACCCTGGACACAGTGAGGACATCAGGATGGACCCTAGGCACAGTGAGGACATCAGGATGGACCCTGGGCACGGTGAGGACATCAGGATGGACCCTGGACACAGTGAGGGCATCAGGATGGACCCTGGACACAGTGAGGACATCAGGATGGACCCTGGACACAGTGAGGACATCAGGATGGACCCTAGGCACAGTGAGGACATCAGGATGGATCCTGGACACAGTGAGGACATCTGAATGGACCCTGGACACAGTGAGGACATCAGGATGGACCCTGGACACAGTGATCTGAGGATAGACGTGGACACAGCGCCAACCTGAAGATGGACACTGGATGTGGTAAGGACCTAAGAAGGGACACTAGACATGGTGAGGTCATGAAGACAGACAGTGGATACACACACGGGGTGAACTCAGGAAGGACGAGAGGTAAGAATCCAGAGGCCTGTGCAGTTCAGGCTTCATGGTTAACAGTGTGGCCGTGTGGTTGCTGGTGTTTTCTGTTTGAGAGGTCAGAATCATCGCAAGTGGAACAGGGTGCCTTTAACTTCCTGTGAATCTGAAACTTTGAAATAGTTTTATGTCTCTAGAAAAGATCTTAAACCCAGGAATAGCAGTTTTACTGTTACAGTAAGGTCAGAGTTGCGAGATGAGATGCGTCTGACATTAAAGGGCAGGGTGTCAGGCTACAGCTCTCCCAGACCTCTGAGAGAGGCACTGTGTGGCCAGTGTTATGGCTTCTGAGCTATAAGACTGAGAGCAGAAGGCAGGGGCTCCACGCCTCTCACCCAATAAAACCGCGTTGTTAACCACAATCTGGGTGTTCTGAACTGAATCTCATAAAACCCAGAGACTAAAGCCCAAGATGAGGACTTGAGACAGGGTTCTCTACAGAGGACAGCTGTCCCAGGGCTGGCCTGGCTTCCCAAGAAGCAGTGGAGCCCTTCTGCTAGTCATGGGTCTTGGATGGCTGTGATCGGAACAGTAGATTGGACAAAGTTTATCCTCCGTTTCCTTTGCCTAATCCCAGAGTAGGAGAATGGTGACTAGCGAATCTCAAACAGAACAAAAGTTGAGCTTCTCTGGAGTGGCTCGTAGCCCAGAGCCCAGGAACTTACTCGGAAGCAGGGCTCTGCCTGGCCCCAGCCCCACAGTGTTTATTTAGGTTTCTGTTTGCAAAACCCAGCAGGGCAGGGCCAATGTGCTCTGAGCTGACAAAAGCATGGTCATACTTTAAGCACACACGACTCAGTGGACAGATGGTGCTTGGAGCTGCAGGCCTCCCTCCTCCCTACCAGGAGGCAGCCATGTCCCCCACTGCCTTTCCTAGGTCTCCCAGGGTGGGGTCACACAGTTCCTCGTAGTTGGTTTTCTTGTAAGGTCCAATGAAGTCTGTGCATTCTGGATCTAGATCTAACTGGAAGGTTTCCTGTGTGTCCAACTCCGTGTGAGCTCTACGTTAAGAGGCAAAGTCAGGACAGACAGAAGGACCTGCTCCGGTGGGAGGCAATTTCGCCTCAGCCAGAGGGAGGCGCATAGCTAGCTGCCTATCCTCTGGTAACCCTCAGGGCACCGCAACCAGCTTTAGAGGTTCTGAGGCCAAGCTAATGGAGATCCATAGCTCAGCCCAGTGGGCCAGCCATGGGCTTGGGTCTCAGTTCCATTAATACCCTGTTTCCTGTCTTCCTCAAAAAGATTTATTTATTTACTTATTTATTTATTTATTTATTTATATATGTAAGTACACTGTAGCTGTCTTCAGACACACCAGAAGAGGGCGTCAGATCCCATTACAGATAACCATGTGGTTGCTGGGATTTGAACTCAGGGCCTCTGGAAGAGCAGTCAGTGCTCTAACCACTGAGCCATCTCTCCAGCCCCCTGCCTCTTTTCTTATCCTACCTTCTTAGGCTATAACATGTATTCTGTGTCTTACAGGGCTTCTTGGGCAGTAACCCTTTTCCTTAAAGCCTCCTGATTCTTCCTCCGGTGACTGGTCTGCAATGCCTGGACACCTCCTTTGATGAACTGCCATCCCCTAAAATCAATAGCCCCCGCTTCTTCAAGCAAAGTCTGGGTCACCACTTGATTATAGCTGCTGAGGAAAGTTCAAGGAAGTCATTTCTGTAATTCATCCCTCTGTATTATTCGTTGGCATCTGCTGTAAAGCAAGCTTTTTAAAAAAAAAATCTACAGCCCAGCTCCCATGAAATAAATACATTTGCTATTGGATAGACAATAGTAACTATACCTTGATGACTTTCGCGTGACTGTCTGCGCTGTAACGAATAGAAAAGTCGGTGTCCTGTCCCCCATTACTCTGAGTTTATGGCGATGGAGATGTGAGGTCAAAAGGCAGATTCCCTGTTCAACACGACAGGGCTAACAACAGCCTGTGGGGACCTGAGAATGCTCTGAACCCCGGTGCCCTCTGATCCCCTGTGTTTCCCCCGAAGCTTCCAGACGCTGGGTGCTGGGTTCGCAAGCTTAAATCCTTGTGGTCCTCCGGATGCAGACGCCCGTGTTGGTATCAGCAGGCAAAGGCTGCCAGTCTCAGTCTGGTTTGCTCCATTTTCCATTCTCCCACTCACCCAGTCTACCCACGGGGAAAACAGGAACCAGATAGAGCCCAATCACACTTTCCTCCCCAGCGCTGCTCTGCCTGGCTCTGTTATCATGTTTCTGTGTACAGAGCTGCAGTATCTCAAGTCCAGTCCAGAGAACTACGACTCCCAGGCACAGCCGTACGCATGCTCTCTTCCTTGCCCAGGTGTCCCACTGTGTTACATCTGTGCTCGCACAGATTTCTCAGTCTGCGGGGCTGCTCCTCCCTTCCTCGGGTCTCTGATTTCTTCTGAGCAGTTTCGTCTTTCTGCACAGTGTACTGGTTCCTATGACGACAGGTGATACTCTGTCTGCCTTGTGTCGGCCATGAATATATTCCTGACAACTGACCTAAGATGCTGTGTGTGGGGTTCCATGAGGAGGAGTGGGCCTGACGCCTGCAGGGCTTTTTGGTTGTAATAAAATCAGACCTACAAGTCACAAACAGACAAATAGGGAATGGGAACATAGCTCAGTTGAGAGAGTGCTTGCCTAGCACGCATGGAATTCTGGGTCCGATTCTCAGTCCCACATAAAGCAGCTGGGAGGTAGAACCAGGAGGAACACAAGTGCAAGGTCATCCTCAGCTAGGTAGGAGTCCAAGACCAGCCTGGGCTGCTCAAGACTGTTAAAAACAAACAAAGAGACAGACAGACAGAAGGGCTGCAGACAGCTCTGTTGGTAAACTGCCTGCCACAATCCCTTGCACCCATGTAAGAAGTCTGGTGTGTTAGTACATGCTTATCACCCAGTATGAGGAAGGCAGACAGGCAGGTCCTGGGACTCACCAGTCAGCAAACTTGGCTAAGTTAGTGAGCGCCAGCCAATGAGAAGCTGTCCCTAAAAACAAGTGGATGTTTCCAGAGGAATAACACAGGAAGTTGACTGTGGCCTTCCTACTCACACATACACACCCACACACACGCACTCTTTGGAGCTGGGGTGGGGTTTTGAAACAGGGGCTCTCTGTGGACCTGGCTGCCTGGCTGTTATGGAACTCACTCTGTAGACAAGGCTGGCCTCGAACTCAGAGATCCTCCTGACTCTGCCTCCTGAGTGTGGGGGGGTGTGGGGGGGTGTGGGGGGTGTTAAAGACACATGCCACCACCCAGCTCTACATACACATTCTTAAACATCCTCTCACAAACAGGCACACATACACACATAAAAAGGAGGGGGAGGAGATGGAAAGGGAGGGAAGGAAGGAAGGAAGGAAGAAAGAAAGGAAGAAAGGAAGGAAGGGAGGGAGGGAGGGAGGGAGGGAGGAAGGAATAAATTTGATGAGTCTATGGGTTAAGTAAAATTTTGCTGATTACACATAGATTTGTTATTTAGAACATTGGTATTAACTACTAGCTGGCAACTTAACCTCTGTGCACTGTGCGTCCAGTACCTACTATCCTCTTTACCTGTGTCACCTCACGTTGTCTTCCCAACTCCTTTAAATGGGCGCGCTGACATCTTCCTTTTGCAGATGAGATTTACAGAGTTACCCCGTGAGTGAGTGACAGAGCCGACGTTCCAGGCAGCATCCCACTCACGACACATGGCTAACCGCTTTCTCCTAACACAATTTCCATCTCGTGGGATGTGTGACGGCTCATGGTACAAGGGCCTCGGGCCTAATGCTGTCCCATGAACTCCGAGAGGCAATCCTCAGCTTTCAGTACTGAGGACCCAAGGAGAGGGGGTTCCTGTTCAAAAGCTGGAGATTGAATCTTTTTTAAAAAGATTTATTTATTTATTTTATATAAGTACACTGTAGCTGCCTTCAGACACACCAGAAGAGGGCATCAGATCTTATTATGGATGGTTGTGAGCCACCATGTGGTTGCTGGGATTTGAACTCAGGACCTCTGGAAGAGCAGCCAGTGCTTTTTTTTTTTTTTTTTTTTTTTTTTTTTTTTGGTTCTTTTTTTCGGAGCTGGGGACCGAACCCAGGGCCTTGCGCTTCCTAAGCAAGCGCTCTACCACTGAGCTAAATCCCCAACCCCTGCAGCCAGTGCTCTTAACTGCTGAACCATCTCTCCAGCCCCTGGAGATCGAATCCTTTTTATGTGTGTATGTGTGCCTGTTTGTGAGAGGATGTTTAAGACTGTCCATGTTTAAGAAAGTCACTGAAGGAAGCAAGACAACTGAAGAGCCCAAGAGTCTAAAGAGGAGCCATGGGGAGCAGGCAGCCATCAGCCCTGGTCAGTCACCGCTCTGGACTACATGCAGCTGGGCTTCAGGCCCTGCCTGATGCTGGAGACAGAGGCTCAGGCGAGCTCTGAGGTTTTGTGGGCTTTCGAGCTGATGACCATGGCAGCCTGTTTGTGGGGAAGTCTAGAAGCCCTGCTTGGCTTCTCTTGTGGGAGGGGTGAGGCCACCACGCCCTTTGGTGCCTGACTAAGGCAGTGAGGTCACTGAGTCTTGCCTCTCACCATCCCGTGCCCTCTGACAGAGAGAGCGAGCTTCCGATGGGAATATTTTGGTCTGTGCTCACGAGCTTTTCCAAGTTGCTGGCTTCGGTTCCACGCTTGGTGTTTACAAGGCAAGAAAAACCCCAACGAGAATCTGAACAAACTGGCCAGTCTGGGAGCTCGCCAGCGTGTCGTTTGCTGGGTCTGAGTTATCAGGCCATCTGCCACCTTCTCTCCGCTTTCTCTGTCTTTTTGGTCTACAGCTGTGTGTGACCCCAGAACTTTCACAATTGTTGCCAGTGATTCTCCTCGTGTGAATGCATACCTGGAAACCTTTTCTTTGGAGTAGAGAAGGGATAAGAATAACTTCCTTGGGAATCTCCCTGAAGCAGCTTTAGGTCAAAGGCAAATACCACAGAGCCATTGCAGTGTCCACATCTGTGTCGGTAGAATGCAGTCTACACAATGAGATTTTTTTCTTTGGTGCTTAGCTCTGGTTTGTTTGATCGTGATGCCTACACTGGCCTCAAACCACAGCGATGCTTTTGACTCAGCTTCTCAAGTCCCAGGATCACAGGTATGGGTCACCAGATTTGGCCAAGATAATTGTCCGATAGAGATCTTCATTCAACCCGCTGGTCTCCCTATTTCTAGCAAAGTGATCGAATCGAACAGGGTTCCCCCTAACCCCTGACTTTTCTATTCTCAGGACTGCATTCGTTGGCTAACTGTGATTTCATTTCTGGTAATTTCCAGAGCAGAGATGTTCTTCCCTGAGACACGGAACAGCCATTCTGCCTGCTCAGCTGCTTCTGTGGGTCAGTTTCTCTGACACAGGGTCTGGCCGCACTGGGGGGGAGACACGAGCACCTTTCTGCCTATCAGCCCCTCTGTGGAAGAAGGCAATTCTTCTCGCCAAGCTCGGCTTTAAGCTCAAGCCCTTGTTCACTGCCTTCATCCAAACGTCCACTTAACACGGGGATGACTGGCAAATGTATGGGCGCAGCTCCTGCCCATCTGGAGCCTCTCCTCCTTCCAAACCCGCTCTCCTCTGGTCAAACAGGGCTGACACCCCTCCCCCTTTATTTTTAATGGCCAATCCGTAGGAGAACCCAAAGTAAGAGAGTGATGCCCAGAAGTCAGTGGAGTTTTCTGCACCACCTGACCAAGTTCTGTCACCTGACAAAGCGGGCTAACATTTTCTTGCCAAGCCCGTGAGGTCATTTGTCAGCCTCTGTTGCCATAAGGGATTCATTAGGGAGTCTGAGGAGAACATCTGAAGAGTCGGGCTTCTCTGACTCTTTTTTTTTTTTTTTTTTTTTTTTTCCGGAGCTGGGGACCGAACCCAGGGCCTTGCGCTTCCTAGGTAAGCGCTCTACCACTGAGCTAAATCCCCAGCCCCCTTCTCTGACTCTTGAACCGGTTCTGCTCCCTTCCTGCTGAGTCTTCGTGCTTCCCCCGGGGACTCTGATCTCTGATCTTCACGCCTGTGGATCCTGCTGTCTACAGCCCACCCCAGACTCAGACTCAGGGCAACGTAGGTGAGGGCTTCTTTGCCAAGGGCCAGCTTGGTCTGCCCACCCTTCTCTGGAGGTCCCTGGGGCACTTTTTACCTGTCCTTCCTTCCTTCCTTCCTTCCTTCCTTCCTTCCTTCCTTCCTTCCTTCCTTCCTTCCTCGTCAGGACCCCTGTGCTGTAATTTTGGCTCCTAGCATCTATTACAGCACAGAATAAGACAGAATAGGTTTTTGTTCGATGAATAGAACCAGTCAAACCAGTTAACACGGATTTTTCTCTTCCAACTACCGACTGGGTCAGGCCTCCCTCCAGATGATCACCATAAATAATACTTTCAGATCAAAAGCACCTAATTAGCGGGAAATTATACATGCAGCAACGCGGTCCTGGATGGCTGCATTCCAGACCCGGGGGTCTCATGTCCCTTACCTCTGCTACTGCAGCCTTGCATCTGCGTGCTGCTCTCCATTCGGGACACGGGTATCCCTGAGTAACAGGCCCTACCAAAACACACTCAATCGAGAAGACACCGAACCCTACCACGGCAAGCCCTTCTAAACGCCATGAGTGATTCTCATACCCTGCGGTTGGTATTTTCAATTGGGATTGGACACATCGATAAGCTTACGTGTCATGACATTCCCCCGATTAAATGCCAGGGTGTTGGTTCACCCTTTCCCCAGCCTGGAGCACCTTGATGTAATTTACGTTGGGAGAGGGGCTCAACCCAAGGGCCCAGATGCTCTCTGCTTTAGTGAGACGGTTATAAAACATTCCTTAGTTTAACTTGTTTACTGCTCAGGCCTTCCATGAATAACCAGGATGGACTAGAGAAAGGAGAGAAGGGTGGTGCTTACCCCCTTTTCCAAGAGCAGTGTTGTACCCGGAGGCAAACACAAGCTAACCCCAGCATGACAGAACACACATTCCAACCTTACGCAGAAGATCAGTCCCTCATGTCCTGAGCTGGAGAGACGGTTCAGCTACTGAGAGTTCATGTTGCTTTTACAGAGGACCCGGTTTCTTCTCCCAGCTCTCACAGGGTAACAACCATATGCTTCCAGTTCTAGGGGATCCAGCACCCTTTACTGACCTTTGTGGGGACTGCACACTCATGGTACACACACGTACAGGCAAAAGTCATACACATAGAATACTCCTTTGTACAAACGGAAGCCTTACAATGCAGATGGTCCTGCCATGGAATGGAGGGGCCCCGCCCTGTCAAGAGGCTAGAGAACTTGCTGATTAGGAAGATACCTCCTGGCCTAGTAAGGACCTTCAGTACCTTCTGTCATTAGGAAGGGAACTCCTGAGAGCTTCACGCTGGAAAGGCGTTGTTAATAGCTTGACGCTTTTGTCCAAAGGTGCTTGGGAAGGCTTGGCCATGTAGAAGGCTGCAGGGCACCCATGGCTCTTGGATAAGACGGCCTCTGAGCCTGGCCCTTGAGGGCCACAAGTGTACACAGTTTGACAAGCCTGGGGCGAAAAAACAAAACAAAACAAAACAAAACAAAACAGGAAAGTAACAGAATGGGTGAGTTCACTGGCAGCAGAATGTTGGATTAAACAAGAAATAGGTTTAATTGCCACTTTATCTGTGGCAGCCCTGAAGTCACAGAGCAACACCAAGCAAATGTAAGCGTCTGAACACCAGGTGGATTAGAATATCCGCCAACTGTATCATTGTTAATCCTAGACACTTGGATGAGAAATAAAAAATTCATAGGGAAAAAAAAAAAACCATGGGACTTTTTTTTGTCCTAAATAAATCAATCATCTACTGAGCTATAACAGCATGTGGGACTGTGGATGAATCTGTCTTACTAACACGGCTTCTTGTTGGTTCCCCCCCCCCCTAAGGTAGAATCTCACGTAGCCCAGGCTTGCTCAAATTCACTATGGAGTCAAGAAATGACCTTGATATCCTCGTCTACTTGCCTCCACCTCAAGCATGCTGGCGTTCACAGGCATGGGTCACCATTTCTACTTTAACAACTACAATAAAAACCGGTGGAGGCAGACAAAGGAGGGTCAGGAGGACGAGGTCATCTGTTAGTACACGTGAGGCTAGCCTGGGCTACGTGAGAATTTATCTGTGTTTTTTTTTTTCTTAAATGAGCAATAATAAACAAGTAAAGAAGCCTAGCAGGAGATGAGCACACAGTTTTAAAAAGCGTTAACAGTGGAATGTACCAAAAACAGACAAACACAAAAAAAAAACATAAAGGAGGATTCACTGTCTTCCCATAAGTAGCAAGCTGTCGTTAAAATCCCTCCCAGAGGGGGCTGGAGAGATGGCTCAGTGGTTAAGAGCACCGACTGCTCTTCCTGAGGTCCTGAGTTCAAATCCCAGCAACCACATGGTGGCTCACAACCATCCATAATAAGATCTGATGCCCTCTTCTGGTGTGTCTGAAGGCAGCTACAGTGTACTCATATACAGTAAAATAAAATCTTTAAAAAAAAAAAAAATCCCTCCCAGGTAGCAAATTCCGGCAAGCCGACTGTGGATGCTTTAATTCTCTGAGCGGCAGTCACCCAAACCTCTTTAGTACGTTTTACTGAATAGCTATTAACACGTACTCCTCCGTACCTCCCAAACTCCTGTTTTCATGTGTCTACTTCTCAAGCTAAATAATTATTAGAGACCTTTCCAGTCTCCTCTTCCTTTGACGTGTTTTTAATCACACTAACATACGTGTAACAAAACGCACCACAGTAGCCATTTTTAAGGAGACAGATGAGCAGCCCATACCCCGTGTAACTGCCACTATGGTCCATCTCCGGTGTTTCTGGTTGGTTGGTTGGTCGTTTATTTATTTATTTATTTATTTATTTATTTATTTATTTATTTTTATTAGATGGGGCCTCACGCTCTAGCTCAGGTTGGCCATATCCCAAAGCAATTCTGCCTCAGACTCCTGCACGATGGGCCAGAGGGTCCGAGTCACCACACAGGATCCTTTAGAACTTCCGTGTCTTCCCAGACTGAAGTTCTAGCTCCTTTAAATATCGAGCAGCTGCCAGCAGCAGTGGTCGCACTTGTGTCTAAGACTGAGACCGTGTGAACGTCCCACGTAAGGGGAGTCATATGGAACTTATCTTCTGGTGACTGGCTGGTTTCCCACGGACTGGGACACTTGCCAGAATTTCCTTTCTTTGCAAGGCAGAGTCCAGTGTGTGAGCATTGCCACATTGCTTATCTGACCACTGTCACTAGACCTTTGGAAAGCTCTTTGTAAACACCGCTAAGATGACTGGGCAGTGTCTCCCTGGGTCCTCGCTTTGATTTCTTTAGCATGGATCCCCACCAGTGGAACTGCTGGCTCCTAGTGCTTCTGCTTCCGATGCCTTGAGGCTCTGCTGGGCTGGCTTTCTACCAGCTCCACAGCTCTACTCATCTGCAGAGAACCAGATCTCCTCTCTCCCTGTCCTCCCCATGTTCCCCCAGTCTCCTTAGGGACATTGCAGTACAGGGAATCTGTCCTTACCTAGCATCACTTCAGAAGGAGGCTTTGGCCTTCTGAGACAGCCCAAGGCCTCTGGCCATAACGGAACCAGCATTCCATAGGGTTGTTCTGGTTGTCAAAAGGAAAGGAGACCCCACAGGTGCTGTGGGGAGCAGTGACTCAGTCTGCCAACCTACTAAGAGCCACCAGTACCTGATCCCCACAGGTGCTGTGGGGAGCAGTGACTCAGTCTGCCAACCTACTAAGAGCCACCAGTACCTGATGCAGTTCCTGACCCCTAGAACTTGACTCACCCCCTGTGAACCCTTCTGATGAACTGTCCCACAGGCTTAGACCTCAGAGAGATACGCACAGTCTTACACATGACTCTAGAACCTGGGTTGGATGGCCAATCTGGTCACCTTCCTGTAGCAATCAAGCCAAGGCCTGATGGCTCCATGCTTCTTACTCTGTATGCTCAAGGGGGGAGATTGTAGGGCGTCTGCAGTCCCTACACCTGCCATGCACCTTCTACCTCACCCTGGAGTCTTCAAGAACTACCTGGAGCCACCCAGCTTACTTCTTCCTGTCCTTCAAGGTTGAGAGGGTCAAGACTGTCCAGGATAGACCAGTGCTGTTGGAGGCGACCTTCCTGCCTTATATGAAGGGGACATGCCTTAAGCAGACCTTAACCTGACATCTGTCCTCCAAGGAGTGAGTAGCCACTGGCTCACCTCCAGCTTGATTTTCTGAGGCTTTGAGTGAGAATTACCATGGAAATGAGTACAGTCCCCTCCCTGAACCCCACCTACACCACTTTGGTGGCACAGCAGGGTGCATCGTGGTGTCCTCTTTCTGTGGAGCTAACACTCCAAATATGCTCTCCCACAACCTCTCTTCCTTCATCCTCGGTGTTGTTGATCACTGCCAGCCTCTACTCCCATATCTGTCACCCATGGGTCTTCCTGTCTCTGTCCCTCTGCTCTCCCCACTTTCAGCCTTTCCATTCCTGCCTTTATGCAGAGTGGCTCCACTGTGTATGTGAGTGACAGTGTACCAGCCTCTCAGACGCTCGACCTCCTTACATCCACGGTCTCCTCCATTTCACCATATGTAACCATCTTAGCTGGCAGGGGTGCAGGGTGGGTGGAAAATCAGGTGGGAGCACACAGCTTCCGAGCCTTTCTAAGTGACAGTAACTGCCCAACCATTAGCCCTAACCCTTTGTCAGCTCATGTGGCCACTGGAAAAAAGTGTGTGTGTGTGTGCGGGTGTGTGTGTGTGTGTGTGTGTGTGTGTGTGTGTGTGTGTGTGTGTGTGTGAATAGCCAGGCCAGATGTCATCCAGCCCTAAACTCAACATGGCAGGCCTCACCAGCTTTCTCAAGTCAAACTCATGCTTATGGTTCATTGTAAACTTCATGGCATTAGGGATGGGAGTCAGGCAGGCATAGAAAACAGTCAGGAGAACGAGACCTAGCAGGCTGCAGAGATGGCTCAGCAGTTAAGAGCACTGACTGCTCTCCCAGAGGTCCTGAGTTCAATTCCCAGCAACCACATGGTGGCCCCCAACCATCTGTAATGGGATCTAATGCCCTCTTCTGGTGAAAAAAACAAAAAACAAAAAACAAAACAAAAAAAAACAAAACAAAAAGAGAACATGACCTAGCCCCTGGATCCCAGAAGCAGGAGTCTGGGTCACACCCAGGCTGCTAACACTTACTACGACCCACCCGAGTCCCTCATCTCATCTCTCTTTTCTGAGCTCTCTGGAGTCCCCTCATGCAATTTTTAAAGCTCTTGGGTAACACTCCACTGATAACTCCAAACCACACACATCTTCTGTGTCTTCCACAAAGACAAAAGGCCACACCCCTGACGCCTAACCGCTTGGAACCCACAATTCAGTGACCTAAACTCTGTTTCATGCTAGTGACTTCTCTCCGGCTGGCTGTACCAACCCCAAAGAGGAACTCTGGGTAAGACAGAGGCCCTCCTGTTCTTCCTGCTGACTCTTCCCTGCGCTGCTCACATCTCAGCATCTAGCCTGACCCCTGCAAAGCCATCCTAACCCTTTTTGAGCTTGGAGACTTCACATGAGTCAGCTTTCAATCCCCTCAGGCACTACAGGCTTCTTTAGTGCACAGGCAATATCATCTCCACTTCGCAGAGAAGGAAACATGTCCACAGAAGTGAGAGGACCTGCCGAAGTCACAGGGGCAGGTCCCGTCCACAGAGCAGCAACATTCCGCACCCTCTCCCATGCCTCCTTTGCCCAGCTCACACCTGTACGTGCAAGTGACAGGGACGAGAGCCCTACTTAATGAGAACCTCATGTGCAGTTGGGCTCTGACATCATTCGGTCTTACTGGCGACACCACGCTTTTGTGTTTAGGTTGACACCATGCATTTGTGTTTGTGGTAAGTTTAGAATTACAGCAGTGGCAGGGGCTGTGTTGATTTAGTTACAGACCCCAGAATGGCCCTAAGTCAATCATCAAAAGAGAGAAAACAGCAAGCAAGGACGAGGCAGTCAGCCAAGGAAACACAAACTGTGAAGGAAAGAGGGTCTTGGAGGTCTGAAAACAGATAGCATCAGGGAAAAGTAGACAGAGACTAAGCTTGGAGAGCAAATGTTCCTTTTACTGTTTTGGGAGGCTACTCTTTCAGGAAAATGCTGAAGGCTGCCCCAGGGGAGGTGGAGGCCTAACTGGGTCACCAGTGTTTTAACAGCCAACACTGTCCAGGAAGCTCTTTCCTCTCCTTTACAGAAAGAGCAGCTGAAGTAAGGCAAGGCTGAGTTCTGGGACATCCCTTGCAGCTGGCTTATACTGGGACAGACCCATGACCTGCTGGGACAGTAAAGGAAGGCAGGCCAAGCATCCCATGGGCCACAGAACTGGCTACCCCAGGGCAGTAGTGGGAGAGCCAGGCAGGCCCCTGCCTCTGCAAGGGTGAGATTAATGAGTGATGGGCTTATAGGCAGGAGGAGAGAGAGGCACAGAACACACGGGCGCTGCAACCTAGTACTGGGTCAGCCTGAACTTCCGGAGCAGAACTGAAACTGTTAGCTGGGGTAGCCCAGGTGTAGAAGCTCAGCACCTCCAAATCCTCAACCCTCCCCTCACCCCAAATCTTGCACTCAGGCAGATTTGCCCATGTTTATGTTAGGATGCATATCAGAGGAAGGCCAAAGCAAGTAGGTATCCTGCCACTCCCAGGGTGGCAGTGGGCTGGCCTGAGAGAAGGAGGCTATGTCATTTGGTCATGGGGACTCTGCAACGGGTTCAATGGAAGAACTATGGGCAGAGAGTTGGGAGGATCAGGGTTTCAAGGCCAGCCTCAGCTACATAGCAAGTTCAGGGCTAGCCTGGACATCATGAGATCTTGACTCAAAAGGAAGAAGGAAGAGGAGGAGCAGGAGGAAGAGGCGGAGGAGGAGGAGGAGATGGAGACAGAGACGGAGACGGAGACGGAGACGGAGAGGAAGAGGAAGAGGAAGAGGAGGAGGAGGAAGAAGAAGAAGAAGAAGAAGAAGAAGAAGAAAGAAAGAAAGAAAGAAGGAAAGAAAGAAAGAAGGAAAGAAAGAAAGAATTATTCAATGCAGGATTTAGTGATTGCCTATGCTCTGTTTCTGGAAAGCACCATGTCTGGCAGAGGACGTGGCAGAGAGAAGGACAGTCACAGTAACCAAGGCCCTGGCTCAGCACCCCAGCCGTGCTATGCTGAGTTATTATTGACAGACAGAGGCAGAAGAGGAATGTAGAGGGCATTGATGTCTGAGAAGTGTGTTGATTCTCTCCTGCACACCCTCCATCACTATCCCTTCACAGAAGGGTAGAAATCAAACCATCGCTAACTCGGCAACTGAGAATTACTTAGTAGGAGTGTGGAAGCAAGCTACCCATCCTCTAGAGTGGTCCAGGTCCAAAAGATGGATGTGTGCATGCATATATACATCAAATCTCGAGGGTTGGGTGTGAGGAAACTCAGACGCTACCGCAGTGATGCCTTAGTGGGCTGTGGTTTGGAACAAGGTTAAACACACAGTCAGTCTGCATTATTGGCAAATTCAGAAAGCACTGAAACCTATCGATAAGCCAAAAGTTGGTGTTCACGGACGTTCGCGGTCACTCAGAATACAGTGCGGTTAACGTTGTCGCCTTGGATGCCCATGCTCGCGGTGAAGGCAGGACAGCGGTGACCCGCCCTCTGGTTCAGCTCTCAAACTCTCGCAGGCTGTACACCAGCACCGTCTCTTCCCTTCAGAGCAGCTGCTGGGCTTTTTGTTCGTGGCTTGCTGTTGCACAGGTCTCTTCCAGACACAGAACTCCTGGTTCTATTGGACTCATAAGCTTGTCTTGTGTCGGGTGAGCATTACCCAGCCGAGTGTTACAATGCAGAGTCTGATGTTAATGGACCAAGAACGTCCATTGAACGAGGTGCCTTAAACAGAAGAGAGCACACATCAAGGTCACACGTAGATGGGGTATTTAAAAAAAGGTGGCTAGTTGCTCACAGGAATTTAGCCCTGGGCCTCCCCAGGAGTCAGTGTGGCACATTCACTAATCGAGTGCTTGTGGCAACTTTGCAGACCGGAACTGCAATGGGTAATGAAAGCTGACTGCACATTGCAGCCAGGACTGTGGCTTGAACCTCATGGTGGATAGTGGAGTCGCTAGTGACTCAGGGCCCACAGTGAGGAAGAGAAAGGTGTCAAGCGGTAGGTTTGACAAAAACCTTGTTTTGGTTTTCACGAGAACCTTCATGGCTGGAAAAGTCTCTCTGTCTCCGAGGACATGGCCCAGATCAAGTCTCTCAAGCACTTCCTATGGCTGTGGACCCAATAGCAATATCCCTCCATACCTCACACCTCGGAGCCCCCAGTTTAACCCTTTGGACTCAAAAGGACACAGTGGGATGCTCTCAGTGGAGTGGGAGGATTGCAAAACAGGCTTTTGTAATGGGCCTGGCATTCACTGATAAGAAGGAAGCGGGACAGCAATGTCCAGAGGACTTTGGAGCAGGAAGGGAAAGGCCAGCTTCTCCTAAACAAGCCGGTGGCTTGGCTCAGGCCAGGAGGATAGGGCAAAGGGGAGGAGTCAGGGGAAGGGAGTACACAGTTGGAACATCAAGATGAGAAGGCAAGTGAGGGAAAGGAAGAGAAAGAAAAGAACAGACTTACAAGAAGTAACCTGCCTGCCTATTGGAGAGGGGCCAGTGGCTTTGTCACCGACCTAAGGGTACCTGACTCACAGAAAAGCCTCACTCCAGGATCCTTGCATTGCGATAAAATTGAACAGGGGCTGGACAACATGGCCTACAGGACAACATGGCCTACTGACCAAACGCAGTCACCTTTTGTTTATGCAGTATAGCTCAGCTAAGAATGTTGTGACACTTTGAGGTTTTGATCCTGAACAAACACACACACACACACACACACACACACACACACACACACACTCATTGTACATCAAACTGGCCTAACAAATCAAAAGTCGTCTTTTGCAGAAGGCTGCCAACCCCACACAAGAGCATTGCTCAGGATACGCCCTGAGTCTTCAGGACACAACAGCCCAGACTGTGGTTGGAGCTGTGTACCTGAGCTGTGTGAAGCCGGGGTGAGCTGTGTGAAGCTGGGGTGAGCTGTGTGAAGCTGGGGTGAGCTGTGTGAAGCCGGGGTGAGCTGTGTGAAGCCGGGGTGAGCTGTGTGAAGCCGGGGTGAGCTGTGTGAAGCCGGGGTGAGCTGTGTGAAGCCGGGGTGAGCTGTGTGAAGCCGGGGTGAGCTGTGTGAAGCCGGGGTGAGCTGTGTGAAGCTGGGGTGAGCCGTGTGAAGCCGGGGTGAGCTGTGTGAAGCTGGGGTGAGCTGTGTGAAGCTGCGGTGAGCTGTGTGAAGTTAGAGTGAGCTGTGGGAAGCTGGGGTGAGCTGTGTGAAGCCGGGGTGAACTGTGTGAAGCCGGGGTGAGCTGTGTGAAGCTGGGGTGAGCTGTGTGAAGCTGGGGTGAGCTGTGTGAAGCTGGGGTGAGCTGTGTGAAGTTAGAGTGAGCTGTGTGAAGCCGGGGTGAGCTGTGTGAAGCTGGGGTGAGCTGTGTGAAGCCGGGGTGAGCCGTGTGAAGCCGGGGTGAGCCGTGTGAAGCCGGGGTGAGCTGTGTGAAGTTAGAGTGAGCTGTGTGAAGCCGGGGTGAGCTGTGTGAAGCCGGGGTGAGCTGTGTGAAGCCGGGGTGAACTGTGTGAAGCCGGGGTGAGCTGTGTGAAGCTGGGGTGAGCTGTGTGAAGCCGGGGTGAACTGTGTGAAGCCAGGGTGAGCTGTGTGAAGCTGGGGTGAGCTGTGTGAAGCTGGGGTAAACTGTGTGAAGTTAGGGTGAGCTGTGTGAAGTTAGGGTGAGCTGTGTGAAGCTGGGGTGAGCTGTGTGAAGTTAGGGTGAGCTGTGTGAAGTTAGGGTGAGCTGTGTGAAGCTGGGGTGAGCTGTGTGAAGCCGGGGTGAGCCGTGTGAAGCCGGGGTGAGCCGTGTGAAGCCGGGGTGAGCTGTGTGAAGTTAGAGTGAGCTGTGTGAAGCCGGGGTGAGCTGTGTGAAGCCGGGGTGAGCTGTGTGAAGCCGGGGTGAACTGTGTGAAGCCGGGGTGAGCTGTGTGAAGCTGGGGTGAGCTGTGTGAAGCTGGGGTAAACTGTGTGAAGTTAGGGTGAGCTGTGTGAAGTTAGGGTGAGCTGTGTGAAGCTGGGGTGAGCTGTGTGAAGTTAGGGTGAGCTGTGTGAAGTTAGGGTGAGCTGTGTGAAGTTAGGGTGAGCTGTGTGAAGCTGGGGTGAGCTGTGTGAAGCTGGGGTGAGCTGTGTGAAGCCGGGGTGAGCTGTGTGAAGCTGGGGTGAGCTGTGTGAAGCTGGGTGAGCTGTGTGAAGCTGGGGTGAGCTGTGTGAAGCCGGGGTGAGCTGTGTGAAGCCGGGGTGAGCTGTGTGAAGTTAGAGTGAGCTGTGTGAAGCTGGGGTGAGCTGTGTGAAGCTGGGGTGAGCTGTGTGAAGCTGGGGTGAGCTGTGTGAAGCTGCGGTGAGCTGTGTGAAGTTAGAGTGAGCTGTGTGAAGCTGGGGTGAGCTGTGTGAAGTTAGAGTGAGCTGTGTGAAGTTAGGGTGAGCTGTGTGAAGCTGGGATGAGCTGTGTGAAGCCGGGGTGAACTGTGTGAAGCCAGGGTGAGCTGTGTGAAGCTGGGGTGAGCTGTGTGAAGCTGGGGTAAACTGTGTGAAGTTAGGGTGAGCTGTGTGAAGTTAGGGTGAGCTGTGTGAAGCTGGGGTGAGCTGTGTGAAGTTAGGGTGAGCTGTGTGAAGTTAGGGTGAGCTGTGTGAAGCTGGGGTGAGCTGTGTGAAGCTGGGGTGAGCTGTGTGAAGTTAGAGTGAGCTGTGTGAAGTTGGGGTGAGCTGTGTGAAGCTGGGGTGAGCTGTGTGAAGCTGGGGTGAGCTGTGTGAAGCCGGGGTGAGCTGTGTGAAGCTGGGGTGAGCTGTGTGAAGCTCAGGTGAGCTTAGAGTGCGCTCCGCTTCCTGGAGGAATGCGTGCAACCATGGCTGACCACAGGACTTGGATTTCACATGAGCAAAGTATATTTGAAAAACAAACAAACAAACAAACAAACAAAACCACCACAGCCACAGAAAAATCAAATCTTGGAGATCGGTACCTAAAAGACTTCTCCTTTAAAGAAAAGCACACCACACACTGACACGTTCCTGTAGCCCCAGCACCTGGCAAGAGGGCTGCTATGATCAAGCCCAGCATGGGCTACAAAACTAAAAGAAAAATATCTTTTTTTTTAATTTTTAAAGGCGTATTTTATTTTTAATCATGTGTGTGCGTGCATGTGTGCGTGCATGCGTAGCCGGATAACAGGCTGTGGTGAGCTGTCTATCATGAGCGCTGGAAGCAAACTTAGATCCTCTGTAAGAGCAGCATGTGTCTAACTGTTGAGCTAACCCTTCTCAGACTCTGTAATTCTTCCTTTTAATTTTTTTTCATGTAAAATATTTATTTATGTGTATGGATGTTTGGCTTGCGTGTATGTCTGTCTACCGTGTGCACACAGCACTCCTAGAAGCCAGAGGAGAGGACTGAGTCCTCTGGAATTGGAGTTAAAGACAGTTGTGAGCTGCCACGTGGCTGCCGGGAATCAAACCCGGGTCCTCATGAAGAACAGACAGCCTCTGTGGTTCACTTTTAATTACGTAGCTGACAGTGGAGATGCTTTTCGGGTCAAAGGTTGAAGCTGTGTTACTGCTTTCTGGCCCTCACTGGGGTGAGGGGTGAACTTGTTGGGGCCCCTGACCCCACTACAGCCATGTGGTAGCTGTCATCCATCGACGGGGAATCCTGCAGGCAGACTCCTTCCCTGCGTATGAGGCAGTGCCTGGTGACCGTGACTCAGTGTCTCAGCCTCTGCTATCATTGGTCAGCTGACTGGGCCCCTTCTGTTCTACCCAGAAGGAAATCGTGACTAGGAGAAGTTCTTCAGTGTTGGAAGTCCCCGGTCTGTGAGTGTCTGAGGCCAAAGGGCAGGACAGGCAGACCCAGATCTTTCAACACCAAGCCCTGGGAGTGAGGGCTTATTATTCCAAGATTATCTCAGAGACAGATGGCTCTGAGAACTTGGGTTAGACACTTTCTGCTCTGGCTTTAATCAATAGTAGCCCTGGTACTGGTGGCACCAGACAGCACCTGCTAAGGTTGTAGCCCCTTAATACAACTTGAGGAAGAATCCTGGCCTGTAGCGTTGGCTGGGCAGACACTGGGCAGACTTGGTGAGTCCAGGCCACATAAACACAGAAAGTGAGTTTACAGTGACCACCCTGTCTCCTACCTCCTACCTTGTACATAATGGCGGGATCCAGAGCCCCATCTCAGGGCCAACTTGTAAGCACTGTACTTACTGGCCTCTCTCTCTCTCCTCTCTCTCTCCTCTCTCTCTCTCTCTCTCTCTCTCTCTCACATTTTCAGTGTGTCTGTGTGGAAAGAATCACAGGGCCATTTTTGTGTGCTAGGCAAATGCTCTACCCTTTTAACTATATCAAAACCCTCAAACCGTTTTCAGTTCCTGTCTCCTCCCTCTCCACTCAATGCCCTCCGATTGAGTGTGAGGGGGGAAAAAAAGCCCTATCCTTCCAAAACAGCTGAGAGTTAAGATGCCACTTGTATCGTCTTTCCCCATGATCCTAGCAGACACGTGCAAGCCCACTAGTATCACCGATTAGCTCGGTCTCATTTAGGTACTAACCCAACTGAAATTGCCTGTTCTTTTCGACCTGCGTGGCTGGGTTTCTTTCTCCAGAACCCTATGAGACATTGAGGACTAACCAGCCCACTGGGATTTTCTATGTGAATCCTTGTCCCATCCAGACTCAGCCAGTTCTTTTACCAGGCCAAGTCTGGCTGCTTAGTGCATGACAGGGAAATTAAATCAACATACATGGTATTAAGGGCCTGGGAGAGATGGTGGTTACTGCTCTCCCAGAGATCTGAGTTCCATTCCTAGCAGCCACATCTGGCAGCTCACAACTGCCTTTAGGAGATCCAACACCCACCTCTAGCCCCAAAGATACCCAAGCCCTAACTCCCAGTAATAATTCCTAACTGGAAAGAGGAGTTTATATAGGTGGCTGAGTTGAGGCTCTTGAAGTAGATTGTCCAGGATCCTCTGAATAGCCCTGAGTGTCATCACTGGTGTCATAAAGAAAGATGAAGGGACAGGGCACATGGCGGAAGAGGAGGAGGTGACAAAGCCAAGGAGGAGTTTGGAGTGACATGGCCAGGGGAAGCCAGAGGTTGACAGAGGTTGGCAGAGGTGGGAAGGACTCATCCCCATCTTCTAAGCATGAACATCTCACTCCCAGTTGCCTAGCTTCTGGTTTTGAGAAAAAGCAGCACTCCTTTTTGAGCACAGGGACTCACGTAATGGCCAGACCCCTCCTCTCCATCCCGTGAAGCCCTGGGGAGCTATCCAAACATGATCCAGAGTCACAGGGCTCTGAGCGCTCACATTTGCCAGCGCTCAGGACTTGGAGGCCTCTTCCACCAGGACTCTCCCGCAGTCAACCCCGAAGATCGTCTACCTCAGCTCCCATCAGGCTGAGCTGTCTCTTAGACGCTGCTGTCCTGTGCTCCACCGACTTGAAGCATTTGCCTTTCAGCTCCGTGTGCATGCTGTAATAAAGTCATCACCCAGTTACACTCATCTCTACTGGTAAAAGAGAAGTTTCTTCTGTACAGGACTAGAACAAAGGTTGCTGATACTGGTACCCAGGAAGGTTCTTAAGTACTGTGACGCTTTAATGTCTAAGTAAAATTAATTCTGTGTAGCCATTTCCTACAGGTGTTGATTTATTATCCAGTTTTCTCCTAGAAGTATCTTCCTTCCTTCTCTTATGGGTCTTATCCCCCCTGCACCCTCCAACTTCCTGCACCCCACTTCTTATGCTTCATCCATCTCTCTGGCGTGCTCAGAGGTCAATGCTCAACATTTCCTTGTCCTGAGTACCCTCGCTGAGGACTGTCAGTCCTTCTCTAGTCTCTTGGGTTTTCCCTCCCCTCCCCCACACCTCCCTCCATCTGCCCTGTGGAGGTATCCGCGGAGATGCCCCACACACTCTTGGAGCCCAACATGTCAAAAAGGATTTTCTTCTCTTCTTTCCTGTCCATTAATCTTCCTATTTATCCGGACAAGCAGAGCCTCTGGGTAGGGCTCTGGAAGCCCAAGTAGGACACAGGAAAGGAAAGAGCAGGGTTAGACAGCAGCTAAAAGCCTGGGAGTGGAGGGCATGTGGGGCCATGTCCACAGGGACAGTCTTTGGAAGACCCCAGCAGAGGCAGGCATGAGCTACAAATGCACCCCAGAGCAGGCTGTAGGCTCTGTGGGTGGGGCTCTGGGAGGCAGCACAGAAAAACATTCTTGGGAAGCAAGCTCCAAGGTCATCTGAGGGGTGCTTAAAGGCTCCTGTTCAGACACATCTACTCCTGGGCCTCCTTTCCTCCTGCCCAGCTGTTCAGCTAACCTCCTCAGACCACTCTTGGCCTCCCTTTTCCTGTAACCCATCGTAGCAGGTGGGTTCTATTGAAGGATGTCTTCAGTGCCTTCAGTCATATCCCATAACCTCCAAGGAAGGCCCTCTACACAGCCTTTTCCCACATTAATCACACAGGACCCTAGCACCAAAACTCCAAAGTGGCTGAAATTGCCTGTAGATCCAGGTCCCGTTGCATCCAGAATGGAGCCTGGACTCCTGAAAAGGATGTTTCAAGGTCTTTCTCAACAGGACCCTTGTCTCAGGCCCGGCAAGTGAGTGCCTCAAAAACATGACAGCTTCCTATAAACTTGCAAGTTTCCGGTACATGGTTTGGAAACCGGCACGCTGTGAACATGCCAAGGACTCATCACTTACATAACAGGCTGGGCATGAGGATGTCCACTAAGTACAGAAAGGGAGGAAGCTCGAGAGCTTACAGCTGCTGCTTCCTCAGCCTCTGTGACCAACCACCTACTGAGGCCCAGAAGGTCAGCGTTATCCAGAGAGTGAATGACCCCTAGATGAGCCCAAGGCTGGACCCTTTGGGTGTTACCAGAGAGAATGAACAGGGGTGGGAAACACAACACGAGGGGATTCGAACTTCGCTACTTAGCATACATATAAAAGTTAAGACCTGGCTCAGCCAACCTTGCTCCTTTCCTCAGAAGAGCCATGCCTCTCTCAGCAGCTGTGGAAAATGGTTCTGGAACACCTCTCCCTGCACTGCCTGTGGAAACCAAGACACCACTGCCCCATGCCTGTAAAACCAAGATCTGTGACTATTCAAGTCCCTTAGATAAAATATCACAGTGTTTGCTTGTATCCTATGCAAATCCTTCAACATTTTTTTTTTTTGGTTCTTTTTTTCGGAGCTGGGGACCGAACCCAGGGCCTTGCGCTTCCTAGGTAAGCGCTCTACCACTGAGCTAAATCCCCAGCCCCAACATTTTTTAAACCACCTGTTTGACTAGCCATCCCTGGGACAATGCCATCTGAGCAGATGTTACATTGTATTCTTGGGGGGATAATGACAAGGTAAGGTCTGTACCTGCTCAACACAGATACATTGTTTCTTCGGGTGTTTTCCATCCATGGTGGGTTGAGTCTGCTGATGTAGAACCAGCCAAGATGCAGGGGGATATATGTGAAGTCCGTGGGATGTTGCCGGTGGGGCTGGCAGAAGAAGCTGCAACTGTGTGGGCCGTTGTTCTCCCTCTGACTCCAAGAACTTGCAGATTTCACAGTCCCCACTTGCCTTCTCACCCTGCACCACCATGCTCAGTGAGAGGGAGAAATCCCACGCCATGCCTCCTCTTTAGTCTGACTCCTCATCTCAGAGATTTCCCTAGAACTCCAACTCTTAGGCCATTTCTTGGGCTAATTAAGTGGCCTTGTATCCTTATGGCTTATACTGGCCATGGAAAAGCATAATTTGCGTTATTGATGAAGTTCTTTTTGTTCGGTCATAGGAACTATTTTCCCTAAATAATCCAGATGAACTCATCATCTAGGCGTCTGCATTTGTTTTATGTTGAGCGCTGTGAAGTTATTGCTATTTCACAGTCTCTGACAGGACTCAGCCCAGTAGCTCCAGCAGCTGATCGAGTCCCTGACTCTGGCCTGTGGGGAGAACCTTTAGTCCGAGTTCACAGGAGTGTGCCTCTGGGGGAAGGAGCTGTCTGTCCTCTAGGGAAACGGCTGAGGTTCTAGTTGTGTGGAAGGTCAGAGACAGGAAAAACAGAGCAGCCAAGATTGCTATACATGGATGAATATGAGGTGCGGCGGTTCTGGGCAGATTTTCATGTTGTCTCAAACTGAGGGATTTTATTTCTTGTGGTAGGGAGACAAGATGAGAGGCCAGCCTGTAGGAGGTTGGGTTCGAGAGAAGCTGGACCTTAGAGCATAGAGGAGACCTAGGAGGCAGGCAACACCCTCCCCCATCACATCCCAAACTTGGTATAAAGCTGTATGGTAGCTACACTGTCCCTCACACCCGGATTTGTTGGCACCTATCAGAGCTCCTGGAGCCCTTGGGATTGGGAGAGGAGATGGAGAAGGCTGGAGAGGTAGAGACAGAGCTCAGGTCCAAGTTCAGGGCCAGGCATGACGGCTATACATACAGCAAATGCCTGGTCTGCTAACTCGGCGTGGGAGAGCCTTAGCCCTGGCCACGGTGACTCTGAAGAGATCTCTGGACCTTGCTTGATGAAAATGAGATGGGCTGAGGCTCAGTCAGATGGGGAGCAAGGATCTAAGAGAACAAAAACAGAGAGACTGATACCTGAGAAGACAAGGGCGGGGGTGTGGGAGCATGTGCGTGTACGTGCGTGTGTATATGTGTGTGTGTGCATACGTGTGTGTGCATGTGTGCATGTGCACGTGTGTGTGTGCATGTGTTGGATGGTGGGGTGGTCAGCTATCCAACTGATTCCATTAGTGGTGGTCAGAGATGAGGGTGAAGCATGCTGTGGTCCCGAGGTCCAGGTAGGCAAGCCTGGAGAAACTCTTGTGCTGTGTGAGCGAGCAGGATGAGCTAGCCTGCTCCAGCACTGCAGCTCAAGGGAGAAGAGAAGCCCTGCTAGAGGCTGATCCCTGTGCAAGACTGGAAGAATGCAAGGACCTCTAAGGACACGAGTAGAGTCCTGAGGCCACAAAGGAATATGGAGTTCATGGGTGGGGGCGGAGAGGGTTAGGGGTTGGAGGCTTGGGGGGTGGCTACACCTTGGGGAGCCAGTTAGCTGGGCAGACAGTGGAGAGGAGGGAAGTGAGAGAGTGGACTTTTCCAGTCTTAGGATGGACCTGTTACACCCTAGACCAGGTATTAACGAAGGCATCCGGCTCAGCTGCTTAGCTTCCCAGTCTCCTCCTCACTATGGTCAAAGTGAAAAGTAGAATTCTTTTTCCCTCAGCTTCCCAACCTCATCCCTGGACAAGATGAGAGAGCACCTCAGCCCCTGATAGGGAGCCTGGGGACCTCCTCTGGGCAGGACCCAGGCCTGGGTAGGAAGAGTGCAGTGCTTAGTAGACTCCTCTTGCACTCTAGAGAATGACAACATGGAGCACACATGTACCACGCCCAGGGAACACACACACACACACACACACACACACACACTCATAGTGAATGTGTGTTCATGTAGCACACATGAATGTACAAATTCATAAGCTTATATACCACACACAAGCACAAACAGGCAGATTATACAGTCACACACCATACATGCAGTCACACACAGAGCACACACCCACACTACACACACTCCTACGTATACGATGCAGTCCCACTTTACATACATGAAGTGGAAACGTAAGGGTTCTTTGGAAAGTCAGCTGTGTTGGATGATGTTTGGCTAAGGCGAACACGTGACGGTAGTTTCATTGAAGTGGACACGGGTGTGAAAGGCTAAGGCAGAGTCGTGAAGGAACGTTCCGCTGAAGCAGACACGGGAGAAAGGGTGTTCTGCTGAAGCAAGCATGTGAAAGGACACGTGATGAAGGAGCCTTTGCTAACGACACACGTGTATTGCATCGCATAGTTGAGCTCCATTTGTTGGGACTCCATAGGGAGAAATGCTCCAAGAAACTTCTGGTGGTGCAATGCAGTTTCCTCCAGCTTCCAAGGACTTGAGCTGATTGGCAAAGTGATGTCAGCTGAGACGGATGTGCACGCTGGGGTGAGACCTGTGGAGGACACGTGATGCTTGGAGGGCGTGTAAAAAGAACTCTATGGACAGTGAGGGAGGCTGGACTTGGCTTGCTGGTATAGCTAGCAGCAACACTTGTTGGTCTTCACTGATCTCTTCCCTGAGAGAGGCATAGCCGAGAACTTTTCCTGGCATTCCTCCTGGCCCCTCCTGCTGACTTGTGCTGAGGCTGAGGCCTGGCTGTCTTTGCTAGACTGTGCCACCACTAAGTGTCTGCTATTCTGACTCTACCGAACTGGACTGCTGGTATCTGTGAAGTGCGTGCGAGTGGATTGAGCTGCCGCTGCTGACCTGTGAACTGAACTGCTGATGTCCTGACAACACAGATGGGAGCTGCTCCAAAGAACCTTTCTAAACTTTCCTCCCCACCCCCGTATCCTTTCTTTTCTATTATCTCTGGTGGGTTGGGGGGCTACAAGGGAGGTTAAAGCGTTTAAGAACCATCATTAAAAATAAGGTTTGAAAAGAATTAAAGTTACACGTACATGCACTGACACACACATCCATACGTAGTCCACACAGAGAATACAGACACACATGAAGAAGTTCTTGGGTTGTACCCGTAGTGGGAACTTCTATGGTAGATTCCAGCATCCTGGGGAGGGTGGAGGGGGTGCTGACATTAGGGAGGAAGGCCGCTCACCTGACAAGGTCACTTGTGTAGAAGACAAGGCAGGCTTTCTGTGGAGAAAAACGTCGTTTTTTGTTCTTGTAATATGACCCTGTAATCTGGTAATTGTTTTCAGGTAACTCAGAAGACAGCCTCTGTAGGCAGAGCGTCTTGAGGAGCCTACTGTTCTCTGTGTGATCTTCCTTAGTAAGCGTCTCAGCACAGAGGGCACGGCCTGTACTGGGATGGGTGAGCATTCCTGGTCAGGCTTCGCACTGGATATGCTGAAACACTCAAGTCTGGCCTCTCCCCAACAGACGCTCCACAGTTGCGTGTCCGGGTTATTTTCTGACAGTGTTTCGTCTTGGTGGCTCCATGTGCATGTGACCTGCTTGTGCTCTCCCACTCTCTCTCCACCCCTTTATCCTTCAGTTTCTCTGGTTCTGAGCTCTGTTTGGTGCCACTTTTAGCTTGCCATTTACAGTGAGCCATCGACCTGGGGTCTCCGCACTTCCGTGAACACATCCCTGATTGGTGTCCCTGGGCAGGGAGGCAGTTTCTGGAAACACTCCATCTCATCTAGTAATGCATTTTTTAGGAGGTGGCATAGAGCAAAAGCATCAGCTCCAAGCTGCCCAGGAGTCAGTACCAGGCTTTCCCACACTTGTGTGGGGTAGACATGAATTGTGTTGCACCCTTCCTGAGTTAGGACTCGTAGGTGTGCAGTCAAGCTCTGTGAGCCCTGTGACCTCCCAGGCATGTGGTTAGAGAACCACTAAATGCAACTTTACATCATGTGGGGTTTGTGTTACTTTTTTTTTTTTTTTTTGGTTCTTTTTTTCGGAGCTGGGGACCAAACCCAGGGCCTTGCGCTTCCTAGGTAAGCGCTCTACCACTGAGCTAAATCCCCAGCCCCTTGTGTTATGTTTTTAAGAGCAGCAGCATAGCGTGAGTTGAGCTACCTGCTGGAGAAGGAGGGTGGGGTTTTCCCCCAACGATGTCTGCTTTATGTTGACAGCTCTGAGCCAGCTAGACCTTGAATCAAATCCTTAAGTCAAGGTGTGGAAAGAAAGCTAAATCTAAGCGGGGCACAGACCCAGGTTTGCCTAGGGTCACAAAACTGATTAATCCAGGAGTAAACACCAATCAGAGATTCCTTTGTCTTTGAAAACCCCAGGAAAAGATCTTAGGGTGATCCGGGCAGAGCTGTGGTGTACCACACAATGGAGCAGCTGACTGTCATCGAGTAAACAAGGCCCTGCCATCTCAAGGCCCCGAATGCTGGACACTCAAAGAGGCAGACTTCTGAGCATCCAGGAAGGAATGAAATCCTGCAGAGGCTGGGTTGGCTCAGAGATGCCTAAGCCAGGTTCTGTCAGAACGGTATATGTCAGCCTGTTTAAACCAGTGCATTTGTGGCTCCTTGTTAGGTGTCAGAGTTTTCAGTGGTCACTAGGGTGCTCACCTAACTGTGGCTCATGTGTGACCTGGCTGTGCCAGGACCTTTGACGTGAGTGCCTTGCCCTTATCCTCACTGAAACCCGTTTGGCTTAGCTTTGCTGATGTCTCCCAATAACCCTGTTCTGGTAACAACCAAACACACTCTTCTGAGTTTGTGCTTCTGCCGTCATATTTAATTTTAAAATGTTACTTATCCTCTGACGCTTTCCAAAAGAGTCCTATGCCCCTGTCGCATTGATACAAACACTTTCCTTTTTAGAAATGTACTTGTTTATTGGCAACATGTGTCTGAGTGTTTCGTTTCGCTTCCATGCCTGTGTGTGCCTGGTGCCTGAGAAGGCCAGAAGAGGGGATCAGATACCCTGGAACTAGAGGTACAGATGGTTGTGAGCCCACTGTGTGGGTGCTGGGAACTGAACCCCGGTCCCCTGTAAGAGCAGCCAATGCTCTTAATCGCTAAACCACATCTCCGGCTCTTGAATACCAACTCCTATCTCCCAGTGTTGCTTCCTAGATTTTCCCCTTGTCTCTCACTTCAAGTTGTTTGCTAGTTTGTTTCTTTCCTGTTCTTTTGTTTTGAAACAGGGTCTTCCTACCCAGCCCTGGGTGCCTCGAACTTCTCATCTTGCCTCAGCCTCCTGAATCTGACCTTTCTTTTCCACAGAGGTGTTTGTGTGCACGCCCAGCCAAGACTGTCTGCTAGCTAAGAGGTGTTGGTGCTTGTCTGGAGCCGCGTGCTGGGGTTGGCACTAGGGGTCTGCCCAGGATGACTGGTACCCTTAGGTACCCTTTTATGGCCACACTTCTGAGTTTAAATGGAATCCTGTAGAAGTGTGTAGTGTGTGTGTCAAAGCTCTATCACATCTGAGGAATGGGAGGGCAGTCCCAGCCTCAAAAAAGAACCATAATGTGCTCTAGCTAGCCTGTCCTCAGGCGTCAGAGCAGTAGAGCCGAAATTCCAAAGCTCTGAATGACAGGAAGTGAGTGGTAAAAACCTACATTGGCTCTTCTCCTCTCAGGCTTAGCCTTCACTGTCAACTTTACTGGACTTAAGATCACAATGGAAAGACATTTCTCTCTCTCTCTCTCTCTCTCTCTCTCTCTCTCTCTCTCTCTCTCTGTGTGTGTGTGTGTGTGTGTGTCTGTCTGTCTGTCTGTCTGTCTGTCTGTGTCTAGTTTCTCCAGAACGGTTTAACTAAGGAGAGAAGGCTCGTTCTGAGTATAGGCAGCAGCATCGCCCAGGCTGGGGTCTCAGACTGAATATGCAGGGCGAAGGAGAAAGTGTTGCGGGCACTAAGCGTGCCTCGCTTTCTGCTTCAGGGAGAACGTAACCAGATGCCTCCCGCCCCGTCAGCGTGTGAATATAGAATTGATATTAACTTCAGGATTACGCAGCTCTGCGGCCTGCGCCGTCTCCAACCATGGACTTCACTGTCAGATTCTGAGCTTTAAAAAGCCCTCCCATAAGTTGTTTTTCTTGAGTATTTTTGGGGGCGACCAGCAAAGTAAGCAATACACCTTGGTAGAAGTGGGTCATTCACACAGTGTGGTCAGGGAGGCAATCAGGGATGGATATTTGTTCGCTGTAGTGGGCTCTCCAAGACTCCCAGACTTAGCCTTGAAGAGAGCAGGTTCTTCTCTTTAGGCTCATCCCCACACCTCCCCAGGATGGGGACGGTTTCCAAAGACTGGATGTCTCCCTGAATCTTCTCCTGTGCTTCTGTGACCACCCCCAGGTTACAGTGTAGTTAGAGAGGGCATCCATGGCAGCTGCAGGCTCAACATTCAATGTCTCGGTTCTGATTTGGGATGAGGTCACTCAAGCCTTTCACTTCCCCTGATCAGCCTCAGCACCAAGAGATCTCTGTCTCCCTCCGGCTTCCTGGATTTTTCTGATGATGACACAGTGCACCACGTACGGGGGACAGGGGACTCTGGTCGTGTCTCAGGACACAGGCGGCCATGAGTAGTGGCTCTGTAGGATCCCTTAGCACCTGCAGGGCATGGCTGTGTACTTGCCTGTGCAAGAATTCATCTTGTTAAATAAAATAATTCACATAAAAATACTGTGGTTGTGTATGCATGTGAATGTGTATATATGTGTATGTGTGCACTTATGTTTATGTGTATATGTATATTTATGTGTATGTGTGTATATGTATGTGTAGGTGTGTATTTATGTATATAGTTATGTGTTAATATACATGTGCATGAGTGATTTGCTCTGCTTTTGTTCACTTAAATTTAGCTCTAAAGATACAAATTGTTTATTCAAAAGAGTACATAGCTCATTATGACTCTACCCAGAACCTGATTGCACAGGCCAGGTCTGACTCCCCTCTCACCCATCTCTAACCTGATTCACCTTCTACTGTGCGATGCAGTTGTGCCCATGCTTTGTTTAGGAAATTATTATTCGAAGACAATCACACAGTAGGTATCTTCTCGGCCTGGATTATTTTCATCCATATTATGTTTAGTGAGAGCAATCCACATTGCTAATACCTGTCAATCAAATCGCGAGTGTGTGTGTGTGTGTGTGTGTGTGTGTGTGTGTGTAGGGCAGAGGACAATTTTCAGGAGTCAGGTCCCGTGTCCACCATGTGAGTTCCGATCAAACTCAGGTTGTCAGGCTCTGTAGCGGTCACCTTTGCCCACTGACCTCTCTCACCGGCCCTTATTTCAAAAGTTTTAAAACTATAAAGCAGGGGTTGGGGATTTAGCTCAGTGGTAGAGCGCTTGCCAAGCAAGCGCAAGGCCCTGGGTTCGGTCCCCAGCTCCGAAAAAAAAAGAAAAAAGAAAAACAAACAAAAACAAACTATGAAGCAGTAATCAAATTTAAGTTTCAGCACATAATTCATATGCCTGTTAGAACAATTATTTCTTCCATTCGTCTTAAAGCTACAGCAGGGGGAGTAAAGAACGGCTTGCATCTTAAGTGTAGTTGAATAATGGCCTTTATGCAAAACAAATGTTGGAGGAGCCAGCTCATTCATCCATCGAGTCCCAGTGGATTCCTCAGACCCCTGATGGTTTTGTCTGGAGCCTCAGCTCCCTTAAGTCGCAGGAGCCTCCCATGAGGAAATGTCCTTGCTTATCCTTGAACAGCCAGACAACGAAGACACGGTCTAGTCAGGGTGAGACCCGAAGGGCCGTGCGGCCTCTCTAGAGAAACAGAAGCTGAAGTGAATGGGTGGGGACTGTCCATTTAAACATCGGCTCTAGTCCTCAAATGCTATAATCTCCAGGCCAATAAAACTAATGGGAGCGGTATTTAGCTAATGAAATAGCCTGTGGCCAGATCAAATAGCAATGCAATTCATTAACTTCTCATCTAACGAGGAGGAACAGCAAATTGAATCACATATGCTAATGTTTTCAAAAGCAAAGCAAAATCAGACTGCCGGGGAAATGAGACGTCTGAGATTTACCAGCCAAGTGCCGGTGTGCCTTCTTGTCACCTCCATGTCCCACTCGGCGCCTGACTGATGTGCTCAGTCGCAAGGGATCCCACAGATGCTATAAAAACCTTTGTTGGGGAGTGAGGCGCTACACCAGCCATGGGTGGCTCTCAGGCAGTCACTCACGGAGAAAAGCAATGTCTTCCCACAGAGGAGGCTGCCGGATGACTGCTTGTGGACATAACTTGAAGATGCCAGGTTTAGGTGACAGAACCGAGGGAGGATGTGTCCCAGCCTTAGTCACTGATTAGCTAGGCACTGCTTCTCTTTGACCAAGTGCCTACATCCTCGTGATAAAGAATCCAACTCGGTAACTTTCCCTAAGAAACCCAAATCCCAATGGAGGCCACGCTGGAGGCCAGGGGAGTAGCAGGATCTAACGACAAGACCGTCTCTGTGCCACTGGCCACACTGACTCGGTCACTGCAAACATCGCATGCCTTGCACAGGGTGGTACCAAGTCTGGCTGCTAATTGTTGAAGGCAGAAGTGGCCAGAGAGCCACAGGCTGAAGAAGGGAACATGGGCAGCGAACGGCTTGAGAGAGGATCAGACGAGGGGAAAGACACCACTGAACACTCTGCAGAGAGCTCTGGAAGCAGCATGGCCACTGCATCTGGAGCTCAGAGGTCACTCTTGTCCGCCATTCACCTTGGCAGGTCTTGCTTCATTCCAGGGAGCTCATAGGAAGAGGAACGCCGCAGACTCTTTCAGATTCTGGTTCCTGACCCCTTGAACACTATCATAAGACCCCGTCCTAGAAGGAGTTGGGGATTTAGCTCAGTGGTAAAGGCCCTGGGTTTGGTCCCCAGCTCCGAAAAAAAGAAAAAAAAAAAAAAAGACCCGGTCCTAGAAGGAGGCAGCCTCTCATCTGGTGAAGCTTGGTTCCTTACTGAACGCAGGGCAGCACCATGTCTTCCGTTGTGTCTACCAAGAGTCCTGACTCAAGCCTCAGGTCTACTGGGACTGCCCCTAAAGACAGAGTCTGGCCTTAGATATATACTCAGTTCACCCTCACCCCTCACTTCTATCAAACTGTAGGGGCCTTTTATGTCACACCCCAGATGTTATGTCTTTCCAGTGTAGACTTGGCAGGAACACAATTCCCAAGAAGGCATTTTTATACCCTAGGATGATCCAGGAACTGGATTGGACTGAGAGCAACTGGTGTGTTAAGAGCACTGACTGCTCTTCCAGAGGTCCCAAGTTCAATTTCCAGCAACCACACGGTGGCTCACAACCATCTGTAATGGGAGCTGATGCCCACTTTGCTTACCTGTGAAATGCAGGCCTGATTTCGTTTGTCATGTTTGTGGTAAGACTGAGCAAGAGAGTCTCCCGTGGACGAGAAGCTCTGAGCCCATGGGATCCTTCTGTGAGTGGGAATACTACGGATCTTTTTCCTTCTTGATTTAAATAAGCTTCTCACATTTAAAAACTCGTCAGAAAAGCAGCAAAGAGAACGCACAGCCTCTGGACCCCACCCCCACCCCCAGCTACCCTCTATGTTAATATTTCACAACACGGAGCCACATGTTCAAAGTCACTTGAGTATGTCACTGCTGAAGGAGTCCACACGGCATCAGCCCTCACTAGCCCCCTGATGTCGTTCTTACATTGCAGGGTCCCTTCGGGGTCCCCATGACCTTCGTTTCCTAGGGTCTGTGACCACTTCTCAGACTTGCCTTGTTTGTGGGGGTGATCTGGACAGTTTTGAGGGGGTCCTGAGAAGATGTTTTTAAAATGTGCTTCAACTGGAGTTTTCTGTTTTTCTTGGGCACAAGCTAGGACATGGACTTGGGGAAGACCACTGAGTCAAGCACCCTCTCATCCTATATACTGCTTGCTCCCAACTGACTCACAGAAGAAATCAGCCTTGGTTAGTTAGTGGCCAGGAGGAGCTTTCAGGCATCTCCCTGCCCCCGGTCTCCCTGGTAGCTGTAGAGAGAATATCTTGTGTGTTGTACGGATTCATCACCTGTCAATTTAAAAAGTCTATGGCCTATAGGAAAGGGTAAAATCAAAGGCGGGACATCCGGGAGGCAGAAAGAATTCCATGATAGAGCCAGGTGCTGGAAATTCTCACTGGAAGATGTGCCAAGTCGGACGCATGGCACCTGAGTGCAGGTAACCAGCTACGTGGCAGAACCGAGGTTAAAGTAAGTGGGTTATTTTAAGTTATGGCGTAGTCAGAGAGGAACCTAGCTATGTGACCTAGGTATTCGTAAATTATTTTGAGTCTGAGTCTTATTTCTGGGAGCATGGAGCTGGGAGGAAGAAACGGACCTAACTTTAACAGGTGGCCCCTGCTCCCACACGGAGGGTAGCACTGAGGCCAAGGGTTGTCATCCTCCTTCATTTGCCTCGATGGAATCTTTTCTCAGGAGGGCTGCTGTCCCTGGGCTCTGTGGGCGGGGCTGAGTCCTGTGGACCGGTCCGGGCCCTGTTGGCTGGGCTGAGCCCTGTGGGTAGTGCTGAGCCCTATGGGCGGGGCTGAGCCCTATGGGCGGGGCTGAGTCCTCTGGGTGGGGCAAGGGCCCTGTGGGCAGAGCTGGGCCCTGTGGGCGGGGCTGAGCCCTGTGGGTGGAGTTGGACCTTGGTTGGGGCGGGGCCCTGTGGGCGGGGTTTTAATATAGAGCAGCTTTGTTTTGATATACGCTCGCTTCCCAAGGTCATGGTGAGTGTTCAATGGCTGCTGGAGAACTGGACCCTGGAGGCAACAGCACCACAGGGCAGTGTGTTCAGCTTGCAAGAAGTATACAATGTGATTAAGAAGTGAATTCATTAGTGAGCCAGCCACCCCCCTCATATTTGCTGTTGTGTGCTAGCAGAGCCTGATCCTTCCTGGGGAAGCTGAGGCCAGGCTTCTGCTCTCGGTGTGGAAGGGCTGTGCTGAGCTACAGCCTGTACGTCTCTTTGTAACTTATGACAGAGGTGGGATAGGCAATCTGCGTGACGCATGCGCTGGCACACACTGCCTGAGACTTCCGCCAGAAGACGCTATCCCGCGCCAGACCCCTTTCGGTATCTAAACCCACAGTGTCTCTTCTGTCACAGTTCAAATCTCATGTGGTACTCTCATTCCTCGTGGTGGTATGCTTCTATCTTGGGGATTCTGACCCTTGGTGACTCTGAGACTAGGTGTTCTATGAATTGATGCTCCGACTAGGGTCAGCCATTCCTGAACTCTGCCCAGAGTGACACACAATCTCACCTGAGGCCAAGTATGGTAGCAAATATCTATAACGCCAACACTCAGGGACTGAGGCAGGGGAATTGTTTTGTAGCCAGCCCAGGCTTTAAGAAGAGACCCTGTTGAAAAGAAAAGAAAGAAAAGCTCAGCTGTACATTCTCAAGGCTCCAGCTCAGACATCTGTCTGGCCCACTGTGAGGAACCCTGGTGCAAACCTTCCTTGTTTCTTCCCCTTTGGCCAATGTGCCTGGCTCCGCCCACATTCTATACCAGCTGTGTCTGCCCACAGCCTGCTTGGTCTACACCTGGTCTTTTCCAACCAGGTCCCCATGTCCAGTCAGTCCTTCCTTGTCATCCAGGGGTTCTCCTTCCACAGCCAGGACGGATGTAGTTTTTATATTCCCAGTTCCCTATATAAGGCCCACTCCATCCTGCATCCCCTTTCTTCCTCAAGTGGTGAGCTTGGGCAGCCCTGCCTGGCTCAGCCCAATCTCGTTCCTTCTCTATTCCTGTCAAAACAATCATGCCCCCCTTCCATCTCTGGTGTCTTGCTCGAGAACCATCTCTTAGTCTCTGCTGTAATCTTCTGGGGTTTGCCGTTGCAGATGCTATGGGCGGGGCTGCCTGGACCCAGAAATCGACCTCACAATCCTGTGAGGACAGGTTGCTTTTCTTGCTTTGTCCTTACACGGTTGTCCTTCTGTATGTGACTGTGCCCTGATTTCCTCCTGCAAAGGCACCGGTGGGACTGGATTTGGGCCTGCCCTAATGACCTAATTTTAACGTTACTACTTAAAACTTCCAAATCCGATCACATTCTGAGACGCTAGGTTAAGATTCTAACATAAGAGTTTGAGGGACACAATTTGCTTTGCAACATCTTCTATCCTTCCTCCTCCCTTTCCTCCCTCCCTTGCTACAAAAACAGAGGTTGAGGACTGCATTGTTATGGTAAAGGACAATGAGAATGTGTTCTTGGTCCTTGGGTAACACCTAGCAGCCCAAAGAGGATAGGTGAGCAGCCACTAGATTTTAAAGCACTTCAAGGCACCTGCAGCCAGTCCTGTATGCTCCACTCTGTGCTGGAAGCCACACCCAGTGTACTGGCTAATTTTGTGTGTCAACTTGACACAAACTGGAGTTATCACAGAAAAAGGAGCCTCGGTTGGGGAATACCTCCATGAGACCCAGCTGTAAGGCATTTTCTTAATTAGTGATCAAGTGGGGAGGGCCCAGCCCATTGTGGGTGGTGCCATCCCCTAGGCTGGTGGTCTTGGGTTCTATAAGAAAGCAAGCTGAGCAAGCCAGGGGAAGCAAGCCAGTAAGTAACATCCTTTCATGGCCTCTGCCTCAGCTCCTGCTTCCTGACCTGCTTGAGTTCCAGTCCTGACTTCTTTGGTGATGAAACAGCCATGTGGAAGTGTAAGCTGAATGAACCCTTTCCTCCCCAACTTGCTTCTTGGTCATGATGTTTGTGCGGGAATAGAAACCCTGACTAAGACACCCAGCTTCCTGTCACAGGGGAAAGTGACTTCCTAAGAGTGGACTTCTTGTCCTTTGAGTTTATAATGGCTAGAACTGTGCCTTCCCACATAGGATGAGTACACCTGTAGTCCTAGCCTAGCACTCAGAAGACTGCGGCAGGAGGATTGCCACAGAGTTGAGGCCTGCCCTAGCTACATAGCAACTTGTTTAGGCCAAAGGTGAAGGAGAAAAAGAGAGGAAAAATAAAAAAAAGAAAACAGAAATTTATGTAGCTGGAAGAAACAACCAGCAAATACTGGTTAAACTGAACCCAAACAAACTGATACTGTGTTGTTATTCTTGTAGGGTTTTCTCTGACTGATGGACTTTGCCATTGGACTTAACGCACATTTTATTTTGCTTTTAAATCCATAAACATATAAATGCATGCCTCAAAAGAGGCAACGGCCCCACATATCGGGAGAGAATAACTTCTGTGATTTCTCTTATTTAGAAATTTCACACTTTCCCATCGCAATGTGTAAATACATCTAAAATTGAAACTGTGATGATGAGTTAATATGTTACATTTGACATGAGCCAAAAATAAAAATGTGCCTCATTCTCTGAAAACGGTGAGCAAATTAGTTAAAAAAAAAAAAAAAACTCACCAAGACTTGGAAAAATGTTTTGTTTTTGTTTTTATATATATGAAATCTAATGTAACCAAGGCTGAACTCACCCCATAGGCTGACTTTACCCTCTCTGACCTTCCTGCTTCCATTCCTTGTATGGTGGGTTAGACTGTGCTGCCTTTCTTATCTTATGTTTGAGAAAGTAAAAGGCGCTAAATCGGAAGAGACCACCTTGGGGTAAACAGATGGCTACTAAATGGTTAAGGACAGAGGCAAAGGGACTGTCATGGTTTGAATGTGCTTGGCCCAGGGAATGGTACGATTTGGAGGTGTGGCCTTGTTGGAATAGATGTGTCTCTGTGGGCAGGGGCTTTAAAGCCCTCATCCTAGCTCCTTGGAAGCCAGTCTTCTCTTAGCATCCTTCAGATGAAGATGTAGACTCTCAGCTCCTCCTGCACCATGCCTGCCTGGATGCTGCCATGTTCCCGCCTTGATGATAATGGACTGAATCTCTGAACCTGTAAGCCAGCCCCAATTAAATGTTGTCCTCATAGGAGTTGTCTTGGTCATGGTGTCTGCTCGCAGCAGTAAAACCCTAACTAAGATAGGGACCCTTGCTCAACGTGAGCACCAGCTGCCTTAGTGGAAATCCAGCTCTAGACAATCTGCCCCCCCCTCCCCATTCTTCCAAACTCTGTGGGCACCTGGGCTCACATCCACATACCCACACACAAACACACATTTAAAAGAATACAAATATCTTTTTTTTTTAAAGAAATGCCCAGTTTTGTTACTGCAGTTACACCTCAGCAGCTCCCTGCAATGCCCCCCCAGCGCCCATGCCACTTACAAGTATGGCAATAGCGTTCATACCTGAGGCTCATATGGAGAACCACTGGATAGACATCACAGCCTTCCCTCTTCTAATCCAGGAACTGGTGGCAGGTTTCCCTCAGTCTCAGCTGGGTTTTACAGGGTGTGACTAAAACCAGGTGTCTGTTGGCCATATGTCGGGCATGGGGCTGGGAGCTGCCCTGATCTCAGGCTCCTGGTCACAGACTTCACCCCTGTGCTGCTGCTTCTTGGCCTCTGCGACAGTCAGGACAGGGATGGCTTTTCAGCGATTGAGCCACGAGAAGCCACCTGCACAAGTTGAGGGACCCGGGAACCTAATGCCAGAGCATGGAGGCTGAGGAGTAACGCTGGAGCAGGACCCGTGCAGGGAAAGATGTTGCCAGAGTGGAATAAAATCAGCAGATGTTGGGGCAGAATGTCCCGTGGGAAAGTGACATGGTGTATAACAACACTGCTCTTGGCTATTTAGCGTCTTCTGTCCAGATGCAAAGGACCCTTAGCCAAACATTTCTGACACCATGACATTTCCCACCAGGATTCTGTAAAGCCCAGCTCTTAAGGGGTTCAGGTTTGGGAAGCAAGCATTATGTCAAGAAAGGCCACCAGGACCTGCGCTGTTAGGCCAGCTGAGTATGGTGCTGCAAACCTGTCATCCCAGCACCGAGGAGGCAGAGACAGATGTCATTGCAAGTTTGGGGCCAGCCTGAGTTAAAGAGTGAGACCCTGTCATGGTTGTCAGCTTGACTATACCTGGAGTGACCTGCAATCCAGAATTGGCGGATGTCCCTGTGGTCCAGATCTTGAGGCTAGAAGACACAAGTTTCTGACCTGGATCTTGGCATGGAGATCTTGAGGCACAGTGGCCATGAAAAGCTTAGGTCCAGGCAAAGCAGTACATACCTTTAATCCCAGGAGACTGAGGCAAGGAAATCTCTGAGTTCAAGGTCAGTCTGGGACAAAGCAAGTCCCAGATCCAGGTGTGGTGTTTTACACCTTAATCTGGGCCACACCTTCTGCTGCAGGCCTACATAAGGACATTGGAAGAAGGAAGATTGGTTTGTCTTCACTACTTGTATTTACGTGCCAGCACATCTGTTGGAAGCTACGTCTACAGAAGGCCAGCTGAAACAACTAGCCTTGTGGGACTCAGCGACTACTAGATCCTCGGGCTTCCCATTCACAGCTTACCCTTGTTGGGGTAGTTGAAATACAGACCGTAAGTCGTCACAATAAATTCCCTCAATGTAGAGAGACATTCCATAAGTTCTGTGACTCTAAAGAACCCTGACTAATACAGACCCTGTCTTCAAAAAAAAAAATCAAAAACAGATAAAACAAAACTAAAATCTGTTTTGTCCTTATAATAGCTTAGATTGGATATAAAAGTTTTCTTAATCTTATTTGAATTGAGAGAGATGGGAGAGGGAGAGGGGGAGGGGGAGGGAGAGGGAGAGAGAGAGAGAGAGAGAGAGAGAGAGAGAGAGAGAGCGAGCGAATGAATGGTGGAATGATGTGTGTGTGTGTGTGTGTGTGTGTGTGTGTGTGTGTGTGTGTGTGTGGGCATGTGTGCACATATGATTTTAGATTCCTTGGGACTGAAGTTGCAGCCAGTTCTGAGCTGCTCAGTGTGTGTTCTGGGACCCGAATTTGAAGTTTCTGACCTTCTGAAGAACAGTAGGCACTGTTTACCTTGGGGCCATCTCACCAACCCCTGGTTTTTAGTTTTGTTTTTTTGAAACAAGGCTTCATTGTACAGGGCAGATGGCCTAGAAAGAAATTTTTCTTTTAAGAAGCAAAATATTACCAAAGCTGAACTCTAGCTCCACAATGCTGAACTGCATTAAACTGGATGAAACAGGCCTGAGGGTCTCAGAGACAGTGGGGCTAGATATCATGTCTCTAATTCCTCCAGATAAGAATTCCATCACAGAAACCGAGGAAATTCACAAACTTCACAAGAAAGTAACAAGACTCAATTTAAAAAAACTCCTAGAGGAAGAAAAACTCATTGGAGGAACTGCCTGGAAGGTGGTCGGGACCTCTGGAGGAGCAGCCAGTGCTCCCAACCGCCCCAGTCACAGGCAGCCTCTCCTAACTAGTCTGATTTTGTTTTTATGATGGTGCACCTGTTCTTCTGGACCTCGTGCTGTTAGTTTTGATAAGCCAACCTGCTGCCTCCATCTCGGGCTTGAAAGCTATCTTATAGTAGAGACGAACTAGGCTCACTCCTGTTTATGGTTAAATTTCTGTTTCTCAAGGATTGGACTATGTCAACTACAAATAGTTCTGTACTGTCTGTTACAGGAAACAGCAAGCACACCTTTGATACAAAGTTATTATGACCACCTGTTGTCATGACCACCTTGTTATAACCACCTGTTGTCATGACCACCTTGTTATAACCACCTGTTGTCATGACCACCTTATTATAACCGTGTTGTCAAGACCACCTTGTTATAACTGTGTTGTCATGACTACCACCAAGCCACCATGTCTTCGTTATGACCAATTTGTTAGACTTAGGTTCTGCTTCTGTAACCCAGCCTATTTGCCTGCCAAATCCCCCATTTGGAAAACCCCTATTCCCAAACTATAAACACCCTGGGCAGTGGTGACACACAACTTTAATGCCAGCACTCAGGAAGCAGAGGAAGGTGGATCTCTGTGAGTTTGAGGCCAGCCTGGTCTAAGGATGGAGTTCCATAACAGTCAGGGAAAGCTACATAGAGAAACTTTGTCTCAAACAAACAAACAAACAACAATATCAACAAAGGAAAAAAAGAACTTGCCCATGTCCAAAGCTGATCTTGTGAACTTCACCTTTAGGGAGAGACAGCTCATGTAGGAACAAAAAATAATTTATTTGGCCATGGTTTTAGTTGGAGGTCTCTCCCCCTTGAATCTGTGGGATTAACAATTTCCTTCACTCAGAGCCGTCCTGCCCACAGAGGCCCCCTTTGTGTTCAGGGTCACAGGAACAAACTTAGTCCCTAGAAATTCTGAATGGGTGCAGCCACCAACAGCCCCAAATGTTCGCCCTTCCCAGTCTGCTCCTTTTGCTCTTCTTCTACACCACCTAACGGATGCTGGTGCCTACACACAAGGGATGGTTTAGGAATGGTGCACCATGTCCCTTGGCAGTGCATACACGTTACCTGGCTGTCCCAGTGCCTGGTTCTCATCATCTTTCTTCAAGATGGGTCTGGTCAGCTCTAGGAGAGCGTGGTGTACCAGTGCTGGCTGGTTTTCTTCTTAGAGGGGGATGGCAACACGTGTAGGTCGCTCTGTTTCTACTTTCTCCAAGTAAAACCTCTTTGCTCCTGTATCTTTATCTTTGGTTCTGATTGATTTTTTTTTTATCATACTTCACAGACAGCCTACACACAGTAGCCAGGGGATGGTGGCAGTGTGGTGTGTGTGTGTGCGAGGCATTAACAGTGCCAGTCAGCTTCCCCTTAGGAAAGAAATGCCTCAGGGCCTTTAGTCACGAAGCGGCAGCTATCTGAAAACGCAGAACAGGATTAAGGGGCACAGTGGGCCTCTGGAGTGCTCTAGGGAGCAGAGCAGCAGGAAGCAGGGTTCTTATCAGCCCCAAACCTACCACCAGGGAGGTAGAGCTCATAGCTGGTGTACTCTACCTTGGCCAACCTGATCATACCACTGGAGCGAGGAGCTGCCAAGAATCCCAGTTTCCACCCCTCCAGCCCCTCCCAGCTTCCCAGGGTCATAGTACGGAGGGTGGAGGTGGGGTGAGGGGAGCAGGAAAAGGTTGCAAATAATTCACAGAGAAGGGGCCAGCCCCAAAGCCCCCACCTCTACATGGGAAACAAAGAGAGAAGCCCCAGCCTTTATGAAGCAGCAAGAAGACAGGTTCCCAGGAGGGCTGTATAATCAGGCTCACGACAGATCTGCACAGGGCCTGGTATTCCTTTACTCCATAACTGCTCAGGAAGTTAGAAGCCTCTGCAATGGAAGGTGTCCAGGGGTGACGGGAGATGCTGCTGTCCTCCGAACGCAGAGCTGCAGTTTTCTTCCATCAATCCGTAAGCAGTGTTGGGGGTGCAGTAGGTCGAAGCTCCCTGTGCTGTACACAGAGGTCTTCAGAGAGGGTTTCTGTTACTAGCGACCCCAGAGCAGAGCCTTCCCAGACACCAAGACCACAGGCTTGGCACACAAAGCAGCCAGTGAAGCTTCGGTCCTCCTGTGGTTCCCAGGGTGGGTGCCCTTATATCGTGCGCCCATGTTCCTTCAGCCATAAGCAAGGGTAATGATAGCACCCCTTGGGCTGCTCCTGTTGTTGAAATTATTTAACCCCAAGCCGGGATTAAATAACCCGTCTTGACCATTTAGCTCCTGGATCGAAGACACACACAACTTTTATATTTACAATGAGCCTCAAGCAGCACAAGAGCAGGGCAGATGTCTACCTCTGTGCTATTAGAATTTATTTTCCTACTGATAACCCTGAGTTATTACTAGCTGTGTTTCATCTGGGCTGCTCTTAACCCCAATTGGCCAGCCCTCGGGGCCATGTTTTCATGACTCACCATAATGACTTCTACTTCTTCTTCTTCCTCTTCTTCCTCCCTCCTCTCTCTGTCTCTCTCTGTGTCTCTGTGTCTCTGTCTCTCTGTGTGTCTCTCTCTGTCTCTCTTTGTCTCTGTCTCTCTGTCTCTCTCTGTCTCTCTCTCTCTGTTTCTCTCTCTCTCTCTTTTCTCTCTCTGTCTCTCTCTCTCTCTCTCTCTCTCTCTCTCTCTCTCTCTCTCTCTTCTCTTTGGCACCCTAGCCTGGGGAAACCTAAACCCCACCTATGTCTCTTCTGCCTAGCTATTGGCTGTCTCAGCATCTTTACTTACCAATCAGAAACAGCTTAGAGTGAGGTCATACAGTGTGACTTGGTTCTATTCCTCTCCTCTCTGGGACAACCATTCTGTGTAGCATTAGAATACACAGTATCAGGCCAACCCACTGCGGCTTTCTAGTAGCCAGCATGCCCCCTGACACAGCTACTCAGTAGGTTCTAGTGCAGCCAGTGCTTGACCATCTACTGGTTCCAACAAATCTCTCGCTTCATCCGCCATTGTTTTCTGCAATCGGCCCCATGGCCAGGTCCCTAGAATCCTCCTTCCGGTCTAAGACAGAATAAGGCTTGATTTCCCAGCCATGTTGTTTGTCCATAATGAGAAGAAGAATTTTGCAGGATATGAGTCTGTAGTTGGGGTCCACTACATTCTGCTATCTCCTTTCTTCAAAGTTTGCAGCTTCTGCCTTCAGAATGCCCGAGGTCAACTGCTCCAGGGGCAGGCACAGCAAGCAGTTCAGACTCTACAAGCTTCACCTTGGCTTCCTCAGATTGGAGGGCAGTAGGGACTCTGTCTGTCCTCTGGACTGTCTTCTGCTGAAGGACAGGGCCCCAGGAAGCCTCCTCTGGGTGGCAACACTTGCCATTGAGTGCAAGTCCCCGAGGCTGAGCTGGTAGAGCTATGAGCTGGCAATGCTATGAGCTGGTAGAGCTATGAGCTGGCAATGCTATGAGCTGGTAGAGCTATGAGCTGGCAATGCTATGAGCTTGTAGAGCTATGAGCTGGCAATGCTATGAGCTGGTAGAGCTATGAGCTGGCAATGCTATGAGCTGGTAGAGCTATGAGCTGGTAGAGTTATGAGCTGGTGACACTTAGAGCTGAACTGACAGATGGCAAGTTGAGCCCCGTATTGAGGCCTGGCCTCTCTGTTCTTCAGCTTGACCTTTGTAACCAACCAGGCAGGTTACTGATGAAAACAGAGACTTGAAAAACAGAATGTATAGATCTACTGCACAGGTAGAATGCAGCCTGAATTTCAGTCAGACAACACCTCCTGCTTACATATATGTCCTGATCATTGATAGCACCCCCAATCGAAGAGCACCCCTAGAATCCCCATCAGACCCAGGTCCGGTCTCTTATGTCCTCCCTATACTCTAAGCAACCCTGAGCTCTGCTAAACACAACAGCCCCTGAGGAGGGAATTTGGACCAGAACTCCATATTGGACAGAACGTAGCCATTGACCCATGCTTGAACTTGGCAAAGATTTGCTGGTTCTCATCACTGGGCAGGAAGAATCAGAGGAAGACAGGGAAGGGATTCAAACTTTAATGGTCACCTCTATTCTCCAAGTGTCTATCAAATTTCCACCTTGAATGTTTGGGAAGAGAACATCTGTGCTGTAGATCATCTGTAAGCCCAAGTGGGCCATTTGCCTTGCGAGGATAGAGTAAGGGCGCCCACCTGGCTCTTGCGTGATGAGAAATGCTGGAAGCATGTCGGCAGGAAAGAATTCCAAAGACGCTGCGCAGGCTCCCCAGATTCCGAGTGGCTCCAAATGTCCCCTTGCTTTCTGGAACCTGAGGGGTGGCGTGAGGCCTGCGGCTCAGCTGGAAGTGGAGGCCAGCGCTCAGACATCAGATTGACAGATTGGTCCCAGGGAAAACTGGCCTGGTCCCTGCAGGAGAGTAGCCACCACAATGAGTCTCGCTCACTGTGACTTGCGGAGCTTAGGGTGCTGTGGACGAGCTGATGTGTAACCTCCGTTCGTAGGATGCAAAGTGAGTTTCTAGTCTTAAATGATTGCATAGACTTAGATGAAATCCTAGCGCGGCTGCTATCCAGCCATTGTTGAACTTGGAAAGGTCACTCGGGTATCAGAAATAAAAACAAATTTGAATTTGCCTTGAGAATCAAATAATTACAGAAAGCATGGTTGAGCACACACGAAAAGCTGACACAGGATGGCTGCTATTGTCACCACGGGTGAGTCTGGTCCTCAGGCCTGCCCCGCCCACCTCCTGCCAAGAGAAAGCAGCACCGGGTGCCAATACCACACTCTCCCCAGTGCTCCAGCCAGACTCTGGTCAGGCAAATGTGATGCCTGGCTGCTTCTGCCCAGTGTGACTCTCTTCTGAATGGCCCCTGGAAGCACAGGCTTCTCTGCAGTTCAGCGGAGGCCATCCAGTGCACAGCATTTTCTGAGGTTGCCCTGCTAGCTCACTCCCTCTTGTCTACCTCCCCAGATACCACCCACCGTTTTAGAACGTAAACCTTGGTTACGTCTCTCCCATTGCACTGCTTCCTAGAGAGTAACAGGGCGAGGTCCTCAGTTTATACCAGCCTGAAACACGTTCACACAGCCCAGAACCCAATACATTTGGGAAAACAGTAGAGAGTGATTGGGTTTGCTGCTCAACAAGAAAAGAGAGGCAGGAAGATAGAAGGACAGAGATAGACAGACAGACAGACACACAGACACACAGACAGACACACAGACACACAGAGTGGGGAGGGGAAAGGAGGAAGTAGGAGACTACCCCAGTGTCTGCCACCCTTTCACCACCCCCTCCCCCAGCTCTCTGACTCACATGAGCCTGAAAGCCTCTAGCCAGAGCACTTCCCAGCCAACTCCAGCTGACTGGTTGCAGAATTAATCTGATCCACACATGTTGCAGAATTAACCTGATCCACACTATGCCTGCTCTGGCTTCTGCTGTCCTGGTGTCTGTCAACTCTTAGTAAGCATGAGATCTTTCTCCCCACGACCACTTTCTAGTTATGTCTTTTGTTTCACTTTCCCTGGTTGTCCAGCTTTGGGGGAACTCGTGACCTCTGGCCTATGTCCCTCTGACATCCAACTGCTCTGACGTGTCTCTTATCAAAGGTACAACAATGAAAGATGTTCAGGTTGCAACTAAGCCTCTGTCTGGTGCCTAAAGAGGAGGAATTCAGCCTTTTTCTGGACAGCTGAACCCAAACCAATGTGTGATTAAACAACATCATGCATGGCAAAACTTGCACACTTTAGTCTCAAGTCGATGGTCATGTACTACGTCCTGTATCTAGGTGACTGAATGCAGCCCCTGCTGCTGCAGCCGTCCCATCCTCCCTATTTGCCCAGCTCTAACCACATTCTCACAGGTCACAAAACCTGCGGGGTGGGAGCATGGCCTCACAGCTGCCAGCAAAACCAACTCCATCTTGCCCTGGGCACTTTGTCATGGTCTTCTCAGCTGCTGATGGTCCCCAGGGGAAGGAAGCTAGGCCTCCAGATGGCACAAGCTGCCTGTTTGGGGCACTAAACGTCTACACAGAAGCAGCCTGGGACTAAACCTTCTCACAATGCTGGAAATGGGAAGACAGAGTCCAGTAAGATGTCAGGTGTTAGTCACTGTTTGAGTCACATAACTGGTACCCATCAGGTACAAGAAGTACCCTGGGGGTTCTCAGCCATATATGGAGAAGTTCCAGAACACTCTTCATAGAAGGGGGTAAACAAGGAGCTGCCTATGGTGGCCACTTCATGAAGACAGAAAGGGAACAGCCAGCACTGAAGATAAAGCTCAGCAGTCAGGAACACTGGCTGCTCTTGCAGAGGACCTGGGTTCAGTTCCCAGCAGCCACAGAGTGGCTCACAACCGTCTGTAATTCCGGTTCCTATGCCCTCCTTTGGACTCCACAGGTACCGGGCATGCATGTGAGTGCATGTACATACGTGTAGGCAAAAACAGTCATACATATAAAATAAAATAAATCTAAAGAGAAAGGGAAGGGACTGGCCCTGAGCTGAGATGTCTTCTCCGGAATCAGGGCCCAAATGCTGAATCAGTGGACTCCTGGCCCCTCCTGCCCCAAGGCTGCTGCCCAGCCTTGCGGGGGCTTTAAGGCAACCCAGTCCTGATTCTTCCCTGCTTTTGCTGCCTGCACAAGGTGCTAAGCCTAACACATACATTCTTTTTTTTTAATTTATTCATTTATTTATATGAATGCTCTATTTGCACATATGCCTGCATGACAGAAGAGGGCATCACATCCCCTTACAGATGTGGTTGCTGGGACTTGAACTCAGGACCAGTGCTCTTAACCACGGAGCCATCCCTCCAGCCTGCATAGACTTTTTATATCGGCAGAAGTTTCTTAGAACGGAAGATCGTGTCTGGGCATGGAAAGTTACAATGTAGCAGTTTCCCCTGCTGTGACGCTCACCTTGTTCTTGTGACGACATCAACTAAAATCGTCAGCTGGGCCCGCCTGTGAGGGTCTTGCTTGGGTCATTCGAAGTGGGATGATCCACCCTAAAACTAGGCCATGTCATCTGGCGGCGGCCCACTTAAAAGGGCACGGAGAAGGCCGCCTTTGCTTTTTGGCCTGTTTGCCCTCACTCGGTGGCAGTTCCTGTTGCTGAGATAGTCCTCCTCTGCCAGTGTTAAAACTGACTCCTTTGGGGTTGCAGTGTGAACTGGAGATCAGCAGCTCATGAGGAATGCTCTGGGACTGCAGAGACAGTCCAGTGGACCGAACAGCAATCAGACCAACTGCCGAAGGGTTGGCCTTTCTGTTGGGAGGCAGCCCAACTTGACTGGACAGAAAACAAACAACCTAACCAAATGACCGGAGGCTGGTCACTTAAAAAAAAAAAAAAAAAAAACAGGTTCATTTTGATAACAGCTCCGGATGGAGTGGGGGCTGGGGGTGGGGGCTGGAGCTGGGGCTGGGGGTGCGGCTGGTAACTCGTGAAAGAAAGAGGTTCATTTCACTAACAGCTCCAGGGGTCTAGGCATTGTTAGCCACTGCTTGGCTTGAAGGAGGGCGTCCTGCCTACTTTACTGAACGATGATGACAGAGAGCAGCAGCTTGTGCAAAAGAGATTTGCATAGCAAGGCAGGGCAGCCAGAGGGATGTGAGCAGGGGCCCAGGCTTGTTCTTTATGTCAACCCACTAACCGAGGTCAGGAGATTAATAATCTCTGTCTTCAGTCTCTGTCTCTCTCTGTGTCTCTGTGCCTCTCAGTGTCTCTCTCTCCATGTCTCTGTCTCTCTCAGTGTCTCTGTGTCTCTCTGTGTCTCTGTGTCTGTGTCTCTGTGTCTCTCCATGTCTCTGTGTCTCTCTGTGTCTCTGTCTCTCTCAGTGTCTCTATCTCTGTGTCTGTCTCTCTGCCTCTGTCTGTCTGTCTGTATGTCTGTCTCTCCCTCTCTCTCTCTCTCTCTCTCTCTCTCTCTCTCTCTCTCACACACACACACAAACACCACACGAATGCACACGCACGCACACACGCATGCTTAGTACTAGCCTTTACTACTTTTCAGTTTTTCTTTGTGATTACCAGGTAGGGGTGGTGTAGTGTACAATTTCCCCTCACACATAATTCGTGGGAAGAAACCCAGAGAGTGAGAAGCCAGCACCAGGGGCTTCCCAAGTGCTTCTGATCAGTACACGCATCCCTCGGACCCTCTATGGAGTTACGTGGACAGAGAGGTCTGTGGGGGTGGGGGTGGGGGCAAAAGGGAGGCTCCCAAGTGTCTACCTCTGAAGCTAGATCCTGTGGCCAGACAGGTCTCATGGCCAAAGGGGACATGAGGCATATCGAATAGAAGCTGCTGTCAACCGACCATTGGGTGATAAGCACCCAAAACTACTTCCGGTGGACCCAGGGCCTTAATGAGAAGAGTCCTGGGTGGCACAGAGTGCAGTAGAAATGTCAGTGTTGTGTGGTTTCACATAAAAATGGTATAGATGGTGGTGTGGTTTGAATAGGTTTGGCCCCCATAGACTCATGTGTTTGAATGCTTGGTCCATAGGGAGTGGCACTGTTAGGAGGCATGGCCTTGTTGAAGTGGGTGTGGCCTTGTCAGTGGGTGTGGCCTTGTCAGAGGAAGTGTGTCACTGTGGGGGCGGGCTGAGGTTTCAGATGCTCGAGCTATGCCCCATGTGCCTCACAGTCTCCTGCTGCCTGTGGATCAAGATGTAGAACTCTCAGCTCCATGTCTGCCTGCATGCTGCCATGCTTCTCCCCATGAGGATTATGGACTAAGCCTCTGAAACTGTAAATCAGCCCCAGTGAAATGTTTCCCTTTATAGGAGTTGCTGTGCTCATGGTGCCTGTTCACAGCAATGGAAACCCTAACTGGGACAGCTGGCCATCACCGGCTTCGAAGGTGCAGAAGGTGAGCCATGGGATGCAGACAACTCCAGAACCTTAAGGAGGAAACAGGTGCCATCAGGAGCAGGCAGGCGCACAGAGACACTTAGCACAATGCTCAGACTTTATTAAAGAGGTAATTGGGAATTAAAAAGTGTAGCCTGTTTTCACTTTAAAAAAGCAAACCTTGGGGGGTTGGGGATTTAGCTCAGTGGCAGGGCGCTTGCCTAGCAAGCGGAAGGCCCTGGGTTCGGTCCCCAGCTCCGGAAAAAAAAAAAAAAAAGCAAACCTTGGGCTGGAGAGATGGCTCAGAAGTTAAGAGCACTGACTGCTCTTCCAGAGGTCCTGAGTTCAAATCCCAGCAACCACATGGCCGCTCACAACCATCTGTAATGGGATCTGATGCCCTCTTCTGGTGTATCTGAAGACAGCTACAATATATTAATATGTAATAAATAAATCTTTTTTTTAAAAAAAGCAAACCTTAAAGTGTAAACCCAGGAAGATGAAATCTGCACCAGTTTATGGTCTACTACTGTGATAAGACCGTGAGGCAACTGGGGGAGGAGACGGTTTATATGGCTTGTTTCTGGGTCCCACACAGTCCATCACCCAGGGAAGTCAGGGCAGGAACTGGAGGCAGGAACCCTAGAAAGTGCTCTCCAGGTGCTTCTCATTGTCCGACCTTTCCCAAGCCATAAATCTTGGGAAGCCACCCTGACATCTACCCCAGGGATGGACATCAATGTGTTCCAGAAGGCAAGTAAGGGATTCAGGCCCCTCTGGGCTGCAGTCTACCATTCTGAGGTTAACGCAGAAGACCATAGAGCTAGCCTACCATTGGCTCTCTGGCCTCAGGTGGTATGGGAGGTGTTTTGACGGCTCTCTGCCCAGCCTTCCCAACCATCATGGTGGGATGTCCGGCTGGTTCTTGCAAAAGCTGCAGCCTACTGGTTGCCACACGGTAAGCAATGAGTTACCTGCTACCAGACAACTACAACAGCTAATATATTTTTAAAAGATTTTACTTTTAATTAGATGCACGCTTGTGCATCTGAGTATAATATGCACACATAAGTGCAGGTGCTTGCAGGGCCGGAAGAGTGTGCCAGAGCCCCTGCAGCTGGAGATGCAGGTGTGTAAGCCGTCTGACGTGGGTGCTAGGAACCTGGTTGTCAACTTGACTATATCTGGAATGAACTACAATCCAGAACTGGAAGGCTCACCTTTGATCCTGGTCTTGAGGCTGGGAGATACACGTTTCTGACCTGGATCTTGGCCTGGAGATCTTGAGGCAAAGTGGCTATGAATCCCAGGAGTCTAAGGCAAGGAAATCTCTGAGTTCAAGGTCATCTGGGACAAAGCAAGTCCCAGATCTAGGGGTGGTGGTGCACACCTTTAATCTGGGACACACCATCGGCTGGAGACCTACATAAGGACACTGGAAGAAGGAAGCGTCTCTCTTTTTCGCCTGCCTGCCTTGTGGGACTGAGCCACTGCTAGATCCTTGGACTTCCATTCACAGCTGCTGCTGGCCATTGTTGGGGAGTTGGACTACAGACTGTAAGTCATCAACCAATTCCCTTACTCTACAGAGACTACCCATGAGTTCTGTGACTCTGGAGAACCCTGACTAATACAAAGCCCAACTCAGGACCTGCAGAAAAGCCACCTGTTCTTAACCACTGAGCCGTCTTTCTGGCCCAATGACATTTAATCTTAGACTTCCCCCCTTGGTTGTGTTGAGAAGTGCCAAAATTAGTGAATGACACTTTCTGTGTTTCCAGGGATTATTTAAGGGAAAGACCCACCCTGAATATGGGCCTCACTGGTCCATGGCGGTGGGGGAGGGGCTGGATGGAAAGAAAGGAAGTAAGGTGGCTGTCAACACATACGTTCTCACTCGGCTTTCTGGCCACCACTAGGTGAGTGGCTGTTGCTCCAGAGTTCTCCAATTCAACATTCTGCCTCACATCAGGCCCAGGCCCGGGGTCAGTTGTGACCTCCGAAGCTGTGATCCGAGAGATATCCTTTGAGTTGTTTATTTTATGCTGGGTATCATGCCCCAAGCAGGATGACATCTATCCACTCAGAATGGTCGCTCTCTAAAGTCACACCCCTAGAGCTACACGCTCGTTAAGATAGATTAACTTGCAGAATCAAAAAGCACACAGTGGGGGTTGGGGATTTAGCTCAGTGGCCCTGGGTTCGGTCCCCAGCTCCGAAAAAAAGAGAAAAAAAAAAAAAAGCACACAATGTTCTTGGCACCCTGGGTCACAGGCACCTAGGGCTTCAGCTGCACTGCTACAGGGTAATGGGGTCTTAGCTTCTGCTTCCCTTCCTTGGTGCCTTATAGATTGATGGCCACCACTTCATCCCCAAGGACTCATCTGAAGAAAGAGAAGCCAAGTGTTCACAACCTGAAGCTCTCAGGCCCTCAAGTCTCCCTCAACACTGTACACCTCTGGAGTCTGGACTCTGTAACCTGGCCTTCCCAAAATATGCAGAGGGGAGCTGGGCGTGGTGGCAAACCTTTAATTCAAGCACTCGATGCAAACTCGGATCTCTGTGAGTTCAAGGCCAGCCTGCTACAAGTCAAGTTCCAAGACAGCCAGGGAAGTTATACAGAGAAGTCGTGTCTCGAAAACAAAAAACAAAACAAACAAAATGCAGAGGGTCGCCACCATCCCACCAAGCCCAGAGCCCACAAGGCCGTGTTGAGTAAATGGAATAGTAGATGCTTTCCCTGAACACAAGGAAGCTTCCTAACCTGCCCAGGCCAACGCATACCTTAGCTTCCATTCTTTCAGTAGAATACACAAGAGCAGCTCTGTCCACAGGTCAGAATTTATTTCATAGCATCTCATTTATAGCATTTTTCAAGTACAAGATCCTGTCCGACATCTTTGACACGGGAAAGAGAAGAGCACACGTTGGTAAGGCACCTGCAGAGGAGCGAAGCCCCCCCTTTTGGCTTGAGACTTCTGGGTAGCTGCTTGCACGTCTGTCAAGCAGAAAACAAAGTCATCGAAAGTTTGCTCTCACCCAGGCTTGAGGTGACGATTTTGGAGCCTGCTACAGTGTGGCTTTTCGGGTGAGGTGAGTCGGCCTACACCGAGGCAAGGCTGAAGAGGCACCTCTCCACACAGCTCACAGAATCCTCCCAGACACCAGGCTGAGCCTCCAGCCGCTTTTCAGCTTTGAAGAGAACCAACTTTAATCCCACCCAGGCACATGCTTTTAAATTTCTCAGCCCAAACTTCTATTTTCAAAACGTAAAAATGCAGGAAAACCTCAAGTACAGTCAGACCTTACTTATGACTCCACAGGATGGAGGAACATCGAAAACTTGCCAGTCAGTGTCAACCCACTACATTTGTGGCATAAACAGTCCAGGGGTATGCATCCCAGAATAGTGTCCAGAACTCGATCACACAGCGTCCTTTTTACGACACTTCCCAGAGGCAGGAGGTCCAACAGTCCTGGCCCATGACTTCAAGTTTGTGTCCTCAGATGCTCATCTCCTTGGTCTCGACTACATTGGCTTTTTTATTATAACATTTAAAATTAAATAACTCACTCTTCCCCACCCACCCTCTGTACACAGGGCAGGCAAAAGCCCCACGTGTAGGCTGGCTCTCCAGACAGCCACGCACAATAGGATAAGCTCAGTCACCAGGTCAGTTACAAGCATTTTCATGAGTGAAACAATGTTGCCACTCGGGCCAGAAGGAAACATATCAGGAGAACATGGCTAATATCACTGGCTAACAGTTCATGTACTCTAGTGGTTCTGCCATTAGCCTTTTAATTATGTAAGAAAGTCTTCAGTCCTATTTACCAGCAGGAGGAAGTCTTTGACCTGAAGTACGGCCTGCTCTTTTACTTTTTTTTCCTATAGAAAAACATACGGTTGATTTTTTTTTTTAAATAGTAAGAAAAAATTCACAGACAGAAAAATTTTTGTTACCAGGTGGCCATAAAGAGGTTTCTTGCCCACAGTGAACTGATAGCTGTGACCCACGTGTGGTTCCTATGGCGTCTTGGAAGTACCTCCAACCCTGTGAAAGTGCATTCCTCACACAGGGCTGTCTCAGAACAGTCAGAAGACCCTCGCCTTACAGGACAAGTGCCACAAGCGTGACCCCCAGTGAGAAGCTGCTGGGTGAGGCCTTGCATATACCTGCCCCCCTAATACAGTGCCTCCCTAGTCACAGGACCCTGAAGGCACTGGGGTTCAAAGTGTGTACATCCCACATGTTAAGATGACCTGAAGTCCTGAAAGCTAAGAGCATTCTCTGATCTCAGCACGAGTCGCTCCCTGAAGAAAATGTCAGATGTGCACCCAGCCCTTGCCCCCCAAGAGGCATTTCCACCATTTTCACAGCAACAAAACTGGTCACGTGATTTAAAAAAAAAAAAAAGGAACAAGCAAGTGTACTGTTCTGTCAACACAATGCCAGTAGGCTGTGGGATGTTTTGGTTGTTTTAAAATCCTAAGTGAATCTGAGTAAACAAACAGAAGGGATGGGCACGAGGTTTTGTAAGCAGAAGCCCCTCTCTGTTTTCAAATGTTTGCTCTTATGAAACTGGGGATGGTTTGTGTGGTTTCAAAGTTCGCACCCACTCTCGCCAAGTCTGATGCACACGCATCCCGCACTGAGCACTCAGTAGCCCTTAATCAGGAGAAGGCCCCGTTCTCCTTTGTCCTGAACAACGAAACAGGACTTCATGCTGACACCCCAGCTTTGAAGAGCCCTTTTCATATGAAATATAAGTTAATCCAGAGCTCTAAGTTCTCAGACTTACGAGGAAAAAAAAATCTTAACTTTCAAAAAAATTTTTTAAACATATTTTGCATATGAATCTCAACCTGGGCTCACACACACAGGAAGTTGAGGGCGGAAGAGGATGCTTGGAGGGCTCATCCTATGACCACAGCCACATTGTAAAGAGCTGTTGCAGCTTAAACACCAGCCGTTTGAGAAGAGTCAGGCCAGGCAGCAATATTTCCTCCACCAAGACTTGGACAGGTCCCGCACCTTATCCGGGGTCCTGCTTTTAGACTTCTTTGGCTGTTGCTGGGAGTCTGAGTGCTGGATACCAGCAACAATGGCAGCGTCGAAAACCTCCTTGAGGTTTTTCTGAGTCAAGGCTGAGCATTCAATGTAGGAGACGGCTTTGACTTCCTCGGCGCACAGCTTCGCCGCCTCTTCCGGCACCGGCTTCTCTTTGCACTTGTCCAGTTCGATGAGCACTTTGACATCTTCCCTGAGGTCCGACTGTGTCCCGACCAGGATGATGGGGGCCTTAGGGCAGTGACGTCGGATCTCCGGAACCCACTTCTCGCCCACGTTCTGGAAGGATGTGGGACTTACCACGCTGAAACACAGCAGGAAGATGTCCGTGTTGGTGTAGCAGAGGGGCCTCAGCTTGTCAAACTCATCCTGAAACCAAGCACAAAGCCCTCGTTAGCTCTTGCCACCTTAGGAAGCAACCTCAGGGCCAGGATACTCAGAGAAAACCTGTTTCTATAAAGAGGGGCCAGTGTCTCGGGCCTGCCCTGGGACACAGGTGCAGCCTTAACACTCCAAATACGCTCTTGGTGACCATGACTACCACGTCATATGCTATAGAAAGGCACTTAAAGCAGATGAGCTCTGGCCCACAGTGACCCCAACTCTCTTTTTTAAATCCTGGAACTTGACTCTTCTGAAAGTCAGTATTCATCCACACTGATGCCCGAGACTTGACCTCTTAAACTCTGTTCTATTAACAGAACTCCCTTCTGAGGTCCAGCCCTGCTCTGCCTGACCACAACACACAGTTGTGGTCACAACTTCACAAGGATGTCGATTCATCCCCCAGCCCCAGCACACAGTACTGACGCATGTTCCTCAGAAACATGAAAGACTTCAAAGTGAGAACAGGGATCTATGTAGACCACTACCAGTGGCAGTTTAAAGACACCCTCCCTCACTGTCACCCAGACAACGGTTAATCCATTCTTGTTCTGGTTGTATCTTATCTTTCTTCCCTTCCTCTTACTTTTCTCCCTTCCTTCAGCTAAGCTTCCACACCGTGTTTCAGACAGACAACATAACTGCAGAGTATGCACAACCGTCCCGTGGTACAGAGACCTGGAGCAGGTCAGTGAGGATGGATGTCCTACAGTCTACCAACAGATTCCCCAAACACCACACACTCCAGGCATAAGCCAGCATCCCTGTCAGCATCTCCTCCTGTCAAGCATCGTATAGATCCCGGAGGCACCATTTCCAGCTCAGTCTCCTCCCAGAAAAACTGTCCCATCCGCTCACCCTTATCTGAAATGCGTCTGTGCGAGCTGAAATCCTCCAGCATCTAACATCGATGACTTCCCAAGACAGGAAAATGTTAAACATGTTCAATGTTTTCCATTACTCAGTTGGCAGACACTGATTACCTACGGTCCCATTTACAGGCACAGCATTCTTTAACTGCGACAATCTTAGTCGGGGTCTCTACTGCTCTGATAAACACCAGGACCAAGAACAATACAGGGAGGAAAGGGTTTATTTGATTTTCCATCGTATGGCCAGTCATCCAGGGAAGTCCAGGCAGGAAATGGCGGCAGAAACTCAGGCAGGGCCCGCGGCAGACTGATGTTTACTGGCTTGCTTATATCTTGTTTTCTTATATCAGCCAGGACCGTCAGCCCAAGTGTGGAACCTCCCACAGGGAGCTGGGCCCTTCCACATCAATCACTCATAAGGAAATGAACCACAGGCCGATCTGTCGTCTGTTAGTTATGTTTCTATGGCTGTAACAAAACATGATGGCCAGAGCAACTACTTAAAAATAAAAAGCATTTAATTGGCCTTAGTTTCAGAGGACTAGCTAGAGTCCATGATGTCAGAGCAAAGGCACAGGGGCAGGAGCAGCTGAGAGCTCACATCTTGATCCACAAGCAGGAGAGAGTGCACACTAAGAATGACACCAGTCATTTGAAACCTCCAAGTGGCCCCCATGACACCTATCCTCTAGCAAGGCACACCTTCCAATCCTTCCCAATGGGGACCACCAATGGGGACCAAGTATTCAAACAGACGCGCCAATGGTGGGCCATCCTTACTCAAAGCACTGAGGGGCATTTTCTCAATTGAGGTTTCCTTGTCCCAAATGACTCTAGTCTGTATCAAGCTGACACAAAACCCAGCCAGCACAGGCGGCTTTCTTGGCTTAAAGACACCAACTGTCAGTCTAATTTGCTAATGAGCCCTTCTTTGTCCCAGGGTCTGCTTCCACTGTGGGTCAATAACCCACTGGCCACATGAGTTGAGAGTTACAGAGCTCGCGGGAAAGAACCCAGCAGCTCTGGGAGTCTCTGCCCCTGATGAGGTCCCAGTACGTGAAAGCTGAGAAAGAATGATTCAGGTTTTTACTGCCAGCTCTGTGCTGAAAGGACAAATGTAGAAACTTAACCGGGCAATTGGGCTAGCTTGGGGACTGTCCCTCCTTTACTGGGCCTTGAGCAAGGAACATAAATCTGACCAGGCTCTGGCCATGCTGGGGATGGGACATGTAGATGGCTTAGTGGTTAAGAGAAAGAAGTCACTTCGGCCACATCCGGAGCCCACAGTGGCCTGGTGACTGGATCCGGTTAAGGAGCCAGACGGGCGAGGCAGGGATAGACCCCAGTGCAGGGCACTGGGGTGCAGTGATGCAGTCAGAATATACTTTCAAGGAAGGAGTCCCAAAGCCAAGTCAACAACATATGTTGACAACTGCCAGGCCTCCAGTGTGAACTCCAGAGAGAATGTTAAGGCCAGGACAGACATACAGACAGATAGGATGGCAGGTTCCTTCTAGTAAAGGTTGTGCCCAGTTTCCCCCCTCTTTTTAGCATGAAGATTTTTTTTTTCAAGTACATCATGGCTCCGCCTGAGATGAAGTTTTGGCTCCTGGTAGGGAATGAAGCCAGCCACCCTTCCTTCAGCAGCACCATCTGTCCCCCAGGCTAGCTACAGTTCCTGCAGGCCTCCTGTCCACCTCTGCTCTGTGTACATGAGACCATGAGTCCAAAGTTAAACGCTCACCACCCTGATGGGGAAACACAAAGGCAGGAGAAGTGAATCTGGGTATATTTGTCCCAGCAGAGCTACGCTGGGGTTCTGGCTCCCATAACAGCTAGGGAGGCTCGCCCATGCTCACGCCCTGTGGCCTGCTGAACTCCCATTCCTTCTACCGGCCTCAGGAGGAACAGTTCCTTTGTTGACATGAAGTTGTCATGTCAGCTCCCTCACCGGTGGTCTGCAGAGCAGGGGCAGCAAGGTTAGAACAGCTCTGGTTCCCTCTGCTCCGGTTAAAACAAGCACTTACTTGCTTGTCCTGCTGGGACCTCGCCCCATGCGCTGGCGACTGGACAGCAGTCTTTGAAGTTGCTTTGCTACAGATCTCTAGGTGAACCCTGCTGGTTACTCAGCGCTGTGTTCCCTGCCAGCTAGTCTTCAAGCTGGAGGCGCGGCACCCTCGGTGAAAGCCCCCACCGCCCAGGAGACCAACTTCCAAACAAGAACACCAGCTTGGCGCCAAGCCTTTCCTCCGTTATAATTGCCTTTATGAAACTATCGACTGTTAGCTTCCTAGACGTTTTAAAATCTATTTTCCCATGTATACTGTATTTACTCTATCCCTCTTCCCTCGAGCCCCACCTTTATCCCCCAGCTCCACACACTGCCCCCTCTCAAATCCACAGCCTCTTTTCCTTTAATTATTACTGTTGCACATCCATAGATTCGAGAAATATGCAAACGCAACCTACTGATACATTTGATATTTCTTTTAGACAGGATCTCACTGTAGAGTAAGGCCCAGGCTAGCCTTCAACTCACCGTAGTCCAGGCAGACCTGACGCTTGTGTCCCAGTGTCCCAAACGCTGCCATCACAGGCCCAAGCCACTACTCTCAGCTTATTCCCTGGCTTTTTTGGAGACGATATGAAGGAAACACCTAACTCCCTTTTAGAAATGCTGAGTTGGTTTTCCAACGTACCCGTCCCCTCTCAAAAACCCATAGCCAAGGCTTTTCTCTGCACTGCGTTGTCTTCCTTGAGCTCAGAGCTAGTCTACTGACCCCAGGTCTGCAGCAGGCAAGCCCACAGCTGTCCACAGACTGATGGCTCACACCATCTGGTTCAGGAACTAAACCACATGGAACCCCGAGGTGTGTCAGACTGCAACTCAGGACTCATCTTCCAAGGAAAGTCCACCTCCCTCAGAAGCCGAGGTGGCAGGTGGAGACCTCTGAGGAGTGGCACAGTGATTCCTAAGCCAACATCCTAGCAGCTCCTCACTGGGGTCCTCAGGGGGCCTATAGCAACTACATACTTCTGACTGTGTCCTACAGAGGGAGAAGCCCAGCCTCCCTCCTCCATCTGTATAAAACAGTCCCAAGGACGTTATGCAAAAAGAGAAAGACCCAAGACCATCTCTTTAATGTGTTCCTTTGCTGGCCCGTTTTTAAGAGACACAAGCTCGGCTGGTCTCAAATGCCCCATAGAGTCAACGACTTTGAACTTCTGATTCTCCTGTCTTCCTCTCCCAAGTGCGGAGGTTACAGTGTGCACCACCATGCCTGGCATGTCTGTTTTTGAGATTTCATCTTATGCCTAGACTGTCCTTGAACTCGCCACACGGGCCAGGCTGCCTTTGAACTGGCAGCTAGTCTTCTGCTGCAGCTTCCTGAGAGCTGGATTCCCAAGCACGAACAACTATGCCTGTGTTCTGATGCTTCCTTCCCACGCAGTGACATATTGGTGGTGTTTGGCTTCTCCCACTCAAAGCATAGGTGCCGAACAGCCTTTCCAGTGGGACGTCAATTCCATCACTGCATTTATCACGAGACTGACAGTCCATTAAGACAGCCCCGTCTTCTGTCTCCTTGAGGTCTCAGGAATAAGCCAGTCTTGAGTCCCAAGTTTGCTATATTACAGTAATGAGTTCCCTAAAGGTCCTGGGTTGGATGAGATCTGGCAACACAGGAAGGCCAGCTTCTTCATCTGCATGGACAGTCGGCAAAGTAAAGGGATTGCTTATCCCCTCTGCATCCTGTCAGCTCTAGACATCGGGAGAGACGAGTTCACTGTCCCCTGGGTACCTAAATACTTAGGACCTCAGTGGCTAGAACAGCTTCTAGGGCAGCTTCAACCAGGCCCAAAACCCTTCTGAAGGGCACTGAGGGGATCCTATCCCTATGCCTCCTGCCTGGCTTCCTATTCCAGTGTTTTGCCCTCTAGACAAGAATGACCAAACAGAATAGCCCCACTGCTCTGAGAACTGGGGAAGACAGATGTTAACATAAGCTACTGTTTTTCTTTGAACAAACATTTAAGTTTCAGGTTCATTAGCCTTGAATCCATGGATTATAAGATATGAGGGGCTTCCTCTAAGAAACGGTTACAAACCACTCCTGTGGTTTTTCTTTTTTAGCTTAAGCGAGACCATGAGAGCTTCCCGAAAGTCCTATTAAGATAAGGGGCAGTTCCTCCTCAGCCTTCCCAGAACAGGCAGACCCTGTTTCACTGGCCCAGAGGTGTCCTTCTCAGCCTCCTCTCCTCCTCCCACTGCCCTCAAAGGAGCTGAAGCAGGAGTGGGCCTGCCTCACCGGGTTTCACAATGACCCAGTTACTAAGGGAATCATTTGGAAACTGCAAAGGTTGTTTGGAAACCTTTAAAAGGCTGTTTCCTTTCCCAGTGCCGAGCTGTGTAACTTGATACCGACCTGTCCTGCAGTGTCACAGAGTTGGAGTCTCACAGGCCGCCCATCTACGGACACCACGGCTTGAGGGAAAGAAAAAGAAAAAAAAAAAAAAAAGAACAAGGTGAATATCAGAACGTCTTTTACCCTCTCAGAAGATTGACAGTTCCTGCTCTGGGTTCTCTTAGTGAACTAAGGACTTGGCTAAGCCCAGAAACCCATGGAAGTGTACAAATGACCCAAGGCGTGAGGGGGGGGGGGCTCCCTCCACCACAGAGCATGAGGCAGAAAAGCCCTGACCCCTGGAAGGTGCCCCCGGAAGGTTAGTGTTTTCCTTTCAAGCCTGGAAGATTAATTTTCCTGTCACCCTTGTTTCAAAGGACCTAGAAACAACACAAGGTGGGGGGGGGGGGGAGTGGGATTAGGTGGGAATCAACTCTGCACTTTTTTTTTTTTTTTGGTTCTTTTTTTTCCCGGAGCTGGGGACCGAACCCAGGGCCTTGCGCTTCCTAGGCAAGCGCTCTACCACTGAGCTAAATCCCCAACCCCAACTCTGTACTTTTAAATCAGTGGATAGATAATTCTGTTTTCTCTTGGGAAGAAGTCTCCTGGCTTCAGGTTTTATCATACAACTCCAGCAGTTTTGAGAACTTGTGCAAACACGGGTGGCCTATCACCCGGTACTGTTCTCTGTCGCGTCAAAGAGAGGATTAAAGAGAAGAGCTGGCAGAGAGAAGCCAGCCACACAGGTTTTTCACCAGGGTCCAGAGATGGGGTGAGAGCAAGGACCAACATCCAGTAAAGACATGGAGGTTTCAGCTTAAATTAGTCAATTTGTCCCCTTCTGATAGCCTTTCTAGTTGTTTATAAATGTTTATGCTAGTGGGCAGTGGAGGGGTACCATGCACTTCTGTTTTATCCATAGGGTCTCTGAAAGAGGAAATCAGAGACTGGCCACGGAAACTGGAGGTCAGAGGTAAATGTTTCAGGGGGAAGATTTTTCACGCTAGCCTATGTGATTTTTTTTAACTTTTTCTAAGATCCTAAAAAGACTTTTAAAAAAAATCAAGATAAATGATTGCTTCACTTTTGTTATCTTTGTATGATACGCGAGCCCACCCACCCTTGAGAACTTGCTGAATCTAAACGACAAGCTTGGAAGAACTGGCCCAACCGTCAGAAACCGAGACAGCGCAGGCGGGGCGCAGGCCAGGCAGGCGCTGGGCTCAGAAGAAAGGAACGTTCTCGCAAGCCTCAGCCCTCCCCGGTGCGCCTGGCCGGCTCACACACGGAGCAATCCCGGTTGCTCCAGGCGGAGATCGGCTGGAACTGAGTCGCCCCGGAGGGCGCAGGTGGGAAGGACACCTGAGCTGCAGCTCGCTCCCGAGTCACCGAGCCGGCTCGGTCAGACGCCCTGCCGCCGCCCCGCCGAGCTGCTGCCCCGACACCCGCGCCGCCCCGCGCCACCCCGCGCCTCCCAGCCCGAGACCGCGCCCCGCCTGGCGCTCACCCGAGAAGTTGTCGAAGGCCGTGGGGATGTACTCTGTGGGGTAGCCGTTGGTGGTATAGCTGACCACCAGGCTGGTCTTGCCCACCGCGCCGTCGCCGACCAGCACGCACTTGACGCCGCGTCCCTCGGCGCCGCCCGCGCGCCCCCGACCCCCGGACACCCCGGGCCCGCGCGCCCCGCGCCCCCCGCGCTCCCGGCGAGGCGGTACGGGCGGCGCCGCCGGCGGCTCGCAGCGGGAGGGCAGCGCCGGCCGGCCTTGCTGCGGGGCCATCGCGGGCGGCGACCGCGAGACCAGCTGCCAGCGGCGGACAAAGGCGGCGCACGGTCCGCACTCGGCTGGGCGACTGTGCCCGCGCGGCCGCGATGTGGCCGAGCCTGCTCCGCCAGGCTTCCCTGCGACACCGGCGGGCGGGGAAAGAGGCGGGTCCGGCGTCGCCTTCTTCTATCCGAGACCACAGCGCCCCCGTCTGCGCGCCGCGCTGGTGAACTACGCCGGCGCCTTCAAACGGTGCGGCTGGCCAAGCTGGCTCCACCACACCAACCCACGCGGACCCCGTGCTACCCCGGTCCCTGCTGGGCTTCTCATCTCTCCCACCACCACCATCCCCGCCTCCTTCCCAAGCTTCCTTTTCTCCCAGTTCCTCAGCCCTGCCCCCTCCTCCCCATCCTTCTGTTCCCCTTTCACTCCCCGTTCTCTCTCTTCCCTCTGCTCCTCTCCCTCCTCAGGTCGCCCTCTATTCTTTCTTCTCCACAACCTCTTTCCGCGATCTCACTCTCTCTCCACGATCACTCTGCTCCTTCCTCTCTCCCTGTTCCCCCAGGTGCCCTTGCTCCTCCACACAAGTGTCTTGGTTTGGAGGGGTAAGGTCCTGTGGACCCTGTGGACCCTGTGGACCCTGCCTGCTTTAGCCGTCTCCCAGAAGGAAAGATTATTGTCCTGGGAGACTGTCCTCTTGATGAGCAGGACTTAAATTTGATTGCAGACAAAAATGTATGGTTTTTCTTTTAAATTCACTGATTCTCATTTGGGCGCAGGGTACCGCCCTTTGTTAGCGCTCCCTCTCTTTGACATGCTGTGACCTTGTGTGTGCTCGTGGTCCAGCAAATTTCCTTACAGTTGGCTGCATTAGTGTTATCTGAAAAGCTAATAACCTGTTCATCTTGTGCGGCCCTTTCTCTGCTTCTGGTGCTGTGTGCCGTTAACATTAATACTATTTTGCAGGTAGTAAAGACAAGAGCTAGTAAATAGTGAACCTTTGTTATGTACCAGCTACTGTTGTGACCATTCTTCCAAAACGAATTCCTTTCATCTTAGTATTGCTTGTACCCATTTTACAGCCGGGACAACCCGAGGTACAGAGATGCCGAGTGACAGGTTCAAGTTCCGTAAAGGAAACGATAGTGCCTGTGTCCTACCTGGCACCTATATGCAGTATGGCAAGTGAGACTTGCAAAGATGGCGTGGCCACAGGAATACAGAAGTGGGTCTGTCAAGAGGTGAGCTCTTCAATCCGGGATCCTGGCTGGCAGAAAGCATCATTCAAGGTCTCAGTGCTGTCAGTCTCTAAAACTGCAGTGCAAGCTATTTTCAGGACTGAGGTTTGGAACCCTAGGACCTGACCGGAAATGCCCTTGAGAACCTGGGAAATCAAAAGTCTCCCACACAGAATCTCAAGAACAGCAACAGGCATCTTGGAAATAGACTAAACACCTGGTACACTGTCTTCTGCAGCAAGACAGACCAGAGCAGCAAAAAGATGAAACTCCTAGGTTAAGACCATTCAGCCCTCTTTTGCCCTGGGGCCACCTGAATTCCTCTGCTCTGTCAGATCCAGTAGATAATTTGAGTATGCCTTCTGTCTCCTTGATGGTTGACGTGACAATAACTCTTTTTGCAAAACCATTGCTACAATATTGGTTCCCATGCATGTCTGGCTGCAACCGTTTGCTTGGTGTTACTGTTGAGACCTGACAAAGTGGGTATATGCTACTGTGTTTCTGTAGATGTTGCAAAATGTTTCCACTTCAATTATTGTAGGTTAGGTACATTATCCACTTAAACTCTAACTTCCCAACATATGGAGTGGCCTTGAAGTAGCTGTGAATGTTTTGGGAAGCAAGCCAAGCAAAATAAGGCCGGAGAGACATTTTGTTTGTGTTTAATGGGACATAGAGCCAAGAGAAGGGAGATAAAGGAGGTGGCATGGGAGCACTTTCTACTGGGGTCAACGGAAGCCAAGAGCCTTTGCGGCAGGCATGAAGCCTCTCCTCTCCTGCTGGTGTGTGGTACGTACTTCATGTGTCATTCGAGACTGAGACCCAGCCACACTGACGTGGGAGCAGTGGCCACGGCTGAAACTGCCACCCCTCTGTACAGATCTTGCCGGCTTTACCTTCCCTCAGCACTGGAGGTTCCAGGATCAAAGAGCTGCCGAGCTTGAGGTGAATGAAACCGAGAGTCCAACTGCTGCAGTGCTTTACCAAACCAAACCAAACAACCAACAACCAACAACAAAACCAAACACTTGCTGGTGGGCCCGGCCTGCTCAGCTCTGTCCACTCACGTCAGGGATGTGTCTTAAGGCAGGGGATGCAATGGTAAGTGTTGGTCTGAATCCCCATGTTTGTAAGTCAACAAAGCCTGTGGCTATCCCATAGAGCACAGACCCCATGTGTGTCTCTTGGTACTCATCCTGGAAGAGATATACCTCAAACTTGAAGGAGTCAGAGGGTTGGTGGCTAAAAAGTTCAGGCAGAGGAGTAAGCACTATAAACTTGTGTAAGTGGTCTGATAATACTATGTTTTTGAAGTTTACAGCACGTGTTAGCTTTTATAATATGTCATTTATTTTGATGTGTTTCTTTATTTCTTTTTTATTTGATTTTTGTTTTGTTTGTTGTTTTTTTTTTTCATTGTAGCCCAGGCTATCCTGGAACTCACTCTGTGGAAGCAGCTGGCCTCAGATCAAAGATCCACCTGCCTCTGCCTTCTGAGTTTTTGGCGCTAAAGGCATAGACCACCATGCCTGATCCCGAATTTTAGTTTTTACATTCTGATCTCCATGGGGCCCTCTTAACCAACTGAAAGCATCCCTCAGGGTCCCAAAGGTCCCTTATGCTGGCTATGAAACTGAACCACACACATGCACATGTGCAGCCAGCCCTGTGACTAATTAGATCCCCCAAGCTGCTAGTACCCAGACTAGTAGTTCCTACACATTATCAGTGTCTCCTTGTGTTCTAGGACCCAACCAATACCAATCCTTCCTCTCCTTTTCCATGAGATGCTACTGAGGAGAAAAATGAGAAGAAACGGTTAACATTTTTTTGTGTGTGTGAGAGAAGATGGGAAATATCATATAAATGACCCCAAGCTGCTCTCAGTGCATCCAGTAGGGTCTTGGCCAAAGTTGTGACTGCCAGTATCATGGGGAAGAATTCCAACACACCGCCCGGTGTGTGAGCTCAGGCTCCTTCCCTACCAATACTGCAATCTCACCACCCTCCGTCCCCTTGTTAATAATTAGAATTAATAATTAAAAATTAAGAACTCTCATTAGGATCATGAAGTTCAGAGTGTAAAATATCAATCATTAATGTTGACTGGCAAGAAGAATTTTTGAAAAGAAAATATCTGAACCATTTTTACCCATTGGTAAGATATGCTATTTTGCAGTATGAACTCAAAACCTAATTGTCTAGAAATCAAGGAGTTAATTTTTGGTAACTCTCTAACATAGAATCCTTCCATACACACTTAAGGATCCAGCCTGTTCATACCTGTGAATATCCTTGGTGGTCGATACATGTCTCCACCTTCACATGTAACAGTGAAACAAACTAAATAAACAAAACAATAAAATGGGTGTAGTAGCTATAAAAATCTGTTACAGTATCCAATCAAGATGGCTGGTAGGGGAAACGGTTCAGGGAAACAAGGGCTTACCACTCAAGTATGAGTTCAAATCCCAGAGCCCAAGGCAAGGCCAGATGTGCCAGTGGACACCTGTAACCTCAGCGTTTGGGGGGTGGAAACAGGCAGGTCCCCGAAACTCACTGACCAGTCAACCATGCTGAATCAATGAGCTTCAGGTTGAGCAATAAACCTTGTCTCAAAAATAAATGTGTAACAATTGAAATGTAAATAAGAAATACCCAATATAATAAATATGGAGAAAATAAAAGATACATAATAAGAAAAAAAATAAAAAATAAATGTGGTTCTGGTGTGTCTGAAGAAAGCACCAGTGTACTCACGTACATTAAAAAGAAAAGTAGATTGCAAAAAAAAAAAAAAAAAAAAAAATGTGGGAAGCAATTCAGAAAATACACTTGTTGTGAATTTTTACTTTCCAAACACAGGCACACACATGTTCATATATCCACACTAACAAACACACACACACACACACACACTCATACATGCACACACCATAACACACACACAATAGCACGCACATACACACACCATCACACAGCACACCGTCACATACACGCACCATAACATATGCTGTCACACACACACCATCACCCACACACATACACACACACACACACCATCACCTACACACACATACACACACACACACCATCACCCACACATCACAAAGTGAGTGAGCGAACAAGAATGGATCTTAACAAAACAGTTAAGAGTGAAGGAAAGCCAGGCAAGGAAAATTATGAAATGTCTGACTAGGATTATTGAGTTCAGAAATAAAAGAAACCCAGTGATGCTGGGTGTTAGCGTGGTTGAGGAAAGTTGTCACACCCAGAATGGGGTGGTCGGGAGTTCTACTCTGAGTGGTGACTTCACCACTGGTCTTCATAGTAACTCGTGTTTTATTTACTTCTGCAAACCACATTGTATTTCAAAATTGTAGTGGTTAGGAATATTCAAACGTGTAAATCATACTCAGCAGGACTTTGAGGAGAGCTGTTTGCTTTAGGGCCCTACAGAATGACTCACGGGTTGTACGTCCCGTGGATTAAACAGCAGTCTTATCGTAAAAGTCTGAGGTGATTTGAGTAACTAAAACCCTATTGGGTCAAAACCAATCCAGGAATACCGATTGGGAAGTTCTGCTATGCATTATTTACAAGTCTAATATTTATTTTAATATTGGTATCGTCTTTCCGCGAGTGTTACTTTAGGTGTTTGATATTTTTTAACCAACCCAACTGGTCCTGCAGGACCAGGAAAATGGCAATTCATAGTCGTAACTTCCTGCAGAGAAATGAAAGCTCTAGGGTTTGGCAGGACATGGGGTACATGGCCAGGGGAAACATGCTGGGCTTCCGCTAGCTGCCAAGCCTGCTGAGCGAGCCTCCAGCCACCCAAGCAACACCTTTCCGTGCCCAGTCTCAGTTTGTTTTGCTCTTGAAAAATCCCTGCTCTGTGTCCCTTCTGCTGTTGCAGCTCATATTCAACGCACATGAGAGAGGACGGCTGGTTCCATCCCGTGTCCATCCACCGTGTCCCTGGGTGGGATGTCGGGGATGGCGGGGGAGAGAACACCCAGCTGTTTGACCCCCTCCATATAGAGGCGCTCTCACAGACTGTCACAGCCATTGATAGGCTTCCAACGCCTAAACACTCCACAGAAACTCCCAGGCAAACACTTTCCAACCGCCAAGTTCTCAAGCATGATAAGAACTCTGAAGAAACTCCTCCCGGCTCTTGCAAAATCTTGACCTCCCTTCGTTTCAAGGCCACCATGATGATAAGAACAGGCCAGTCAGCGTTTCCCAGCAGCCACGAGTGTGGGCCAGGAGTCTGAGACTCAGACCTTTTCCTCTTCTCCCAGAACTGCAGCTCTGCTCTCCCAGCAAAACACTCCTCCAGATGATGGGCGTGGAGGGACACCAAAGGACTTCCCTAGGGACAGCACAGGGGTTGTCAAACCCAACTGCTGGGTCGTCCATAACACTTCAGGAATCGAGGGAATGTATAGGCGCCCACAATGCTATCTGGATCAGCCCACATCAGCCTCTGAGAAGGCAGTAGGGTCCACTCACTGTGCCAAGGGTCTGCACTCTCTGCTGTGCTCATCCTAAAAGAATGCCCTCCAGGGCAAATTCACTTCACACAGACTTTAGAGTCGGGATCTGACTGAGTTGAATGTGTTAGCTTCAATACTGAGCGGAGGAACATAACTCATGAACTCGGGATGACATCATGCTAGCAGGACGCTGAAGCACCACCCCACCTAGAAGAGGCCTTGACTGCAAGGTAATTCCAGAAGTCCAAAGATCCTTGTGAAAAAACAGAAGTCAGGCAGGCCAGAGAGGGCAAAGGGTAGAAGGAAGTCTGGATGGGGACACAGCAACCCTTCAGGGCAGCAACTGTTGAATGCAAGCACGGCCCCAAGCGGACTGCCCCCTCCCAGATAGTCACCACAACCCCCAAAGCTCACGGTCACACGCTCTAAATGTCTGCTATGATCCTTCCCATTTTACACACTGGAAGATGGCATCTTGGGAAGACAGATTCCCGAGGTCTCCCAGACAGTGGCAAGGTCAGGATTATTTAGGATGCCCTGACACCCCACAATCAGATATGGACTCGTTGGCAAGCGAAGTGATTCTCTTATTAACAATACTTAAGGGGTTGGGGATTTAGCTCAGTGGTAGAGCGCTTGCCTAGCAAGCGCAAGGCCCTGGGTTCGGTCCCCAGCTCCAAAAAAAAGAAAAAATATGGTTGCTGCCTGAGTGTGTAGCAAGCAGATTCATGGGCGCAGTGTGGGATACACCAAATAGGAGAGCAGAGCTGTCTCACCTGAGCCTGTGAGTGCCCTGTGAGCCGAGGCTGAGCTTAATGTTACAGAGAATGGGAGTACGCCTTTTATAAGTGAAGAAAATACTTATTTTTTTAAATCATGTATATGTGTGTGGATATATTCATGTGACTGCTGGTCCCCCCAAAGCCCAGAAGTGTCAGATTTGGAGGCACAGTTTGAAACACATGACATGGGTTCTGGGAATAAAACCCAGGTCCTCTGCAAGAGAACCCCTCTTAGCCTCTGAGTCTGCTGTGCGGCCCAGTTTTTAAGCTTTTTAAAGTTTTATTTATGCGTGTGTTGTGTAATGGGGGTGTACACATGTATGTTTGTGTAATGTGGGGGTGTACATACGAGTGTTTGTGTAATGTGGAGAGTGTACACATACATGGTGTAATGTGGGGGGCATATACGTGTGTGTATATTGTGTAATGTGGGGACATGCACATACCATGGCAAACATATAGCGATCAGATCGCCGCATTGTGGGATCATTTCTCTCCTTTTGTTTTTTATAGGTCCCAGGGCTCAAACTTAGGTTGTCACCCTTCTGTGGGAAGTACCTTTAGTCACTGAACAATGTCCCTGACTCTGGAGACAGTTTCCAGGATGCAGTCATGACCAGCAGGACTGCATTATAGCAACGCCTCCAGTGTTGTCACCGTGCTTAATGATAATGGATTGGGTATATGAAAACTACTGAGATGTGATCCCAAATGTTCACATGCATGCATGCACATACACAACACATACACACACACACACACACACACACCACATGTACACCACATACCACACCACACCATACCAGACACACCACACCACACACACACACACACACCACACACACCACACACCACACACACCACACACACCACACACCACACACACCACACCACACCACACACACACACACACCACACACACACCACACACACACACACACCACACCACACACACACACCACACACCACACACCACACCACACACATACACACACATACACACACACCACACCACACACACATACACCACACACCAGACACCACACAATACCACACCACACACACACACACACACACACACATACATACACCACACCACACACACACACATACACACCACATACACACAATACACACACGCCTCACACACACACCACATAGCCACACCACACCACACACACACCACACCACATACGACACACACACACACACCACACCACACACACACACACACCACACCACACACACACACACACACACACACACACACACACACACACACTGTCAATTACAGTACCTGTAATCCCAGTACTCAGAGACAGAGGAAGAGTTTGAGGCCAGGCTGGGTTATGTCATAAGTACAAGGCCAGTCTGGGCACAGTAAAGTCTGGGTTTTATTGTGGTAGCCATATCATAGGTGTACATATCAAGACATGATGCTTTGTACACTACACTATTTTTTTTTTTTGGTTCTTTTTTTTCGGAGCTGGGAACTGAACCCAGGGCCTTGCGCTTCCTAGGCAAGCGCTCTACCACTGAGCTAAATCCCCAACCCCCTACACTACACTACACTACACTACACTACACTACACTATTTTGTCAACTACACTTTAATAAAGCTGGTGATGGGTGAGGAAGAGGGAATTCTTTTTGGTTCGCCATGGGTTCTCCTTTCTTCGCAGACAATGGGAGGAGCTTCACCAGTTCCTCTATCCAATAGCATTTTTTTTTCAGCATCACATCATCCCTGGGGATGTAGCAGCAAGTACACAATCTCTTCATCATGGAGTTCATATTTGATGATGACATTTGACACAAAGAGTGAAGGTGCTGGGAGAGCGGTCACCACACATCAGCCACACTGGGGCTATGGTGTGGAGTTAGGCAGCTCTGTGTACCTCAGAAGGAGCCTCCAACAAGGGAGGAGTGAAAACCAGAACCTAACAGCATGGGCTACCCCATGGTCCTGTGAAAGTAGAGGGAGAGAAGCCACCCAGGCAATGAGGAAAGTAAACGGAGAGAGATTGTGGTTGTGATGGATCAGCTCAGCACACGGCTTGAGAGCACAGCCTTGAGAGCAGAGATGAGAGGTAGCATGGGGTGATCTGGCTGCTGACGGGGAGACTGTCAGGGACAAGGGCAAGAAGCCAGGCTTGGGACCCATCTTGATGGTAGAGCAAGCAAGAGCCTCGTGGTTTCTTGGGTCTTGAATTTTCACACACATAGGAGTGGTAAGGATAACAGAAAGGCAGCAACCTGATAAACAGTTACTTCAACTGGCATCTGAGACGAGCAAAAACAGTTTGCCGGGGCAACTTGGAACTTGGTTTGCACGTGCATTCAGAGTCTAGAAGTCTGTGAGACGCTTGATTGATATGCTAGCCAGATAATCATACATAGGAGTATGGAGTCCAGAGAAGAGTTGGTAACAGGTGTAATTTAAGAGTTCCATCAGCTGATCAACAAGAAGGGGAACGTGGACCCAGAGAAGAAAGACTGAGGACTGTACCCCATGTTAGATAGGAGGACCTGCACTCTAAAAGCAAAGATTTACTGAGCATTGCCAGATATCAGACACTGAATAGGCAGACATGAAGAAAATACCAGCCAAGGCCTCCCCCTAATAAAAGCCACTATAGGTACTAACACCCAGCACCCATCCACGGTCAGCTGTTCTGCTGTGTAAGTTTGAAGCAGCCCTTGTTTCCTATACTCATAATGTGGCCAGCGATAAACCCTTGACAGCACTAGCGTGGCCCTGATACACGAGGACAGCATGGCACATCTTGCCACTCGTTGCTTTGCCATCTGGGCTTGGCAAGGAACGGAACAATGCCCACGGGGACAGGAGGTGTGGGTGACTGTGGGTGAGTCCTCCGCACCCAGCCCAAGCTAAGCACCTGGATTCTTCCTTTGTCCAAGTGCCTGCCGGACTTGGACATTGCCCTGACTGAGCCAGTCGGCCGACCTGCTGGAGCTGGATCTGTTTGACACAGCCCTAGCTCTCCAAGTTCGTTAGACTGGAGACCCAGGCGAAGGGATACACAGAGGTCTCAGTGGGTCCTCAGCTTTGACTGGTAATGGAATTTCATCCAGATATCCTGTTTCTGCCTTAAAGAAAAAAAAAAGTCTCCCTGGATCCTGGAATCGCAGATGATTCTTAGACTTGCTGGTTGTTTGTTTGTTAAAGGTGATGACAGAACTTTATACCACAGTGGGGTGTTCAGGGTGCAGTCTCTACTCACCTCCTCAGAGGCTCGTGCAATCTAACTTAGTTTAAGAAAGGGCCCTAGGGCAATGGTTCTGTGGGATCCTATGTAAATACTCAGCTCTCCCAAATATGTAGGTTAAAAACAGACATGATGTTCGAAAAGGAAGATAACCCAAACAAAGGGACTTGTGTGTCTGTCCTAAGCTTGACTTTAGCACTTGACATGGTCCCGACGGCTAAATGTGCTGGCTAGTGCCACAATGCTGGGCTTTCTCTTGTGCCGAGTCCCTCTCAGACCCTGAATAAAGTTTTAAAATGATTGTCTGGATTCATGGATGCTGGTGGGTCCAAGCACACAGAACTGTATTAAACTGAGAAGGAACCCAACTACCACTCTTGTTGACAGAAATGACTGGTGATGGATAAAGCCCATGCCTCTGATAAGATCCTTTTAAAGGGGGCTGGAGAGATGACCACGAGGTTAAGAGCACTGGCTGCGGGGTTGGGGATTTAGCTCAGTGGTAGAACGCTTGCCTAGCAAGCGCAAGGCCCTGGGTTCGGTCCCCAGCTCCGAAAAGAAGAAAAAAGAAAGAAAGAGCACTGGCTGCTCTTCCAGAGAACCCAGGTTCAATTCTTAGCACACTCTGGCTTCCACCCGCACTGGGCGCCCAAACAAGACTCTCATACATGTAAAGGAAATTCATTCGTTCAATTTTTTAAAATTTCTTTCAGGAAAACTTGACATTCAGCTTTTCCCTGAGGGGGATGCCATCAAGAAGGACTCCAGTTTAAATCTAAGACAGTGCCCTCTAGTGGGGACTTTTGTAAAAAAGGGGTTCCGCTAAGTAGTGACTGAGGCTTCTGAGCTTTCTGGCCTTCTGAGTGGAGTTGCATCCAGGAATCACTGCCCTAAAGTGACACCAACAGACCACACAGGTCATTTTGGTCCCGGGGACAGTTATCTGTGCCACGATTCTCTGGCTCTGTCCTCACAAGGAGGTTGGACAGCTCTGCGGCAGGAGACAGGCGGGCTGGAGGGTCGCTGCAGCAGCCGCAGGGCAAATCACAGCACCCTTTCAAACAGGGCGCATGAACCATGGGGCATTTCTGACAGCGCAGAAATCTGAAATCTTTGTTCTTCTGAAATTCTCTGGAGGAGACTGCGTCGGGGGCCTGCAGAGGCTGGCTCTTCGCTCCTGACCCTCCAGTTCTGAGTGCGGTCGGCAGCAGCTCCTGGCCCAGCCGGATGATGGCCCCACCAGAGTCCAGCAGACTGGGCCTTCTCATCCTTGGAGAGAAATGTGAACGTGAGCCCCTTCTGTCGAAGGAGAGCTGGAACGTTCCCCTGAGCAGAAGACTAGGCCTTTGTTTTCTTCTTAACACTTTCTCCTGGTAGATTTCAGGCTGGTCTTGGACAAAGGAAAAAAACCAAAACAACAAAAGCACAAGAGTTTCAATAATTAAGTTGGGAAATGCGAAGTTTTAAAATAAATAATTTGAACTGATCTCTACCAGTCTAGAATATGAGTAAACATGTAAAATATTAATCCAGGCAGCTTCACCGTCACGTGATGTTTACTTATCGCTTAGCAACCGTACGAAGCCTCTGTATGACGTCATTGTGGAAGTGGGCGGAGCTCATGGACCTTACAGAGAAGGTAAACAGTGAGAAATGAAAACTCAGGAGCAGGTGGGGAAGGACAGTCACAGGTGAGGGAAGACCTGAGGGCTGTCACTCTAACTGTCCACAGGGCTGCAAACTTGGCTATCCAGAGTCTTACCCGGTGCAGTGGGCACTTAACATATGTACAATGACTTAGTGACCTTACATACAGTAATGAGAAATGACAGAGAAGTCAGGGAAATATTACCCAGTGTACACTGGGGGGGGCACCCATTGGGGGCGTCTGCTGGGAGGATCCCCTGGGGAGTATGGGAAAGCACTTGGGGAGGAGGGTGCACTTTTCAAATAAATTTCAAAGCCGTTACCTCCACCATGAGTCACACCAGATAATGGGAAAAGCCTGCTCTCCCAAAGTAGTAGCTGGATGATACTCAGAGAGGCTGTGGAAGAGCTCAGCCGTTTGGAGGCTTTAATGCACCACACAGAACATGGCAGAACCAGCGAGCTAAAAGCAAATGAAGAACAAACAGCAGAGACCCCGTCAGGCTGAAAATACTTCTAAAGAAAACAAAAGCAAGGGCTGGAGAGATGGCTCAGTGGTTAAGAGCACTGACTGCACCTAAGAGGTCCTGAGGTCCTGAGTTCAATTCCCCACAACCACATGGTAGCTCACCACCATTTGTAGTGGGATCTGATGCCCTGGTGTGTCTGAAGGTAGCTGTAATAAACCTAGAAATTATTGACAGCCAAAACAAGTGATCTGGGGCTGAAGAGATGGCTCAGAGGTTATGAGTGAAGACTGCTCCTCCGGAGACCCCGAGTTCTATTCCCAGCACCTGCTTCGTGCAGCTCACAACCACCTGAACTTCTGGTGGCTCCAGAAGATCCGACATCATCTCTGGCCTCAGGCACTACACTCACATGCACAACACGCAGAGACAAACACACACACACACACACACACACACACACACCATTTTAAAGATAGTAACAATAAACTATTAAAGACAAACATACATAAATGTCGTTGCAGATGGAAATACAAAAGCATCTACCAAGGACTCTTGGGTAAAAGAGGAAAAATAGACTAAAGTTCAAAAACCTCTAACGTAGTAATGAGGAAGCCAGCAGTGGGCTAGACCAGATGCAACGGATCACAGTGATCATCTGGAATGTTCTTCATAGTAAGGCACTGGGAGTGTTGCTGGAGGTAGGCTTGTGAGATTTCAAAAGCCCATCCCAGGCCCAGTGTCTCTCTCTGTCTCTGTCTCTCCCTGTCTATCTCTGTCTCTGTGACTCTCTGTCTCTGTCTCTCTTTATCTGTCTCTGTCCCTCTGTCTCTGCCCCTCTGTTCTCTGTCTCTTTGTCTCTGTCTGTCTTTGTCTCTCTGTCTCTTTGTCTCTGTCTCTGTCTCTCTGTCTGTCTCTGTCTCTGTCTCTGTCTCTGTCTCTCTCTCTCTCTCGCCCCCTGCCTGCAGATTTGTTTGCAAAAGCTCTCAGCTACTGTCCCAATGCCATGCCTGTCTGCTTCCTACCCTGATGATCATGGACTAAATCCCTTAAATCGTAAGTCAGCTCCTCTCCACCCCCACTAAATGCCTTCTTTTGTAAGAGTTGCCTTGGTCATGGCCCCTCTTCACAGCAATAGAACACTAACTCAGTCAGTGAGTGTGCACGTGTTATGATGGTTAGCATTGTGTTTAAAATGTGAAGACCGCTGTGATTACGAGCCCCACGAAAACATCGTTTTAGCTTGTAAGCTTGTATAATGTACCCTGTCAGTTAACTTGCCCAAGATGGATGACCTCCTGGAATATTTGGGCTATTGTTGAAACTGTTCAGTCTTGCGAGTTTGTTCTTTGGGATGATAGACACAAGACTAGCCACTGCTTCTGCCTCTGTAAGGAGACACTTGCTTGCTCAAGGTAACTGAGGCGTCTAGAAGATATCAAAAGGTGTAAAAGTTAAGCTTGTCCAGGTAATTTTTTAAAATAAATACATTACATTTCCTTGTGAAAATGGCTGGGGGTATTGCTCAGTGGTAGCATATTTGCGTAATATCTCAGAGCCCTGGTTCCACCAACATCACCAAAGCAAAAACTAGAAAAAGCACAAAAAAGGTAAGCAAAGTAGAGACTAAGTGTCTGTGAAGTGATGTCTAGTCTGTGAGGTAGCATCTGTGAGGTGGCATCTGTGTCTGTGTAAGGTGGCATCTGTGAGGTGGCATCTATGAGGTGGCATCTGTGAGGTGGTGTCTGTGAGGTGGCATCTGTGAGGTGATGTCTGTGTCTGTGAGGTAGCATCTGTGAGGTGATGTCTGTGTCTGTGAGGTGGCATCTGGGAGGTGATGTCTATGTCTGTGAGGTGGCATCTGTGAGGTATCTGTGTCTATGAGGTGATGTCTGTGTCTGTGTGGCGGTGTCTGTGAGGTGATGTCTGTGAGGTGGCATCTGTGTCTGTGAGGTGATGTCTGTGAGGTGGCATCTGTGTCTGTGAGGTGGTGTCTGTGTCTGTGAGGTGGCATCTGTGAGGTGGTGTCTTGTCAGGTGATGGCTGTGTCTGTGTCTGTGTGGTGGTGTCTGTGAGGTGATGTCTGTGAGGTGATGTCTGTGTCTCTGAGGTGGCATCTGTGAGGTGGTGTCTTGTCAGGTGATGGCTGCGTCTGTGTGGTAGTGTCTGTAAGGTAGCATCTGTGTCTGTGAGGTGGCATCTGTGAAGTGGCATCTGGTGTGTGAGGTGGCATTCGTGAGGTGGTGTCTGTATCTATGAGGTGGTATCTGTGAGGTGGTGTCTGTGAGGGTGTCCGTGAGGGTGTCTGTGAGGTGGCATCTGTGAGGTGGTGTCTGTGTCTGTGAGGTGGGGTCTATGAGGTGGCATCTGTGAGGTAGCTCAGCAGATAAAGGCACTTGCCAATGAGCTGAATTCAATCCCAGGACCCATACAGTACAAGGAGAGAACAAATTCTTGCAAGTGGTTTTGAAAACTCAAAGCCCACTCCCAATGACACACCTCCTCCAACAAGACCACACCTTCTAATCCTTCTCAAGCAGTTCCACTAACTGGGACCAAGCGTTCAAACATTCGAGCCTATGGGGACCATTCTCATTCAAACCACCATACTTGTTAAATAAATAAATAGAGATAGATAGATAGATAGATAGATTATAAATGTTTTTTTAATAAGTGTGCTTTTTAGGAAGAAACAGATCATTGGCTTGGTAAAAGAAAGCAATAAGGCTAACTAAAATGTTAAACCTCACAAAGTCTCTAAATTACTCCCCAGCACACAAAGAAAACTTCCCTAGTTTCCTTTCTTTTTTATGTATGTATGTATGTATGTATGTATGTATGTATGTATGTATGTGTATTAAATCATTTTATTTGTTTACATTTCAAATGTTATCCCTCTTCCAGGTTTCCCCTCCACAAACCCCCCACCCCGTCCCCTTCCCCTTTGCCTCTACAAAGGTGCTTTCCCAACCAACCACCCACTCCTGCCTCACCCCTCTAGCATTCCCCTTCTCTAGGGTATCAGGTTTCCATAGGACCAAGTGCCTCTCCTCCCACTGATGACAGATGAGGCAGTGCTCTGCTACATATGTAGGGGGAGCCATGAACCCGCCCATGTAGACCCTTTGGTTGGTAGTTTAGTCCCTGGAGCTCTGAGGGTATGTTAGTTGTTTTTCCTATGCAGTTGCAATCCCCTTCGGCTCCTTCAGTCCTTCCCCTAGTTCTACCATTGGGGTCTCTGGGCTCAGCCCAACGGTTGAAAATGAGTATCTGCATCTTTCTTGGTTGGGTGCTGACAGGGCCAATCAGAAGAGAGCCATACCAGACTCCTGTCTGTAAGCGCATCTTGGCATCAGCAATAGTGTCAGGGTTTGGTGTCTATGGATGGAATAGATTGGAAGGTGGGGCTTATGGGGACTGGAGAGATAGTTCAGTGTGAGCACTGGCTGCTCTTCCAGAGGACCTGAGTTCCTGGAAACCACATGATGGCTCACAAACATCTGTAATGGGATCTGATGCCCTCTTCTTGATGCCCTCTGCTGGCATATGGGTATACAGGCAGACAGAGCACTGACATTAAATAAATAAATAAATAAATAAATAAATAAATAAATAAATAAATAATCTTTTTAAAAAAATATTATGTGGGGGCTGGAGAGATGGCTCAGCGGTTAAGAGCACCCGACTGACTACTCTTCCAGAGGTCCTGAGTTCAATTCCCAGCAACCACATGGTGGCTCACAACCATCTGTAAAGAGATCTGATGCCCTCTTCTGGTGTATCTGAAGATAGCTACAGTGTACTTATACATAATAAATGAATAAATCTTTCTAAAAAATTTAAAAAAATTATGTGTATGGGTATTTTGGCCTGCTGGTACGTTGGTGCTTCCTGTGTGAGCCTGGTGCCAGAAGACCTTGGTTGGTTTCCTGGAACTGGAGTAACAAATGGTGTGAGTGGTGTGAGGATGCTGGGAATCCAACCCTGGTGCTTTGGAAAAGCAGCTAGCTCTCTTCACTGCTAAGCCATCTTTCCAGCCCCTTAATTCTGTTTAGGAAACAAGGATGGTACTGGAGAGATGGCTCAGTGGTCAAGAGCACTGACTGTTCTTCTAGAGGTCCTGAGTTCAAATCCCAGCAACCACATGGTGGCTCACAACCATCTGTAATGAGATCTGATACCCTTTTCTGGTGTGTCTGAAGACAGCAACAGTGTACTTAATAAATCTTTTTTAAAAATAAAAGAAAACAGGAATGAATAACATCAGTACTTTGACCTGATACAAACTGTGCAATAAAAACTAAAGCTGTAAATCAAGAGTGTATGCATTTTTTGACAAAATTTCAAAATGATAACTTTGTGCTTTGCTAAATCGAAGAATCTGCTGGACTTCAGGCTCCTAGGAGTGGTGCTTTGGGTTAGTTAATAGTTTCAGTTTCCTCTGAGATTAAAACAGTTCACACTGCTGGGAAACTCTTTAAACAAGAAGGTAAACAAATTCAAATAGCTTCAGGAAGTTCCTGAAACCAACCACGTTCACTAGGCCCCTCCCTCCCAGAGTAAGCAGAGCCAAGCTGCACAAGATGACTGTCAGAGAGCTGAGCTGCCAAGAAGACTCAGACTGGACCAGCTGCCCAGACGAAGCAAAAACTAGCCAAGCTGGCTGGAAGAGGTTTAGACCAGTTTGTGAGCCGTCAGCCATGCTGAGTGCGTTTTGGTGATGCAGCTGTCTTTGGTTACTTCTGCTCCTGTAAGTAACACCAATAAAACTCCATATTGGACTTTTGTGTGTCTATCTGAGGTGAGTAGAAATGTGTCTCTCCAGGGAAAATTTGTCACATGACAGCTTGGGATACAAGAGTGTTTCTTTTGTTTTGTTTTGTTTTGTTTTGTTTTTGTTTGTTAGGAGGTAGAGTTTCTCTGTGTAGCCCTGAATGTACAGACCACACTACTCTTGAATTCACAGAGATCCAGCTGCCTCTGCCTCCCCAGTACGTGGGACACCACCACCCATCCCAAGAGTATTTCTCTTAAGATTAGAAGCTGCCACCTGGAAGTTCTTCTGGAAGCATAGCAATGCAGTCCATCAAGAGATAACAGCTGTGCAGCTAAGACGTGCAAAGACACTAACGTGTCCGACAAGATCACGGATCTGTAAAAAAAATCTAGATGACAATCCATAAACTGACTCAAGCAAGAAAATGAGTCAGCAGCTTAGCGGGCAACATGCTACAATAAACACACCGGCATCTTTATGCTACAGAGTAGCCAGCTAGATGATCCATTTACAATGGCAACAGAGAAGATGAACTATCTCGGGGCAAATGAGATCCAGAAACACACAGAGCCACCATGAGGAAAACATTTTGAAAACTCAAAAAGAGCTCATTAGCATGGGATATGAGGATGACGTCATTTTCCTTCCATACCATGACTGGAGGCAGAAAGCTGTGACTCTTCCCAAGTTACTTTATTAAAGAGGCTTTTTGTTTAGTTGGTTTGGTTTGGGAGTATTTTTCGGGAGGCAGGGGGGTGTTGTTTTGGTTGGTCGGTTCGGATGTTTTGGTAAGACAATCCCAATAAAAATGCCAACGAAGCTTATTGGGTTTGGAGCTGGACAAGTTTATGCTAAGGCATGCGGAAAAACAGACATGAGAAAACAGGGCACTGTAAAAAACTACACGGGAAACTAGTTCTGCCAAGGATTAAAACATAGTCCGCGCGCAGGCCCTTGAGTTAGAACAAGGTGTCTCTGACACACTCACGGAGCACTGATCTTAGGACCGCTAGGGAGCAGGCTCTGGGGGCATTCGCTGGAGTTCCCGTCACTGGAGCAAAACCAGCTTTTTCGATAAACAGTGCGAACAGCCATGTAGTCATTTGGATAAAGGGTACAATTAGACCCTGATGTTATACCATACACAAGAATAACTTCCCAGTGAGTCAGGGGGCTCAGAAACAAGGAAAAAAATGGCTAAAACTCTCTTTATCTGAGTATAGGTGAAAATACTAAGTAATCCTGGAACACAATATCTGGAATATATATACTAGATGAATGTAAAAAAAAAAAAATGGTGTTCTGGGGCTAGAGAGAAGGCTCAGTTCTTAAGAGCACTGACTTTTCTTCCAGAGGTCTTGAGTTCAATTCCCAGCAACCACAATGGCTCACAACCATCTGTAATGGGATCCGATGCCCTCTTCTGATGTATCTGAAGACAGCTACTGTGTACTCATGTACATTAAGTAAATATTTTTTTAAAGTGTCTTTCTGGGGGTCTGGAAAGATGGCTCAGCAGTTGAGAGCACCAGCTGCTCTTCCAGAGGTCCTGAGTTCAATTCCCAGCACCCACATGGTGGCTCACAACCATCTATAAAGAGATCTGATACACTCTTCTGGTACGCATGAAGTCAGGGTGCTCACAAACATTAAATAAATAAACAAACAAATAAATCTTTAAAAAAAATAAAAGAAATGAATGGCTTTCTAAACCAGGAGTAGGGATGCACATGTGTAGGGGATTTAATTTGTGCTTACTTGGGAATTTGCACATCTGCTGCAGGTCTCTCCCAACAGTTGGTTTTTTGACTGGTCAGTAAAGAGCCAGCAGTCAATGGCTGGGCAGGGGGCAGGGACACACGCATGCATGCATATATATTTTTTAAATTTTAAATGAGATGTAATTTTAAAAAGGAAAAAAGAAAAGAAAAAAGAAGAAAAAAAGAAGTAGGGCCAGAGAGATGGCTTCATGGCTAAGAAAACTTGGGTTCCTGAGGACCCAAATTCAGTTCCTGGCATCTAACAGTTTACAACTGACTAAAATCCCAGGTCAGAAAAATATTAAGGGGTAAGGTGCCTTTTCTGATCGCTGAAGGCACCAAGCACACATGGTACACAGGGACATCAAAACACTCATATATTTAAAGAAAATAAATAAAATATTGTCTTAATTAGGGTCTTATTGCTATGAACAGATACCATGACCAACCAAACGTAAGTTTTATAAAGGACAACATTTAATTGGGGCTGGCTTACAGGTTCAGAGGTTCAGTCCATTATCATCAAGGCAGGAACATGGCAGCATCCAGGCAGGCACAGTGCAGGAGGAACTGAGAGTTCTACATCTCCACCCGAAGGAAGCCAGGAACAGACTGAGCATCCTCTGGCAGCTAGGAGGAGGGTCTCCAAGCCACCCGCACAGTGACACACTTCCTCCAACAAGGCCACACCTTCTAATAGTGCCACTCCCTGGGCCAAGCATATGCAAACCATCACAAGTAGATAGGATAAAATTAAGACTTAAATGTGGAACTAAAATACCCAAAGCTCCAATTGAAAATACAAGACTGGGGATATTTAACGTGTACCTAAAACAAATATATTCTTCTGCGAAGCAGAACAACGACAGGTTTACAGGATTAAAATCATAAAATGCACGTGCCATTTAACCATAATAAGACTGTACTTAAAATCAGTAACAGAGGGCTGGTGAGATGGCTCAGCGGTTAAGAGCACTGACTGCTCTTCGAGAGGTCCTGAGTTCAACTACCAGCAACCTCATGGTGGCTCACAACCATCTGTAATGGGATTTGATGCTCTCTTCTGGTGTCTGAAGACAGCTACAGTGTATATAATAAATAAATAAATAAATAAATAAATAAATAAATAAATAAATAAATTTTAAAAATCAGTAACAGAAAAATATCGGGAGAAAGCAGACATTGTATTATCTGAAAATTTGAAGATTAAACAACCCATGTACAAATCAAAATACCATAAACCGAAATATCTTGCTAGAAAAGCAAGCCCGGTGTGGTGGTCCACACCTACAATCCTAGGATGTTGGAGGTAGAGGCAGGAGGATTAGAGGTCAAGGTCATTCTTCACTACCTAGCAAGTCCGAGGCCAGGCTAGACTACACGAAACCCTATCACAGAGACATCAACAGGCCCAGGATTTGGGAGACAGAAGCAGGTGGATCTCTTGTGGAGACCCAACTTTCCCTTGCATAACAAGCTCTAGGCCGGCCAGGGTTTCAAAGCAAGACACCCGTTTCAAAAAAAAAAAATCAATGAAAATATATCAAAACTTACCAGATAGGCATGGAGGCACACCTTCTATTCTTTAACTCACTAGGGATACTGAGGCAGAAAGACCTCAAGTTTGAGGTCAGTCTGAGATACAGAACATGTCCACTTCAAAGGAAAGAGAAAGGGAGAGAGGGTGGGGGAGAAATCCTTCATCCCAATCTTTTCTCAGAGTAAATCTCTAAGCATCTGCAAACCCGTCTCACTTAGGTATCCTGCCCGGGTTGACCTTGAGCCCTCAGAAATCTTCCTGATTCAGGTTCCAAAAAACTAAGCCTACAGGTGTGCGCGCCACCGTGTCCGGTTTAGTAAAAGAAGAAGAATTCTAATTGGATTTTTTTTTCTGAGAGAGAGAGAGAAAGAGAAAGAGAGAGAGAGAGAGAGAGAGAGAGAGAGAGAGAGAGAGAGAGAGAGAGAGAGAGAGGGTCGGTTGCAAGCAGCACCCCATCTGAATGGTGCACAGGTTATCAGCTTCCTGAGAGAGCCTGGTGGGAATCGAGGGTCCCATTAAGCTCTCGTCATAAGTCAAGGGCGGCTTGGGAAGACGGAGCCTGCAGCACAGAAATCCACCAGTTAGGGGCTGCTCTTTGCTCGCCCTCGAGGGGACCTGGAGTTGCTCTGGGTGGCCCTGGGAGAATGTAAGCCTGAAGAGACACTCAGTCCTTGCCTGGACGGGAGGTCTCCTATTTCTGCCAAAAGGGACGTCAGAGGGAACAGGGAGAAGCATAGTCAGAGCCTCGAACTCTCAGAAGAACACGGCTGAATGGAGAAGAAATGCCGGTAAGGACGTCCACAGACACCCTGCCCCACTCCCACGCCCGCATCTTCTTTGTGCTATTCTGGGCTCCTGCTTTTCTTTGTGTAGTGTATGCGGGGACGGGATCAGCCAGGTGGTCAAAGAGATAACAACTTTGACGCTGAAACTTCCCTGGATACCACCACCAAAGCCCACACGGTCTCTTGAACAAGCAATAACATTTAGAATTTCCGATCCCATTCCAACGATTGGTTATGTAAAAGCAGTAGGCTTGGTGTGCGGCAGTGTTTCAGGCAGCCTTTGTTTTGTGACGGTGTGAGCAGTCCAAAGGTCAGATGTTGTGTTACACTGATGGGACACCACGACCACCAGCTGCCCTACAAGGCTGAGCACAGAGGAAATGCCTAATGCTTGCCTGCTCCTTGTAAGTTTCAGTGGACAAAAAGCATTTTCTAGGTCGATAGCCCCGTCCCAGGTGGTCCAGGTTATGCCCAGTTCTTCAGGAAAAGAGATCTTGGCTAACCGGACAGAAGTGCCAAGTGAGACAACTGGGTCATTGCAGATCCACTGAGATCTTTCCAGAATTCATGCCCCTGAGGCACTGTGACCCTTAAAAGAAGAGTGGAAGTGTTGATGTGTCTCTGTGCTTCAAGGAGCTCCACGTCACTCTCTGTGTCTTTAGAAAATATCATGGACTGTTTCCCACAAAGAGAACTCATGACAGATTAGCTAAGGTGAGTTTTCAATAATCCTGGTGGCTTGACGGTGTGAACATGACCTGGCTGGGTGGTTTACTCCATGCAGTGAGGTCTGCTGGGAACACAGACACCTGAACTCAGGTGTCAAAAGGACTTGTACTCGAGTGTCTGAGGAGTCACCTGTCCTTTCACAACAGCTTTTCTTATGCATCTCATCAGTGACACCATCATAACATCAGCATACAGTGGGAAAGACCAAAGAGAACATCTCAAACCACATAGACAGGAAGTGAGTGAAAATACACAGGAAGTGAGTGAAAATACACAGGAAGTGAGTGAAAATAGACAGGAAGTGTATGAAACCAAGGAAGAAACAGAAAACAAGCCAAATAAAAATGAGTTCTTGGGGGAGGAAGAAGATGGCTTAGTGATTTAAAACACTTGTTGCTCCTGTAGACGACCCGTATTCAATTCCCAACACCCACACGATGGCGCCCAACCAATAACTCCAATTCCAGGGATCTAACCCCTCTTCTGACCTCTGGTGGTACCCATGTTTGTAAAGTAGTAATACACATAAAGTAAAATAAATCTAAAAAAAAATGAGTTACTGTTCATAAATATTGGACCACACACCAGCATCCTTTCCCCGGGAGAGAAATAGAAATCTAATAATCATTACCTCTCTGTTAATGGTCAAGATGTGAAAAGCAGTACTTGAAATCTAATAATAGGAATTTGCTATTGAATATGGACTGGTTTCCCTAAGGCAGCCTCAGAATAGATGTTTCTGGGGAACTTATTTAAAAAAAAATAAGTTGTGTGGACACAATGTTTTTGTGCAGCATGTAAAGTTTACCCTTGTGTTATTCAAGTGCTGACTTTTCTGCCCTCCTCTCTTGTTTCAATCCAGACACAACACCGTAAGGCTTATGTCTAGAATCTCCTGCTTGTGTGAACAATTCTAACCATTTATTCTCTGCCTGGTCAATAAATGCTGACCACCCAATGGCTGAGCAGGAGAGATTAGAGTAGAATGTCTGCCAGCCAGAAGAAGGAGAGAGAGAGAAGGAAGGGAGTTTCAGATGGGCCGTGAGGAGGAGGGGTCGTAGAAGACACCATGGAAGGAACATCTGAAGCCCAAAGAGTCAGGTCAATAACAAGAAGCAAGTGCCATGGGATGGGACTGGGAGGCAGCCAGATTAGCTAGCACAGGAGGTTAAGGTGGATGATAACGTCCCAGGTACTGAGGTGCAGCATGAAATAAACCTTGTTTTCTCTGTGTGGAGAGATGGCAAAACACTAAAGTATGACTATTGAGATCTGGGCCTGGCGCTGCCTAGTTATCTTATCTGGGCAGCTTCCTAGCACGGCACACTTTCCAGCCTTCATGAAGGACTCTGAACCTCGATATGCAAATGTGTACCTTGCAACCCTCAGCTGCTGTTACTCTAATCTTTAATTTCATTCATAATTTGATAATCATTAAGGAGAATTTTTTTATCTTGGGAGGAAGGAGGTGGAAATGAGAAAGGGAAGTGGGGCTTAGGTGTGATGTAAGTATATTGCATGGGTGTATGAGAATATCACGATTAAGCCCAATTTTTGCAATTAATGATAAACCAAGATAGGCGTGACAGCATAAACCTTTAATCCCAGAAGTTGGGAGGCAGGGAGGGGTGGGTCTCTGTGATTCCTGGACTAGCAAGGGCTATGTAATAAGACGCTTTCTCAAAAAATATAAAATAAAATAAATTATAGTTCCAGAGTGATACCCGATCGGTAAGATGGATAATTTATAAGCTCCAGGTCATGGGCTCAGTCTCCCAGGACCCATGTCAGCAGCCAGGAATGATGGCCTAGGTTTGCTGTCCCAGAGCTCACAGAGCTGAGGGTGGGAGCCTCTGCTGGGCACCAAGTCGTATGTAAACCGGCCCCTGTGAGGTCTTTTGTGAACTTGGCACACTATGGGAGCCCTTTGTGGAAAGTTTGCATGATATAAATGTCCAGGTGCAGGCCGGAGAGATGGCTCAGCGGTTAAGAGCACTGACTCTTCTTCCAGAGGTCCTGAGTTCAATTCCCAGCACCCACATGGTGGCTCATGACCATCTGTAATGGAATCTGATGCCCTCTTCTGGTGTGTCTGAGGACAGCTACAATGTACTCAGTGTACTCATATAAATAAAATAAATAAACCTTTTAAAATATTAAATAAATAAATAAATGTCCAGTTGCTACTTGTTTTGTTCCTGAAGTTTCCTTACATCACGGCACATCCACAAATACCGTAAAGACTGATTCTGAAATTGCCCGAAAAGAAAACTTAAGTTACAGACCAAAAAAAACCAACAACAGTAAGTTTTGTTTTCTTTTAAAATTATCATCCTATACTGAGACACATGTGGTAGCTCATGCTCGTAATCCCCATGTTTGGGAGACTGAGACAGGAGGATTTCTGTGAACTCAAGGCCACTGTGATCTGTATATTGAGCTCCAAGTCATCCCAACTACAGAGTGAAACCCTGTCTTAAAAAAAAAAAAAAACAGTATCCTGGAAACCACTAAACAAAGAAAACTCCAGGGAAGAGCACAGAAACAAGAAGTGTAACTTTTAGATAGTTGACAACTATTTTAAGTGGGTTGTTTGGGGGAAGGACACTTCCCACTCCCAGCTTCCCCAGAGTGATATGCTCACTGCAGCCAGCCCCCCTCTCACACCCTCAGGTGCCTTTTCTTATGAGAGTCGAGTGAATGGCTGATGTCTTTGGATGCATGACTCTGCTAAGCTGACGTTGCAGCTAGGGTGTAGTGTAGGATCAGGGTAGAGAGTCAGCCTGTGCTAACAGCAGAACTGGTGAACCATTTAGACAATTGCCAGGGGAAATGTCAGCATCAGTACCTCCAAGTGTTTGGTCAATAGCGTTGGGTATCGGTGCACAGAGCCAGGCTCAGTGGAACCAGTTCAAGAGTCAGCCCCGGGGCACTGCTGGTCAGCAGGGAGACTCAGAGGGAAGATTGGGCTTAGGAGTCTGGAGGTCTATGTGTCTTTCCCTGCTTCTACCATAGCAGGCAGCCAGAGCAGAGGAAGGATAAAAGGTAGAACTCGATGCTAAGGGGGTGGGGCAGCCCAAAAAGCATAGCAAGCCACTCTGCCTCTAGAAACTGAATGTGTTGGCCCACAAACTGCCAGCTCCCAGTGCTCTGCCCCTCTTAGGAAAGAGTGAGAGAGAAAAAATCTCATACACGAGAGAAAAACTGTGCTTTTAGAAAGCACATTAGCGCCAGCTAGTGGCGGCGGCGGTGGCGGCGCCGCCTTTAATCCCAGCATTGGGGAGGCAGAGGTAACCATCAAGTTCCAGAAACAGCCAGGGCTACACAGAGAAGCACTGTCTTGAAAAACAAAACAGAAAAGAAAGCACTTTAGCAACAGTGCCTTCCATCGAAGCCTTAAGAAGCCCGACGCTGGAAGAGAGCATAACACGGGTGAGGCTGTTACAGTCCCAGTGTCCACACACAGCAGCTCATTCCCCAGAGAGTGTTCTGAACCCTTGGGATCTGTTGACGGACACTGAACAAAGTCCCTGCTCTTGTGCATCTTGTCCTGTGAGGTAGAGGAAGAATGCTTAATTAGCAGGATGGAGGAGAGGAAGAGAGAAGGGGAGGGAGGAAGAGAAGAGGGGAGAGAGAAGGGGCATGTTGGAAATGCATTTTCATAGAAATCAAAGCAAGAGAAGGAAGAGGCTCAACTGGGCAAGCGCAGTCCCTGGAGGAGCCGCTGGTTCTATCGCACTCGTCCCACGGTCTCCGGGTTTTTCACTGTAAACATGGTAGGTTAGCCAGCTCACTCGTGTTTCTTACCATTAAAACGCCCTTTGCTAGATGGTTGTGATTAGCAACGCTTTGGGAATTTGCCGTTTCCCGGGATGTAGCTGCAATGACGTGTGCTGACGCTAGAGGGTGCAATGCTCACAGGCTCACGGCTGTAACCTTTGCCACAGTGCACCTTCTCCAAAGGCCCCGGGTTTTGGGCACCCGAACAATTTCACACTGGCAGTTGTGCCCACCGGGCTGCCCCCGTGCCAGAGCCTGTTGCAAAGATTGCCGTCCTTACTCCTTCCTGAACCACTGAAAATGAATTGAGATACAAAGCCAGATCAAGACACACCACACGGTCCATAAAGGCAGCGAGAGGAGCAGAGACGGGGAGAGGAAAGGGGAGGGCCAAGGCTCCTGTGGAACGGCTTGTTAATCTTCTCACCAACATAAAGGGATTAATTCCACTGTTTAGGGATTTCTGAGGCTTCATTGCACAGGTAAGAGTAGTTATTGTATCGTTGGCTAAAGGCCAGTAATCAGAAGGCTGGTTCTCCTGGCAATCAGGCCCATCCGAAATTACCTTAGGGTCTCTATGAATCACTGGATTCACGGTGCAGTTGAAAGGTGCAGGTACACTTGAAAGAGGCTTATTACAACCAATCAAAGACTATCGACTCAGGAAATTCAAAGTGTCTGGGACATTCTGAGCCAGGAAACCAGGGTAAAGGCCAAATATTTACTTTTTATTATCTGAAGACACTATAGTAATGGTTTAATTGCTACTATTTTAAATGGTCCAATAAAGCGGAGGTGAGTAAGGTAAAACTCATTGTAACTTTATTGCTGTATGAAAATACTGTGAAAAAGGAGTAGCATAGGGCGTGGTGGTGAATGCCTTTAATCCCAGGACTTGGGAGGCAGAAGCAGGTAGATCTTTGCAAGTTCAAATCCAGCCTGGTCTACAGAGTGAGTTCCAGAACAGCCAGGACCGTTAATGTCATAGAGAAACCCTGTCAGAAAAACAAACAAACAAAACACTGCCGAGCAATAGTGGGCACGTCTTTAATCCCAGGACTTGGGAGGCAGAAGCAGGCAAATCTCTGTAAATTCCAGGACACCCTGGTCCACTAAGTAAGTTCCAGGACAGCCAAGGCTACACAGAGAAACCCTGTCAAGAAGAAGGAGAAGGAGGAGGAGGAGGAGGAGGAGGAGGAGGAGGAGGAAGGGGAGGAGGAGGAAGAAGAGGAAGAGGAGGAGGAGGAAGAAGAAGAAGAAGAACAGGAAGGAAGAAAGAATAGCATCTGTTGATAGAGTGTTCGCCTGGCAGCATGCACAAGGTCCTGGGTACAAAGAAATAATTATTTAAAATTTAAAAACAGGGAAAATAAACAAAAGAGAAACATCAAATATGGAAAGCAAAAACATGAGTCAAGCCTTTAAGCTCAGCACTAGGAAGGCAGAGTCAGGGGGAACTCTGAGTCCAAGACCAACATCCTCTACATAGTGAGTTCTAAGCCAACTCGGAATATATACTGAAACCCTGGGGGGTGGGGAATTGTGGGGGGGGTGAGTTTTGTTTGCTTGGTAGGCCGGGTTTTGTTTTTGTTGTTTTTAAAGGCAAAAGAAAAAACACCATTAGCCACAGTTCAGTAAGATGGCTCAGCAGGTGAAGATACCGTCCACCAAGCCTGGGTTTAATTTCCAGGACACAACATGGGTATAAAAGAAACCATACCACATAATAAATGTTTAAACAAAACTAGGCTCCTTGTCGCACATGAATCCCAGCCCTCGAGAAGCAGAAGCAGAGACGAGATCTCCATGAGCTCAAAGTCCACCTGGTCCACATAGCAAGTTCGAGGTCAGCCAGGGTTACATAGTTAGACTGTGTGGAAAAACAAGACAGACAGCCAATCAAAGGACCAGAGCAGTGGTTCTCCGCCTTCCTAATATGGCCACCCTTTAATACAGTTCCTCATGTTGTGGTGACCCCCCCATACAATTATTTCATTGTTACTTCATAACTGAAATTCCCCCAACTATACAATTATTTCATTGCTACTTAACTGAAATTCCCCCAACTATACAATTATTCCATTGCTACTATGCCTGTGTTTTCTGATGGTCTTAGGCGACCCCTGTGAAAGGGTCATTAGACCCCCAAAGGGGTTGAAACCCACAGGGCCAAAGCCACATATGTTACACACACCCATAAATCTCAGCCTGGAGAGGTAAAAGCAAAAGGGTTAGAAGTGTAATGCTGGGGCCTGCAGAGGTGGCTCGGTAGTTAACAGTGCCGACTGCTCTTCCAGAGGTCCTGAGTTCTATTCCCAGCACCCACAGGGTGGCTCACAACCATCTGTAATGCAGTCTGATATCCTCTTCCATGTGTCTGAAGACGGCCATAGTGTACTCATAAATTTTAAAAAGTTTAAAAAAAAAAAAGAAGTGTAATGCTACTCTTGGGCTTCATAGCGAGTTCAAGGTTAGCATGGACTCCTCAAGATCCTGCCTCCAAAAATGTATGGGGAAGAGAAAGCAGGCTCTCAGAATCAGATCAAATCTGAGATCTGGGGCTGGAACAACGAGAACTCATTTGGAGTAGAAAGTCACAGGTGAGCAAAACTTTTCAGGATCCTGCCTCCCTCAGAATCTGGCCAGACTTGTCCATGTTTAAGACTTGGGGCTTTGAGCAGGCAGAGCTAGTGTATGCCCATGTCTTAGGGTTTGCATTCCTGTAATAAAACACCCTCACCAAAAGCAACTTGGGGAAGAAAGGGTTTATTTTAGTTAATCCTTCCAGGCAACAGTCCATCATGAAGGGAAGTAATGGGGAGCAATGGGAACCTGGAAGCAGGAACTGAAACAGAAGCCATGGGGAAAACAAGCCATGGGGAAAACAAGCCATGGGGAGCACAGGCCATGGGGAGCACAAGTCATGGGGAGCACAGGTCATGGGGAGCACAGGCCATGGGGAGCACAGGTCATGGGGAGCACAGGCCATGGGGAGCACAGGCCATGGGGAGCACAAGTCATGGGGAACACAAGCCGTGGGGAGCACAGGCCATGGGGAGCACAGGTCATGGGGAGCACAGGTCATGGGGAGCACAAGTCATGGGGAGCACAGGTCATGGGGAGCACAAGCCATGGGGAGCACAAGTCATGGGGAGCACAGGTCATGGGGAGCACAGGCCATGGGGAGCACAGGTCATGGGGAGCACAGGCCATGGGGAGCACAGGCCATGGGGAGCACAAGTCATGGGGAACACAAGCCGTGGGGAGCACAGGCCATGGGGAGCACAGGTCATGGGGAGCACAGGTCATGGGGAGCACAAGTCATGGGGAGCACAGGTCATGGGGAGCACAGGCCATGGGGAGCACAAGTCATGGGGAGCACAGGTCATGGGGAGCACAGGCCATGGGGAGCACAGGTCATGGGGAGCACAGGCCATGGGGAGCACAGGCCATGGGGAGCACAAGTCGTGGGGAACACAAGCCGTGGGGAGCACAGGCCATGGGGAGCACAGGTCATGGGGAGCACAAGTCATGGGGAGCACAGGTCATGGGGAGCACAGGCCATGGGGAGCACAAGTCATGGGGAGCACAGGTCATGGGGAGCACAGGCCATGGGGAGCACAGGTCATGGGGAGCACAGGCCATGGGGAGCACAGGCCATGGGGAGCACAGGCCATGGGGAGCACAGGTCATGGGGAGCACAGGTCATGGGGAGCACAGGCCATGGGGAGCACAGGCCATGGGGAGCACAAGCCTGTGGTCCTGGCTGTCCTGGAACTCACTCTGTAGACCAACCAGTCCATCCTCAAACTTTTCATAGAGCTCCTACCTCTGCCTTCATAGTGCTGGAACTAAAGTTGTGTGCCACCATGCCTGGATCTCTCTCTCTCTCTTCCTTTCTTCCTTTCTTTCTTTCTTTCTTCCTTTCTTTCTTTCTTTCTTTCTTCCTTTCTTCCTTTCTTTCTTCCTTTCTTTCTTCTGCTTCTTACCTTTATTTTAATTCTTTTAATGATTTCTTTTTTGTTTTGTTTTGATGTGCACAGATGTTTTGCTTACATGTCTGTGTGAGGGTATCAGATCTCCCCCAACTGGAGTTACAGGCAGTTGTGAGCTGCCATGTGGGTGCTGGGAATGGAACCAGGGTCCTCTGGAAGAGCAGCTGATGCTCTTAACCTCTGAACCATGTCTCCAGCCCCTTAAACCTTTATTTTTTTATTATTATTTGTATGGGTGTTCTGCCTGTGTACTGGCTGGTTTTGCGTATCAACTTGACACAAGCTAGAGTCATCAGAGAGGAAGGAGCCTCAGTTGTGGAAATACCGCCATGAGACCCAGCTGTAAGGCATTTTCTCAATTAGTGATCAAGGAGGAGGGCCCAGTCCATTGTGGGTGGTGCCATCCCTGGGCTGGTGGTTGTGAATTCCGCCAGAAAGCAGGCTGAGCAAGCCATGGGAAGCAAGCCAGTAAGGAGCACTCCTTCAAGGCCTCTGCGTCAGCTCCTGCCTCCAGGTTCCTGCCCTGCTTGAGTTCCTGTCCTGACTTCCTCCAATGATGGACTATGTTCTGGAAGTGTAAGCCCTTTTCTGTCCTACTTGTTTTTTGTTCTTGGTGTTTCATCAGAGCAATAGAAACTCTAAGACATCCTGCTCATTATGTCTGTGCGTCATGTGTATACAAGTGCTGTGGAGGCCAAAAGAGGGTGTCAGATCCTCTGGAACTGGAGTTGCAAACAGTTATGAGCCTCCATGTGGGTGCTGGGAATTGAACCAAAGGTCTCTGGGAGGGCAGTTGGTGCTCTTAACAACTGAGCCAGCTCTGCAGCCTCAGTCTGTTTTCTTACTCCACCCAGATCACCTGCCCAGATATTGACACTGCCTAGAGTGGGCTGAACCCTCTCACATTGATATTAATCAAGATGATACCTTAGAGGCTTACCTACAGGTTGGACCTTTTGTTTGCTTTTGTTCTGTTTTGTTTTTGAGACAGGGCTTCCTCTGTGTAGCCCTGGCTATCTTGGAACTGGAACTTGCTTTGTAGAACAGGCTGGCCTTGAACTCAGAGATCCACCTGCCTCTGCCTCCAGAGTGCCCTGATTAAAGGCTTGCAGCCCCTTTGAGGCTGATCTCATGGGGGCATTTTCTCCTTAAGATTCCTGATTCCTAGATGTGATGGGAATTGTGGGTCTGGGGTCATTCACAGATTCACCATGACCACGAATCAGTTTTAATAAGAAGAGACTTTATTAAATGCTGCTATGCCCGTGGGGGTTGGGGGAGGGGTTGGAGAGGTGGTTCAGTGGTTAAGAGCACTGATTCCTCTATCAGAGGTCCTGAGTTCAAATCCCAAAAACCACATGGTGGCTCAACCACCTGTAATGAGATCTGATGCCCTCTCCTGGTCTGTCTGAAGACAGTGACAGTGCACTTATATATAACATATATGTATATGCATATGCATATGCATATGCATATGCATATGCATGTGCATGTGCATGTGTGTATGTGAATGTGTATGTGTATGTATATGTATATGTATATGTATATGTATATGTATATGTATATGTATATGTATATGTATATGTATATGTATATGTATGTATGTATTGCTGATGAGAATGTTCCCAAGATACAGAATCTAGTCATATCAGTTTAAGGCTCATAGGGTGAAGAACCAAAAGATTATACCCATTCTGTCTACGTGTAGGCAAGGTCTAAATTTAACATATATGTCTTATAGCTGTCCCAGTCACTGAGTGGAGTGAGCAAGTTTGATTACAAAAAAAGAAATAAGGGGTTGGGGATTAAGCTCAGTGGTAGAGCGCTTGCCAAGCAAGTGCAAGGCCCTGGGTTCGGTCCCTAGCTCCGAAAAAAAAGAAAAAAGAAGAAGAAAAAAAAAAGAAAGAAATAGCAGTCAGTTCTGTAACTGATTATTATCTTGCTAGAACAGCAAATTTTACAAGATTAAGTCGCTCTAAGAACACTGCTCACTCTCTGGAAAAAAAGGGGAGGGGGAGAGTGGGCTCTCTGTCGGTGAGGGGACGAGAGGAGGAGAGGAGGAGAGGAGGAGAGACCTCTGCGCATCCTGCGTGGGGAAAGGCTGGCACTCACAGGCTGGGCCCGTGTTCCATCCAGGGCGGGCTGAGGAGGGCTGGGGAGGCTGTAGGCCACGCGAGGCAGGCAGGCAGGCAGGCAGCCCCCGGGCTGGGGCGTGCGGATGGGGCTCGGGCAGGGGTGAGGGGCGCGCGGAAGGCAGGACGCGACGACTTTCTTAGGTGTGGGCTCTCTGTCGTCTGGGCTCTGGGCTCTGGGCTCTGGGCTCTGGGCTCTGGGCTCTGGGCTGGGGACTCGGGACTCGGGACTCGGGACTCGGGACTCGGGACTCGGGGGCTTGGGGCTTGCTGGCTGTCTGACGTGCCACCGGTGGGGGTGGGCCGGGCGGGCCTGGCGGGCGGCTGAGCGAGCGCAGCAGGCTCTTGGGGCTTGTCGGCGAGGGCTGCCCTCGTCTACGGCCATACCACCCTGAACGCGCCCGATCTCGTCTGATCTCGGAAGCTAAGCAGGGTCGGGCCTGGTTAGTACTTGGATGGGAGACCGCCTGGGAATACCGGGTGCTGTAGGCTTTTTGGACTCCCTTTTGGCCGCGGCGGGGGACCAGTCTCAGGCCAGGCCATCCCCACCCACATGCATCCCACAGCCCACAGGCCACAGCCCAGGCCCCGGGGAGAGCCCACCCTCGCCCTCTCAGATGCCTGGCATATGCACGGTGGCTCCAGACAGAGTGGGCGCCCCGACACCCACCACCCTGGAGGCAGCAAGACAGGAGGTGAGAGAGCCTCTCTCCATTTGCAGCGAGCCCAGGCTGGCCTCGAACACCACATCCTCGCCCACCACCGCACTGGTCTCTCTCCCCGTGTAGTGTGTGGGATTGCCTGGGTGGGTGGGTGCCCCTGTGGGGGTGCCTCTTAGGAGGCCACGGCGCGTGGGTGACTGCTGCGGTGGTGGGTGTGGCTGTGAGAGCGTGCAAAGGTCTGTGTGACCACCGGTGTGTGAGAGTGTGTGTCGCTCCCCCTCCTGCCTCCTGCTAAGGTGACTCCTGCGAGAGTCTGTGTGTGAGTGAGTGTGGGAGTGTGTGAGTGAGTGTGTGTGTGATTGAGTGTGTGTGTGACTGAGTGTATGTGTGTGTGTGTGTGTGTGTGTGTATTTGTGAGCTGTCCTTAGGTTCCGTGCCTGCTTATGCGCCCTAGGGGGCCTGTCTACCTGTTCGGTCCGGCTTTCTTACCCCGGTGAGTTCATGCCTGGCGCGCGTGTCTGCCTGCGTGGGTCTTGCCTCTGCGCGCCCGCGTATGTGTGCCCCTATAAAGGGGTGGCACGCACGTGTGTGTGTGTGTGTGTGTGTGTGTTTGTATGTTTGTGTGTTTGTATACTTGTGTGAATGCCCGCACTTGGGAGGGAGGGCAAGGGCAGTGGGGCCTGGCTCTTGGGCCAGCCTCTCCGCTGGGTGGGCGTGGCTAGTGTGTGTGTGTGTGTGTGTGTGTGTGTGTGTCTGTGTGTGTGTGTCCCGGGTGGGATTGGATGCGAGCCATCACCAAATGTTCAGTTGACTTCCCGCTCCCAGGCTGAGGGCCCCTGTCCTGGGCACAGGGAGGACGGTGGGTCCCGAGTGGGTCGGGATTCCAGGAGCTGCTGGAAGCTCCGCCCTCGGCCCCCTCGAGGGCAAGAGGAAATCCCGGGTGGGTGGGTCAGGGCGCTGTTGTACTGAGCCTGTGGAAGGAAGAGTCTCTCTGTCGGGGAGGGGACGAGAGGAGGAGAGGAGGAGAGAAGAGACCTCTGCGCATCCTGCGTGGGGAAAGGCTGGCACTCACAGGCTGGGCCCGTGTTCCATCCAGGGCGGGCTGAGGAGGGCTGGGGAGGCTGTAGGCCACGCGAGGCAGGCAGGCAGGCAGGCAGCCCCCGGGCTGGGGCGTGCGGATGGGGCTCGGGCAGGGGTGAGGGGCGCGCGGAAGGCAGGACGCGACGACTTTCTTAGGTGTGGGCTCTCTGTCGTCTGGGCTCTGGGCTCTGGGCTCTGGGCTCTGGGCTCTGGGCTGGGGACTCGGGACTCGGGACTCGGGACTCGGGACTCGGGACTCGGGACTCGGGACTCGGGACTCGGGGGCTTGGGGCTTGCTGGCTGTCTGACGTGCCACCGGTGGGGGTGGGCCGGGCGGGCCTGGCGGGCGGCTGAGCGAGCGCAGCAGGCTCTTGGGGCTTGTCGGCGAGGGCCGCCCTCGTCTACGGCCATACCACCCTGAACGCGCCCGATCTCGTCTGATCTCGGAAGCTAAGCAGGGTCGGGCCTGGTTAGTACTTGGATGGGAGACCGCCTGGGAATACCGGGTGCTGTAGGCTTTTTGGACTCCCTTTTGGCCGCGGCGGGGGACCAGTCTCAGGCCAGGCCATCCCCACCCACATGCATCCCACAGCCCACAGGCCACAGCCCAGGCCCCGGGGAGAGCCCACCCTCGCCCTCTCAGATGCCTGGCATATGCACGGTGGCTCCAGACAGAGTGGGCGCCCCGACACCCACCACCCTGGAGGCAGCAAGACAGGAGGTGAGAGAGCCTCTCTCCATTTGCAGCGAGCCCAGGCTGGCCTCGAACACCACATCCTCGCCCACCACCGCACTGGTCTCTCTCCCCGTGTAGTGTGTGGGATTGCCTGGGTGGGTGGGTGCCCCTGTGGGGGTGCCTCTTAGGAGGCCACGGCGCGTGGGTGACTGCTGCGGTGGTGGGTGTGGCTGTGAGAGCGTGCAAAGGTCTGTGTGACCACCGGTGTGTGAGAGTGTGTGTCGCTCCCCCTCCTGCCTCCTGCTAAGGTGACTCCTGCGAGAGTCTGTGTGTGAGTGAGTGTGGGAGTGTGTGAGTGAGTGTGTGTGTGATTGAGTGTGTGTGTGACTGAGTGTATGTGTGTGTGTGTGTGTGTGTGTGTATTTGTGAGCTGTCCTTAGGTTCCGTGCCTGCTTATGCGCCCTAGGGGGCCTGTCTACCTGTTCGGTCTGGCTTTCTTACCCCGGTGAGTTCATGCCTGGCGCGCGTGTCTGCCTGCGTGGGTCTTGTCTCTGCGCGCCCGCGTATTTGTGCCCCTATAAAGGGGTGGCACGCACGTGTGTGTGTGTGTGTGTGTTTGTATGTGTGTGTGTGTATACTTGTGTGAATGCCCGCACTTGGGAGGGAGGGCAAGGGCAGTGGGGCCTGGCTCTTGGGCCATCCTCTCCGCTGGGTGGGCGTGGCTAGTGTGTGTGTGTGTGTGTGTGTGTGTGTGTGTGTGTGTCCCGGGTGGGATTGGATGCCAGCCATCACCAAATGTTCAGTTGACTTCCCGCTCCCAGGCTGAGGGCCCCTGTCCTGGGCACAGGGAGGTCGGTGGGTCCCGGGTGGGTCGGGATTCCAGGAGCTGCTGGAAGCTCCGCCCTCGGCCCCCTCGAGGGCAAGAGGAAATCCCGGGTGGGTGGGTCAGGGCGCTGTTGTACTGAGCCTGTGGAAGGAAGAGGCTCTCTGTCCGGGAGGGGACGAGAGAAGGAGAGGAGGAGAGGAGGAGAGACCTCTGCGCATCCTGCGTGGGGAAAGGCTGGCACTCACAGGCTGGGCCCGTGTTCCATCCAGGGCGGGCTGAGGAGGGCTGGGGAGGCTGTAGGCCACGCGAGGCAGGCAGGCAGGCAGGCAGCCCCCGGGCTGGGGCGTGCGGATGGGGCTCGGGCAGGGGTGAGGGGCGCGCGGAAGGCAGGACGCGACGACTTTCTTAGGTGTGGGCTCTCTGTCGTCTGGGCTCTGGGCTCAGGGCTCTGGGCTCTGGGCTCTGGGCTCTGGGCTGGGGACTCGGGACTCGGGACTCGGGACTCGGGACTCGGGGGCTTGGGGCTTGCTGGCTGTCTGACGTGCCACCGGTGGGGGTGGGCCGGGCGGGCATGGCGGGCGGCTGAGCGAGCGCAGCAGGCTCTTGGGGCTTGTCGGCGAGGGCCGCCCTCGTCTACGGCCATACCACCCTGAACGCGCCCGATCTCGTCTGATCTCGGAAGCTAAGCAGGGTCGGGCCTGGTTAGTACTTGGATGGGAGACCGCCTGGGAATACCGGGTGCTGTAGGCTTTTTGGACTCCCTTTTGGCCGCGGCGGGGGACCAGTCTCAGGCCAGGCCATCCCCACCCACATGCATCCCACAGCCCACAGGCCACAGCCCAGGCCCCGGGGAGAGCCCACCCTCGCCCTCTCAGATGCCTGGCATATGCACGGTGGCTCCAGACAGAGTGGGCGCCCCGACACCCACCACCCTGGAGGCAGCAAGACAGGAGGTGAGAGAGCCTCTCTCCATTTGCAGCGAGCCCAGGCTGGCCTCGAACACCACATCCTCGCCCACCACCGCACTGGTCTCTCTCCCCGTGTAGTGTGTGGGATTGCCTGGGTGGGTGGGTGCCCCTGTGGGGGTGCCTCTTAGGAGGCCACGGCGCGTGGGTGACTGCTGCGGTGGTGGGTGTGGCTGTGAGAGCGTGCAAAGGTCTGTGTGACCACCGGTGTGTGAGAGTGTGTGTCGCTCCCCCTCCTGCCTCCTGCTAAGGTGACTCCTGCGAGAGTCTGTGTGTGAGTGAGTGTGTGAGTGTGTGAGTGAGTGTGTGTGTGATTGAGTGTGTGTGTGACTGAGTGTATGTGTGTGTGTGTGTGTGTGTGTATTTGTGAGCTGTCCTTAGGTTCCGTGCCTGCTTATGCGCCCTAGGGTGCCTGTCTACCTGTTCGGTCCGGCTTTCTTACCCCGGTGAGTTCATGCCTGGCGCGCGTGTCTGCCTGCGTGGGTCTTGCCTCTGCGCGCCCGCGTATGTGTGCCCCTATAAAGGGGTGGCACGCACGTGTGTGTGTGTGTGTGTGTGTGTGTTTGTATGTTTGTGTGTTTGTATACTTGTGTGAATGCCCGCACTTGGGAGGGAGGGCAAGGGCAGTGGGGCCTGGCTCTTGGGCCAGCCTCTCCGCTGGGTGGGCGTGGCTAGTGTGTGTGTGTGTGTGTGTGTGTGTGTCTGTGTGTGTGTGTCCCGGGTGGGATTGGATGCGAGCCATCACCAAATGTTCAGTTGACTTCCCGCTCCCAGGCTGAGGGCCCCTGTCCTGGGCACAGGGAGGACGGTGGGTCCCGGGTGGGTCGGGATTCCAGGAGCTGCTGGAAGCTCCGCCCTCGGCCCCCTCGAGGGCAAGAGGAAATCCCGGGTGGGTGGGTCAGGGCGCTGTTGTACTGAGCCTGTGGAAGGAAGAGTCTCTCTGTCGGGGAGGGGACGAGAGGAGGAGAGGAGGAGAGGAGGAGAGACCTCTGCGCATCCTGCGTGGGGAAAGGCTGGCACTCACAGGCTGGGCCCGTGTTCCATCCAGGGCGGGCTGAGGAGGGCTGGGGAGGCTGTAGGCCACGCGAGGCAGGCAGGCAGGCAGGCAGCCCCCGGGCTGGGGCGTGCGGATGGGGCTCGGGCAGGGGTGAGGGGCGCGCGGAAGGCAGGACGCGACGACTTTCTTAGGTGTGGGCTCTCTGTCGTCTGGGCTCTGGGCTCTGGGCTCTGGGCTCTGGGCTCTGGGCTGGGGACTCGGGACTCGGGACTCGGGACTCGGGACTCGGGACTCGGGGGCTTGGGGCTTGCTGGCTGTCTGACGTGCCACCGGTGGGGGTGGGCCGGGCGGGCCTGGCGGGCGGCTGAGCGAGCGCAGCAGGTCGGCGAGGGCTGCCCTCATCTACGGCCATACCACCCTGAACGCGCCCGATCTCGTCTGATCTCGGAAGCTAAGCAGGGTCGGGCCTGGTTAGTACTTGGATGGGAGACCGCCTGGGAATACCGGGTGCTGTAGGCTTTTTGGACTCCCTTTTGGCCGCGGCGGGGGACCAGTCTCAGGCCAGGCCATCCCCACCCACATGCATCCCACAGCCCACAGGCCACAGCCCAGGCCCCGGGGAGAGCCCACCCTCGCCCTCTCAGATGCCTGGCATATGCACGGTGGCTCCAGACAGAGTGGGCGCCCCGACACCCACCACCCTGGAGGCAGCAAGACAGGAGGTGAGAGAGCCTCTCTCCATTTGCAGCGAGCCCAGGCTGGCCTCGAACACCACATCCTCGCCCACCACCGCACTGGTCTCTCTCCCCGTGTAGTGTGTGGGATTGCCTGGGTGGGTGGGTGCCCCTGTGGGGGTGCCTCTTAGGAGGCCACGGCGCGTGGGTGACTGCTGCGGTGGTGGGTGTGGCTGTGAGAGCGTGCAAAGGTCTGTGTGACCACCGGTGTGTGAGAGTGTGTGTCGCTCCCCCTCCTGCCTCCTGCTAAGGTGACTCCTGCGAGAGTCTGTGTGTGAGTGAGTGTGGGAGTGTGTGAGTGAGTGTGTGTGTGATTGAGTGTGTGTGTGACTGAGTGTATGTGTGTGTGTGTGTGTGTGTGTATTTGGGAGCTGTCCTTAGGTTCCGTGCCTGCTTATGCGCCCTAGGGGGCCTGTCTACCTGTTCGGTCTGGCTTTCTTACCCCGGTGAGTTCATGCCTGGCGCGCGTGTCTGCCTGCGTGGGTCTTGCCTCTGCGCGCCCGCGTATGTGTGCCCCTATAAAGGGGTGGCACGCACGTGTGTGTGTGTGTGTGTGTGTGTTTGTATGTTTGTGTGTTTGTATACTTGTGTGAATGCCCGCACTTGGGAGGGAGGGCAAGGGCAGTGGGGCCTGGCTCTTGGGCCAGCCTCTCCGCTGGGTGGGCGTGGCTAGTGTGTGTGTGTGTGTGTGTGTGTGTGTGTGTCTGTGTGTGTGTGTCCCGGGTGGGATTGGATGCGAGCCATCACCAAATGTTCAGTTGACTTCCCGCTCCCAGGCTGAGGGCCCCTGTCCTGGGCACAGGGAGGACGGTGGGTCCCGAGTGGGTCGGGATTCCAGGAGCTGCTGGAAGCTCCGCCCTCGGCCCCCTCGAGGGCAAGAGGAAATCCCGGGTGGGTGGGTCAGGGCGCTGTTGTACTGAGCCTGTGGAAGGAAGAGTCTCTCTGTCGGGGAGGGGACGAGAGGAGGAGAGGAGGAGAGGAGGAGAGACCTCTGCGCATCCTGCGTGGGGAAAGGCTGGCACTCACAGGCTGGGCCCGTGTTCCATCCAGGGCGGGCTGAGGAGGGCTGGGGAGGCTGTAGGCCACGCGAGGCAGGCAGGCAGGCAGGCAGCCCCCGGGCTGGGGCGTGCGGATGGGGCTCGGGCAGGGGTGAGGGGCGCGCGGAAGGCAGGACGCGACGACTTTCTTAGGTGTGGGCTCTCTGTCGTCTGGGCTCTGGGCTCTGGGCTCTGGGCTCTGGGCTCTGGGCTGGGGACTCGGGACTCGGGACTCGGGACTCGGGACTCGGGACTCGGGACTCGGGACTCGGGGGCTTGGGGCTTGCTGGCTGTCTGACGTGCCACCGGTGGGGGTGGGCCGGGCGGGCCTGGCGGGCGGCTGAGCGAGCGCAGCAGGCTCTTGGGGCTTGTCGGCGAGGGCCGCCCTCGTCTACGGCCATACCACCCTGAACGCGCCCGATCTCGTCTGATCTCGGAAGCTAAGCAGGGTCGGGCCTGGTTAGTACTTGGATGGGAGACCGCCTGGGAATACCGGGTGCTGTAGGCTTTTTGGACTCCCTTTTGGCCGCGGCGGGGGACCAGTCTCAGGCCAGGCCATCCCCACCCACATGCATCCCACAGCCCACAGGCCACAGCCCAGGCCCCGGGGAGAGCCCACCCTCGCCCTCTCAGATGCCTGGCATATGCACGGTGGCTCCAGACAGAGTGGGCGCCCCGACACCCACCACCCTGGAGGCAGCAAGACAGGAGGTGAGAGAGCCTCTCTCCATTTGCAGCGAGCCCAGGCTGGCCTCGAACACCACATCCTCGCCCACCACCGCACTGGTCTCTCTCCCCGTGTAGTGTGTGGGATTGCCTGGGTGGGTGGGTGCCCCTGTGGGGGTGCCTCTTAGGAGGCCACGGCGCGTGGGTGACTGCTGCGGTGGTGGGTGTGGCTGTGAGAGCGTGCAAAGGTCTGTGTGACCACCGGTGTGTGAGAGTGTGTGTCGCTCCCCCTCCTGCCTCCTGCTAAGGTGACTCCTGCGAGAGTCTGTGTGTGAGTGAGTGTGGGAGTGTGTGAGTGAGTGTGTGTGTGATTGAGTGTGTGTGTGACTGAGTGTATGTGTGTGTGTGTGTGTGTGTGTATTTGTGAGCTGTCCTTAGGTTCCGTGCCTGCTTATGCGCCCTAGGGGGCCTGTCTACCTGTTCGGTCTGGCTTTCTTACCCCGGTGAGTTCATGCCTGGCGCGCGTGTCTGCCTGCGTGGGTCTTGTCTCTGCGCGCCCGCGTATTTGTGCCCCTATAAAGGGGTGGCACGCACGTGTGTGTGTGTGTGTGTGTTTGTATGTGTGTGTGTGTATACTTGTGTGAATGCCCGCACTTGGGAGGGAGGGCAAGGGCAGTGGGGCCTGGCTCTTGGGCCATCCTCTCCGCTGGGTGGGCGTGGCTAGTGTGTGTGTGTGTGTGTGTGTGTGTGTGTGTGTGTGTGTCCCGGGTGGGATTGGATGCCAGCCATCACCAAATGTTCAGTTGACTTCCCGCTCCCAGGCTGAGGGCCCCTGTCCTGGGCACAGGGAGGTCGGTGGGTCCCGGGTGGGTCGGGATTCCAGGAGCTGCTGGAAGCTCCGCCCTCGGCCCCCTCGAGGGCAAGAGGAAATCCCGGGTGGGTGGGTCAGGGCGCTGTTGTACTGAGCCTGTGGAAGGAAGAGGCTCTCTGTCCGGGAGGGGACGAGAGAAGGAGAGGAGGAGAGGAGGAGAGACCTCTGCGCATCCTGCGTGGGGAAAGGCTGGCACTCACAGGCTGGGCCCGTGTTCCATCCAGGGCGGGCTGAGGAGGGCTGGGGAGGCTGTAGGCCACGCGAGGCAGGCAGGCAGGCAGGCAGCCCCCGGGCTGGGGCGTGCGGATGGGGCTCGGGCAGGGGTGAGGGGCGCGCGGAAGGCAGGACGCGACGACTTTCTTAGGTGTGGGCTCTCTGTCGTCTGGGCTCTGGGCTCAGGGCTCTGGGCTCTGGGCTCTGGGCTCTGGGCTGGGGACTCGGGACTCGGGACTCGGGACTCGGGACTCGGGGGCTTGGGGCTTGCTGGCTGTCTGACGTGCCACCGGTGGGGGTGGGCCGGGCGGGCATGGCGGGCGGCTGAGCGAGCGCAGCAGGCTCTTGGGGCTTGTCGGCGAGGGCCGCCCTCGTCTACGGCCATACCACCCTGAACGCGCCCGATCTCGTCTGATCTCGGAAGCTAAGCAGGGTCGGGCCTGGTTAGTACTTGGATGGGAGACCGCCTGGGAATACCGGGTGCTGTAGGCTTTTTGGACTCCCTTTTGGCCGCGGCGGGGGACCAGTCTCAGGCCAGGCCATCCCCACCCACATGCATCCCACAGCCCACAGGCCACAGCCCAGGCCCCGGGGAGAGCCCACCCTCGCCCTCTCAGATGCCTGGCATATGCACGGTGGCTCCAGACAGAGTGGGCGCCCCGACACCCACCACCCTGGAGGCAGCAAGACAGGAGGTGAGAGAGCCTCTCTCCATTTGCAGCGAGCCCAGGCTGGCCTCGAACACCACATCCTCGCCCACCACCGCACTGGTCTCTCTCCCCGTGTAGTGTGTGGGATTGCCTGGGTGGGTGGGTGCCCCTGTGGGGGTGCCTCTTAGGAGGCCACGGCGCGTGGGTGACTGCTGCGGTGGTGGGTGTGGCTGTGAGAGCGTGCAAAGGTCTGTGTGACCACCGGTGTGTGAGAGTGTGTGTCGCTCCCCCTCCTGCCTCCTGCTAAGGTGACTCCTGCGAGAGTCTGTGTGTGAGTGAGTGTGTGAGTGTGTGAGTGAGTGTGTGTGTGATTGAGTGTGTGTGTGACTGAGTGTATGTGTGTGTGTGTGTGTGTGTGTATTTGTGAGCTGTCCTTAGGTTCCGTGCCTGCTTATGCGCCCTAGGGTGCCTGTCTACCTGTTCGGTCCGGCTTTCTTACCCCGGTGAGTTCATGCCTGGCGCGCGTGTCTGCCTGCGTGGGTCTTGCCTCTGCGCGCCCGCGTATGTGTGCCCCTATAAAGGGGTGGCACGCACGTGTGTGTGTGTGTGTGTGTGTGTGTGTTTGTATGTTTGTGTGTTTGTATACTTGTGTGAATGCCCGCACTTGGGAGGGAGGGCAAGGGCAGTGGGGCCTGGCTCTTGGGCCAGCCTCTCCGCTGGGTGGGCGTGGCTAGTGTGTGTGTGTGTGTGTGTGTGTGTGTCTGTGTGTGTGTGTCCCGGGTGGGATTGGATGCGAGCCATCACCAAATGTTCAGTTGACTTCCCGCTCCCAGGCTGAGGGCCCCTGTCCTGGGCACAGGGAGGACGGTGGGTCCCGGGTGGGTCGGGATTCCAGGAGCTGCTGGAAGCTCCGCCCTCGGCCCCCTCGAGGGCAAGAGGAAATCCCGGGTGGGTGGGTCAGGGCGCTGTTGTACTGAGCCTGTGGAAGGAAGAGTCTCTCTGTCGGGGAGGGGACGAGAGGAGGAGAGGAGGAGAGGAGGAGAGACCTCTGCGCATCCTGCGTGGGGAAAGGCTGGCACTCACAGGCTGGGCCCGTGTTCCATCCAGGGCGGGCTGAGGAGGGCTGGGGAGGCTGTAGGCCACGCGAGGCAGGCAGGCAGGCAGGCAGCCCCCGGGCTGGGGCGTGCGGATGGGGCTCGGGCAGGGGTGAGGGGCGCGCGGAAGGCAGGACGCGACGACTTTCTTAGGTGTGGGCTCTCTGTCGTCTGGGCTCTGGGCTCTGGGCTCTGGGCTCTGGGCTCTGGGCTGGGGACTCGGGACTCGGGACTCGGGACTCGGGACTCGGGACTCGGGGGCTTGGGGCTTGCTGGCTGTCTGACGTGCCACCGGTGGGGGTGGGCCGGGCGGGCCTGGCGGGCGGCTGAGCGAGCGCAGCAGGTCGGCGAGGGCTGCCCTCATCTACGGCCATACCACCCTGAACGCGCCCGATCTCGTCTGATCTCGGAAGCTAAGCAGGGTCGGGCCTGGTTAGTACTTGGATGGGAGACCGCCTGGGAATACCGGGTGCTGTAGGCTTTTTGGACTCCCTTTTGGCCGCGGCGGGGGACCAGTCTCAGGCCAGGCCATCCCCACCCACATGCATCCCACAGCCCACAGGCCACAGCCCAGGCCCCGGGGAGAGCCCACCCTCGCCCTCTCAGATGCCTGGCATATGCACGGTGGCTCCAGACAGAGTGGGCGCCCCGACACCCACCACCCTGGAGGCAGCAAGACAGGAGGTGAGAGAGCCTCTCTCCATTTGCAGCGAGCCCAGGCTGGCCTCGAACACCACATCCTCGCCCACCACCGCACTGGTCTCTCTCCCCGTGTAGTGTGTGGGATTGCCTGGGTGGGTGGGTGCCCCTGTGGGGGTGCCTCTTAGGAGGCCACGGCGCGTGGGTGACTGCTGCGGTGGTGGGTGTGGCTGTGAGAGCGTGCAAAGGTCTGTGTGACCACCGGTGTGTGAGAGTGTGTGTCGCTCCCCCTCCTGCCTCCTGCTAAGGTGACTCCTGCGAGAGTCTGTGTGTGAGTGAGTGTGGGAGTGTGTGAGTGAGTGTGTGTGTGATTGAGTGTGTGTGTGACTGAGTGTATGTGTGTGTGTGTGTGTGTGTGTATTTGTGAGCTGTCCTTAGGTTCCGTGCCTGCTTATGCGCCCTAGGGGGCCTGTCTACCTGTTCGGTCTGGCTTTCTTACCCCGGTGAGTTCATGCCTGGCGCGCGTGTCTGCCTGCGTGGGTCTTGCCTCTGTGCGCCCGCGTATGTGTGCCCCTATAAAGGGGTGGCACGCACGTGTGTGTGTGTGTGTGTGTGTGTTTGTATGTTTGTGTGTTTGTATACTTGTGTGAATGCCCGCACTTGGGAGGGAGGGCAAGGGCAGTGGGGCCTGGCTCTTGGGCCAGCCTCTCCGCTGGGTGGGCGTGGCTAGTGTGTGTGTGTGTGTGTGTGTGTGTGTGTGTCTGTGTGTGTGTGTCCCGGGTGGGATTGGATGCGAGCCATCACCAAATGTTCAGTTGACTTCCCGCTCCCAGGCTGAGGGCCCCTGTCCTGGGCACAGGGAGGACGGTGGGTCCCGAGTGGGTCGGGATTCCAGGAGCTGCTGGAAGCTCCGCCCTCGGCCCCCTCGAGGGCAAGAGGAAATCCCGGGTGGGTGGGTCAGGGCGCTGTTGTACTGAGCCTGTGGAAGGAAGAGTCTCTCTGTCGGGGAGGGGACGAGAGGAGGAGAGGAGGAGAGGAGGAGAGACCTCTGCGCATCCTGCGTGGGGAAAGGCTGGCACTCACAGGCTGGGCCCGTGTTCCATCCAGGGCGGGCTGAGGAGGGCTGGGGAGGCTGTAGGCCACGCGAGGCAGGCAGGCAGGCAGGCAGCCCCCGGGCTGGGGCGTGCGGATGGGGCTCGGGCAGGGGTGAGGGGCGCGCGGAAGGCAGGACGCGACGACTTTCTTAGGTGTGGGCTCTCTGTCGTCTGGGCTCTGGGCTCTGGGCTCTGGGCTCTGGGCTCTGGGCTGGGGACTCGGGACTCGGGACTCGGGACTCGGGACTCGGGACTCGGGACTCGGGACTCGGGGGCTTGGGGCTTGCTGGCTGTCTGACGTGCCACCGGTGGGGGTGGGCCGGGCGGGCCTGGCGGGCGGCTGAGCGAGCGCAGCAGGCTCTTGGGGCTTGTCGGCGAGGGCCGCCCTCGTCTACGGCCATACCACCCTGAACGCGCCCGATCTCGTCTGATCTCGGAAGCTAAGCAGGGTCGGGCCTGGTTAGTACTTGGATGGGAGACCGCCTGGGAATACCGGGTGCTGTAGGCTTTTTGGACTCCCTTTTGGCCGCGGCGGGGGACCAGTCTCAGGCCAGGCCATCCCCACCCACATGCATCCCACAGCCCACAGGCCACAGCCCAGGCCCCGGGGAGAGCCCACCCTCGCCCTCTCAGATGCCTGGCATATGCACGGTGGCTCCAGACAGAGTGGGCGCCCCGACACCCACCACCCTGGAGGCAGCAAGACAGGAGGTGAGAGAGCCTCTCTCCATTTGCAGCGAGCCCAGGCTGGCCTCGAACACCACATCCTCGCCCACCACCGCACTGGTCTCTCTCCCCGTGTAGTGTGTGGGATTGCCTGGGTGGGTGGGTGCCCCTGTGGGGGTGCCTCTTAGGAGGCCACGGCGCGTGGGTGACTGCTGCGGTGGTGGGTGTGGCTGTGAGAGCGTGCAAAGGTCTGTGTGACCACCGGTGTGTGAGAGTGTGTGTCGCTCCCCCTCCTGCCTCCTGCTAAGGTGACTCCTGCGAGAGTCTGTGTGTGAGTGAGTGTGGGAGTGTGTGAGTGAGTGTGTGTGTGATTGAGTGTGTGTGTGACTGAGTGTATGTGTGTGTGTGTGTGTGTGTGTATTTGTGAGCTGTCCTTAGGTTCCGTGCCTGCTTATGCGCCCTAGGGGGCCTGTCTACCTGTTCGGTCTGGCTTTCTTACCCCGGTGAGTTCATGCCTGGCGCGCGTGTCTGCCTGCGTGGGTCTTGTCTCTGCGCGCCCGCGTATTTGTGCCCCTATAAAGGGGTGGCACGCACGTGTGTGTGTGTGTGTGTGTTTGTATGTTTGTGTGTGTGTATACTTGTGTGAATGCCCGCACTTGGGAGGGAGGGCAAGGGCAGTGGGGCCTGGCTCTTGGGCCATCCTCTCCGCTGGGTGGGCGTGGCTAGTGTGTGTGTGTGTGTGTGTGTGTGTGTGTGTGTCCCGGGTGGGATTGGATGCCAGCCATCACCAAATGTTCAGTTGACTTCCCGCTCCCAGGCTGAGGGCCCCTGTCCTGGGCACAGGGAGGTCGGTGGGTCCCGGGTGGGTCGGGATTCCAGGAGCTGCTGGAAGCTCCGCCCTCGGCCCCCTCGAGGGCAAGAGGAAATCCCGGGTGGGTGGGTCAGGGCGCTGTTGTACTGAGCCTGTGGAAGGAAGAGGCTCTCTGTCCGGGAGGGGACGAGAGAAGGAGAGGAGGAGAGGAGGAGAGACCTCTGCGCATCCTGCGTGGGGAAAGGCTGGCACTCACAGGCTGGGCCCGTGTTCCATCCAGGGCGGGCTGAGGAGGGCTGGGGAGGCTGTAGGCCACGCGAGGCAGGCAGGCAGGCAGGCAGCCCCCGGGCTGGGGCGTGCGGATGGGGCTCGGGCAGGGGTGAGGGGCGCGCGGAAGGCAGGACGCGACGACTTTCTTAGGTGTGGGCTCTCTGTCGTCTGGGCTCTGGGCTCAGGGCTCTGGGCTCTGGGCTCTGGGCTCTGGGCTGGGGACTCGGGACTCGGGACTCGGGACTCGGGACTCGGGGGCTTGGGGCTTGCTGGCTGTCTGACGTGCCACCGGTGGGGGTGGGCCGGGCGGGCATGGCGGGCGGCTGAGCGAGCGCAGCAGGCTCTTGGGGCTTGTCGGCGAGGGCCGCCCTCGTCTACGGCCATACCACCCTGAACGCGCCCGATCTCGTCTGATCTCGGAAGCTAAGCAGGGTCGGGCCTGGTTAGTACTTGGATGGGAGACCGCCTGGGAATACCGGGTGCTGTAGGCTTTTTGGACTCCCTTTTGGCCGCGGCGGGGGACCAGTCTCAGGCCAGGCCATCCCCACCCACATGCATCCCACAGCCCACAGGCCACAGCCCAGGCCCCGGGGAGAGCCCACCCTCGCCCTCTCAGATGCCTGGCATATGCACGGTGGCTCCAGACAGAGTGGGCGCCCCGACACCCACCACCCTGGAGGCAGCAAGACAGGAGGTGAGAGAGCCTCTCTCCATTTGCAGCGAGCCCAGGCTGGCCTCGAACACCACATCCTCGCCCACCACCGCACTGGTCTCTCTCCCCGTGTAGTGTGTGGGATTGCCTGGGTGGGTGGGTGCCCCTGTGGGGGTGCCTCTTAGGAGGCCACGGCGCGTGGGTGACTGCTGCGGTGGTGGGTGTGGCTGTGAGAGCGTGCAAAGGTCTGTGTGACCACCGGTGTGTGAGAGTGTGTGTCGCTCCCCCTCCTGCCTCCTGCTAAGGTGACTCCTGCGAGAGTCTGTGTGTGAGTGAGTGTGTGAGTGTGTGAGTGAGTGTGTGTGTGATTGAGTGTGTGTGTGACTGAGTGTATGTGTGTGTGTGTGTGTGTGTGTATTTGTGAGCTGTCCTTAGGTTCCGTGCCTGCTTATGCGCCCTAGGGTGCCTGTCTACCTGTTCGGTCCGGCTTTCTTACCCCGGTGAGTTCATGCCTGGCGCGCGTGTCTGCCTGCGTGGGTCTTGCCTCTGCGCGCCCGCGTATGTGTGCCCCTATAAAGGGGTGGCACGCACGTGTGTGTGTGTGTGTGTGTGTGTGTGTTTGTATGTTTGTGTGTTTGTATACTTGTGTGAATGCCCGCACTTGGGAGGGAGGGCAAGGGCAGTGGGGCCTGGCTCTTGGGCCAGCCTCTCCGCTGGGTGGGCGTGGCTAGTGTGTGTGTGTGTGTGTGTGTGTGTGTCTGTGTGTGTGTGTCCCGGGTGGGATTGGATGCGAGCCATCACCAAATGTTCAGTTGACTTCCCGCTCCCAGGCTGAGGGCCCCTGTCCTGGGCACAGGGAGGACGGTGGGTCCCGGGTGGGTCGGGATTCCAGGAGCTGCTGGAAGCTCCGCCCTCGGCCCCCTCGAGGGCAAGAGGAAATCCCGGGTGGGTGGGTCAGGGCGCTGTTGTACTGAGCCTGTGGAAGGAAGAGTCTCTCTGTCGGGGAGGGGACGAGAGGAGGAGAGGAGGAGAGGAGGAGAGACCTCTGCGCATCCTGCGTGGGGAAAGGCTGGCACTCACAGGCTGGGCCCGTGTTCCATCCAGGGCGGGCTGAGGAGGGCTGGGGAGGCTGTAGGCCACGCGAGGCAGGCAGGCAGGCAGGCAGCCCCCGGGCTGGGGCGTGCGGATGGGGCTCGGGCAGGGGTGAGGGGCGCGCGGAAGGCAGGACGCGACGACTTTCTTAGGTGTGGGCTCTCTGTCGTCTGGGCTCTGGGCTCTGGGCTCTGGGCTCTGGGCTCTGGGCTCTGGGCTGGGGACTCGGGACTCGGGACTCGGGACTCGGGACTCGGGACTCGGGGGCTTGGGGCTTGCTGGCTGTCTGACGTGCCACCGGTGGGGGTGGGCCGGGCGGGCCTGGCGGGCGGCTGAGCGAGCGCAGCAGGTCGGCGAGGGCTGCCCTCGTCTACGGCCATACCACCCTGAACGCGCCCGATCTCGTCTGATCTCGGAAGCTAAGCAGGGTCGGGCCTGGTTAGTACTTGGATGGGAGACCGCCTGGGAATACCGGGTGCTGTAGGCTTTTTGGACTCCCTTTTGGCCGCGGCGGGGGACCAGTCTCAGGCCAGGCCATCCCCACCCACATGCATCCCACAGCCCACAGGCCACAGCCCAGGCCCCGGGGAGAGCCCACCCTCGCCCTCTCAGATGCCTGGCATATGCACGGTGGCTCCAGACAGAGTGGGCGCCCCGACACCCACCACCCTGGAGGCAGCAAGACAGGAGGTGAGAGAGCCTCTCTCCATTTGCAGCGAGCCCAGGCTGGCCTCGAACACCACATCCTCGCCCACCACCGCACTGGTCTCTCTCCCCGTGTAGTGTGTGGGATTGCCTGGGTGGGTGGGTGCCCCTGTGGGGGTGCCTCTTAGGAGGCCACGGCGCGTGGGTGACTGCTGCGGTGGTGGGTGTGGCTGTGAGAGCGTGCAAAGGTCTGTGTGACCACCGGTGTGTGAGAGTGTGTGTCGCTCCCCCTCCTGCCTCCTGCTAAGGTGACTCCTGCGAGAGTCTGTGTGTGAGTGAGTGTGGGAGTGTGTGAGTGAGTGTGTGTGTGATTGAGTGTGTGTGTGACTGAGTGTATGTGTGTGTGTGTGTGTGTGTGTGTATTTGTGAGCTGTCCTTAGGTTCCGTGCCTGCTTATGCGCCCTAGGGGGCCTGTCTACCTGTTCGGTCCGGCTTTCTTACCCCGGTGAGTTCATGCCTGGCGCGCGTGTCTGCCTGCGTGGGTCTTGCCTCTGCGCGCCCGCGTATGTGTGCCCCTATAAAGGGGTGGCACGCACGTGTGTGTGTGTGTGTGTGTGTGTGTTTGTATGTTTGTGTGTTTGTATACTTGTGTGAATGCCCGCACTTGGGAGGGAGGGCAAGGGCAGTGGGGCCTGGCTCTTGGGCCAGCCTCTCCGCTGGGTGGGCGTGGCTAGTGTGTGTGTGTGTGTGTGTGTGTCTGTGTGTGTGTGTCCCGGGTGGGATTGGATGCGAGCCATCACCAAATGTTCAGTTGACTTCCCGCTCCCAGGCTGAGGGCCCCTGTCCTGGGCACAGGGAGGACGGTGGGTCCCGAGTGGGTCGGGATTCCAGGAGCTGCTGGAAGCTCCGCCCTCGGCCCCCTCGAGGGCAAGAGGAAATCCCGGGTGGGTGGGTCAGGGCGCTGTTGTACTGAGCCTGTGGAAGGAAGAGTCTCTCTGTCGGGGAGGGGACGAGAGGAGGAGAGGAGGAGAGAAGAGACCTCTGCGCATCCTGCGTGGGGAAAGGCTGGCACTCACAGGCTGGGCCCGTGTTCCATCCAGGGCGGGCTGAGGAGGGCTGGGGAGGCTGTAGGCCACGCGAGGCAGGCAGGCAGGCAGGCAGCCCCCGGGCTGGGGCGTGCGGATGGGGCTCGGGCAGGGGTGAGGGGCGCGCGGAAGGCAGGACGCGACGACTTTCTTAGGTGTGGGCTCTCTGTCGTCTGGGCTCTGGGCTCTGGGCTCTGGGCTCTGGGCTCTGGGCTCTGGGCTGGGGACTCGGGACTCGGGACTCGGGACTCGGGACTCGGGACTCGGGACTCGGGACTCGGGGGCTTGGGGCTTGCTGGCTGTCTGACGTGCCACCGGTGGGGGTGGGCCGGGCGGGCCTGGCGGGCGGCTGAGCGAGCGCAGCAGGCTCTGGGGCTTGTCGGCGAGGGCCGCCCTCGTCTACGGCCATACCACCCTGAACGCGCCCGATCTCGTCTGATCTCGGAAGCTAAGCAGGGTCGGGCCTGGTTAGTACTTGGATGGGAGACCGCCTGGGAATACCGGGTGCTGTAGGCTTTTTGGACTCCCTTTTGGCCGCGGCGGGGGACCAGTCTCAGGCCAGGCCATCCCCACCCACATGCATCCCACAGCCCACAGGCCACAGCCCAGGCCCCGGGGAGAGCCCACCCTCGCCCTCTCAGATGCCTGGCATATGCACGGTGGCTCCAGACAGAGTGGGCGCCCCGACACCCACCACCCTGGAGGCAGCAAGACAGGAGGTGAGAGAGCCTCTCTCCATTTGCAGCGAGCCCAGGCTGGCCTCGAACACCACATCCTCGCCCACCACCGCACTGGTCTCTCTCCCCGTGTAGTGTGTGGGATTGCCTGGGTGGGTGGGTGCCCCTGTGGGGGTGCCTCTTAGGAGGCCACGGCGCGTGGGTGACTGCTGCGGTGGTGGGTGTGGCTGTGAGAGCGTGCAAAGGTCTGTGTGACCACCGGTGTGTGAGAGTGTGTGTCGCTCCCCCTCCTGCCTCCTGCTAAGGTGACTCCTGCGAGAGTCTGTGTGTGAGTGAGTGTGGGAGTGTGTGAGTGAGTGTGTGTGTGATTGAGTGTGTGTGTGACTGAGTGTATGTGTGTGTGTGTGTGTGTGTGTATTTGTGAGCTGTCCTTAGGTTCCGTGCCTGCTTATGCGCCCTAGGGGGCCTGTCTACCTGTTCGGTCTGGCTTTCTTACCCCGGTGAGTTCATGCCTGGCGCGCGTGTCTGCCTGCGTGGGTCTTGTCTCTGCGCGCCCGCGTATTTGTGCCCCTATAAAGGGGTGGCACGCACGTGTGTGTGTGTGTGTGTGTTTGTATGTTTGTGTGTGTGTATACTTGTGTGAATGCCCGCACTTGGGAGGGAGGGCAAGGGCAGTGGGGCCTGGCTCTTGGGCCATCCTCTCCGCTGGGTGGGCGTGGCTAGTGTGTGTGTGTGTGTGTGTGTGTGTGTGTGTGTGTGTCCCGGGTGGGATTGGATGCCAGCCATCACCAAATGTTCAGTTGACTTCCCGCTCCCAGGCTGAGGGCCCCTGTCCTGGGCACAGGGAGGTCGGTGGGTCCCGGGTGGGTCGGGATTCCAGGAGCTGCTGGAAGCTCCGCCCTCGGCCCCCTCGAGGGCAAGAGGAAATCCCGGGTGGGTGGGTCAGGGCGCTGTTGTACTGAGCCTGTGGAAGGAAGAGGCTCTCTGTCCGGGAGGGGACGAGAGAAGGAGAGGAGGAGAGGAGGAGAGACCTCTGCGCATCCTGCGTGGGGAAAGGCTGGCACTCACAGGCTGGGCCCGTGTTCCATCCAGGGCGGGCTGAGGAGGGCTGGGGAGGCTGTAGGCCACGCGAGGCAGGCAGGCAGGCAGGCAGCCCCCGGGCTGGGGCGTGCGGATGGGGCTCGGGCAGGGGTGAGGGGCGCGCGGAAGGCAGGACGCGACGACTTTCTTAGGTGTGGGCTCTCTGTCGTCTGGGCTCTGGGCTCAGGGCTCTGGGCTCTGGGCTCTGGGCTCTGGGCTGGGGACTCGGGACTCGGGACTCGGGACTCGGGACTCGGGGGCTTGGGGCTTGCTGGCTGTCTGACGTGCCACCGGTGGGGGTGGGCCGGGCGGGCCTGGCGGGCGGCTGAGCGAGCGCAGCAGGCTCTTGGGGCTTGTCGGCGAGGGCCGCCCTCGTCTACGGCCATACCACCCTGAACGCGCCCGATCTCGTCTGATCTCGGAAGCTAAGCAGGGTCGGGCCTGGTTAGTACTTGGATGGGAGACCGCCTGGGAATACCGGGTGCTGTAGGCTTTTTGGACTCCCTTTTGGCCGCGGCGGGGGACCAGTCTCAGGCCAGGCCATCCCCACCCACATGCATCCCACAGCCCACAGGCCACAGCCCAGGCCCCGGGGAGAGCCCACCCTCGCCCTCTCAGATGCCTGGCATATGCACGGTGGCTCCAGACAGAGTGGGCGCCCCGACACCCACCACCCTGGAGGCAGCAAGACAGGAGGTGAGAGAGCCTCTCTCCATTTGCAGCGAGCCCAGGCTGGCCTCGAACACCACATCCTCGCCCACCACCGCACTGGTCTCTCTCCCCGTGTAGTGTGTGGGATTGCCTGGGTGGGTGGGTGCCCCTGTGGGGGTGCCTCTTAGGAGGCCACGGCGCGTGGGTGACTGCTGCGGTGGTGGGTGTGGCTGTGAGAGCGTGCAAAGGTCTGTGTGACCACCGGTGTGTGAGAGTGTGTGTCGCTCCCCCTCCTGCCTCCTGCTAAGGTGACTCCTGCGAGAGTCTGTGTGTGAGTGAGTGTGTGAGTGTGTGAGTGAGTGTGTGTGTGATTGAGTGTGTGTGTGACTGAGTGTATGTGTGTGTGTGTGTGTGTGTGTATTTGTGAGCTGTCCTTAGGTTCCGTGCCTGCTTATGCGCCCTAGGGTGCCTGTCTACCTGTTCGGTCCGGCTTTCTTACCCCGGTGAGTTCATGCCTGGCGCGCGTGTCTGCCTGCGTGGGTCTTGCCTCTGCGCGCCCGCGTATGTGTGCCCCTATAAAGGGGTGGCACGCACGTGTGTGTGTGTGTGTGTGTGTGTGTGTTTGTATGTTTGTGTGTTTGTATACTTGTGTGAATGCCCGCACTTGGGAGGGAGGGCAAGGGCAGTGGGGCCTGGCTCTTGGGCCAGCCTCTCCGCTGGGTGGGCGTGGCTAGTGTGTGTGTGTGTGTGTGTGTGTGTGTCTGTGTGTGTGTGTCCCGGGTGGGATTGGATGCGAGCCATCACCAAATGTTCAGTTGACTTCCCGCTCCCAGGCTGAGGGCCCCTGTCCTGGGCACAGGGAGGACGGTGGGTCCCGGGTGGGTCGGGATTCCAGGAGCTGCTGGAAGCTCCGCCCTCGGCCCCCTCGAGGGCAAGAGGAAATCCCGGGTGGGTGGGTCAGGGCGCTGTTGTACTGAGCCTGTGGAAGGAAGAGTCTCTCTGTCGGGGAGGGGACGAGAGGAGGAGAGGAGGAGAGGAGGAGAGACCTCTGCGCATCCTGCGTGGGGAAAGGCTGGCACTCACAGGCTGGGCCCGTGTTCCATCCAGGGCGGGCTGAGGAGGGCTGGGGAGGCTGTAGGCCACGCGAGGCAGGCAGGCAGGCAGGCAGCCCCCGGGCTGGGGCGTGCGGATGGGGCTCGGGCAGGGGTGAGGGGCGCGCGGAAGGCAGGACGCGACGACTTTCTTAGGTGTGGGCTCTCTGTCGTCTGGGCTCTGGGCTCTGGGCTCTGGGCTCTGGGCTCTGGGCTGGGGACTCGGGACTCGGGACTCGGGACTCGGGACTCGGGACTCGGGGGCTTGGGGCTTGCTGGCTGTCTGACGTGCCACCGGTGGGGGTGGGCCGGGCGGGCCTGGCGGGCGGCTGAGCGAGCGCAGCAGGTCGGCGAGGGCTGCCCTCGTCTACGGCCATACCACCCTGAACGCGCCCGATCTCGTCTGATCTCGGAAGCTAAGCAGGGTCGGGCCTGGTTAGTACTTGGATGGGAGACCGCCTGGGAATACCGGGTGCTGTAGGCTTTTTGGACTCCCTTTTGGCCGCGGCGGGGGACCAGTCTCAGGCCAGGCCATCCCCACCCACATGCATCCCACAGCCCACAGGCCACAGCCCAGGCCCCGGGGAGAGCCCACCCTCGCCCTCTCAGATGCCTGGCATATGCACGGTGGCTCCAGACAGAGTGGGCGCCCCGACACCCACCACCCTGGAGGCAGCAAGACAGGAGGTGAGAGAGCCTCTCTCCATTTGCAGCGAGCCCAGGCTGGCCTCGAACACCACATCCTCGCCCACCACCGCACTGGTCTCTCTCCCCGTGTAGTGTGTGGGATTGCCTGGGTGGGTGGGTGCCCCTGTGGGGGTGCCTCTTAGGAGGCCACGGCGCGTGGGTGACTGCTGCGGTGGTGGGTGTGGCTGTGAGAGCGTGCAAAGGTCTGTGTGACCACCGGTGTGTGAGAGTGTGTGTCGCTCCCCCTCCTGCCTCCTGCTAAGGTGACTCCTGCGAGAGTCTGTGTGTGAGTGAGTGTGGGAGTGTGTGAGTGAGTGTGTGTGTGATTGAGTGTGTGTGTGACTGAGTGTATGTGTGTGTGTGTGTGTGTGTGTATTTGTGAGCTGTCCTTAGGTTCCGTGCCTGCTTATGCGCCCTAGGGGGCCTGTCTACCTGTTCGGTCTGGCTTTCTTACCCCGGTGAGTTCATGCCTGGCGCGCGTGTCTGCCTGCGTGGGTCTTGCCTCTGCGCGCCCGCGTATGTGTGCCCCTATAAAGGGGTGGCACGCACGTGTGTGTGTGTGTGTGTGTGTGTTTGTATGTTTGTGTGTTTGTATACTTGTGTGAATGCCCGCACTTGGGAGGGAGGGCAAGGGCAGTGGGGCCTGGCTCTTGGGCCAGCCTCTCCGCTGGGTGGGCGTGGCTAGTGTGTGTGTGTGTGTGTGTGTGTGTGTGTGTCTGTGTGTGTGTGTCCCGGGTGGGATTGGATGCGAGCCATCACCAAATGTTCAGTTGACTTCCCGCTCCCAGGCTGAGGGCCCCTGTCCTGGGCACAGGGAGGACGGTGGGTCCCGAGTGGGTCGGGATTCCAGGAGCTGCTGGAAGCTCCGCCCTCGGCCCCCTCGAGGGCAAGAGGAAATCCCGGGTGGGTGGGTCAGGGCGCTGTTGTACTGAGCCTGTGGAAGGAAGAGTCTCTCTGTCGGGGAGGGGACGAGAGGAGGAGAGGAGGAGAGAAGAGACCTCTGCGCATCCTGCGTGGGGAAAGGCTGGCACTCACAGGCTGGGCCCGTGTTCCATCCAGGGCGGGCTGAGGAGGGCTGGGGAGGCTGTAGGCCACGCGAGGCAGGCAGGCAGGCAGGCAGCCCCCGGGCTGGGGCGTGCGGATGGGGCTCGGGCAGGGGTGAGGGGCGCGCGGAAGGCAGGACGCGACGACTTTCTTAGGTGTGGGCTCTCTGTCGTCTGGGCTCTGGGCTCTGGGCTCTGGGCTCTGGGCTGGGGACTCGGGACTCGGGACTCGGGACTCGGGACTCGGGACTCGGGACTCGGGACTCGGGACTCGGGGGCTTGGGGCTTGCTGGCTGTCTGACGTGCCACCGGTGGGGGTGGGCCGGGCGGGCCTGGCGGGCGGCTGAGCGAGCGCAGCAGGCTCTTGGGGCTTGTCGGCGAGGGCCGCCCTCGTCTACGGCCATACCACCCTGAACGCGCCCGATCTCGTCTGATCTCGGAAGCTAAGCAGGGTCGGGCCTGGTTAGTACTTGGATGGGAGACCGCCTGGGAATACCGGGTGCTGTAGGCTTTTTGGACTCCCTTTTGGCCGCGGCGGGGGACCAGTCTCAGGCCAGGCCATCCCCACCCACATGCATCCCACAGCCCACAGGCCACAGCCCAGGCCCCGGGGAGAGCCCACCCTCGCCCTCTCAGATGCCTGGCATATGCACGGTGGCTCCAGACAGAGTGGGCGCCCCGACACCCACCACCCTGGAGGCAGCAAGACAGGAGGTGAGAGAGCCTCTCTCCATTTGCAGCGAGCCCAGGCTGGCCTCGAACACCACATCCTCGCCCACCACCGCACTGGTCTCTCTCCCCGTGTAGTGTGTGGGATTGCCTGGGTGGGTGGGTGCCCCTGTGGGGGTGCCTCTTAGGAGGCCACGGCGCGTGGGTGACTGCTGCGGTGGTGGGTGTGGCTGTGAGAGCGTGCAAAGGTCTGTGTGACCACCGGTGTGTGAGAGTGTGTGTCGCTCCCCCTCCTGCCTCCTGCTAAGGTGACTCCTGCGAGAGTCTGTGTGTGAGTGAGTGTGGGAGTGTGTGAGTGAGTGTGTGTGTGATTGAGTGTGTGTGTGACTGAGTGTATGTGTGTGTGTGTGTGTGTGTGTATTTGTGAGCTGTCCTTAGGTTCCGTGCCTGCTTATGCGCCCTAGGGGGCCTGTCTACCTGTTCGGTCTGGCTTTCTTACCCCGGTGAGTTCATGCCTGGCGCGTGTGTCTGCCTGCGTGGGTCTTGTCTCTGCGCGCCCGCGTATTTGTGCCCCTATAAAGGGGTGGCACGCACGTGTGTGTGTGTGTGTGTGTTTGTATGTTTGTGTGTGTGTATACTTGTGTGAATGCCCGCACTTGGGAGGGAGGGCAAGGGCAGTGGGGCCTGGCTCTTGGGCCATCCTCTCCGCTGGGTGGGCGTGGCTAGTGTGTGTGTGTGTGTGTGTGTGTGTGTGTGTGTCCCGGGTGGGATTGGATGCCAGCCATCACCAAATGTTCAGTTGACTTCCCGCTCCCAGGCTGAGGGCCCCTGTCCTGGGCACAGGGAGGTCGGTGGGTCCCGGGTGGGTCGGGATTCCAGGAGCTGCTGGAAGCTCCGCCCTCGGCCCCCTCGAGGGCAAGAGGAAATCCCGGGTGGGTGGGTCAGGGCGCTGTTGTACTGAGCCTGTGGAAGGAAGAGGCTCTCTGTCCGGGAGGGGACGAGAGAAGGAGAGGAGGAGAGGAGGAGAGACCTCTGCGCATCCTGCGTGGGGAAAGGCTGGCACTCACAGGCTGGGCCCGTGTTCCATCCAGGGCGGGCTGAGGAGGGCTGGGGAGGCTGTAGGCCACGCGAGGCAGGCAGGCAGGCAGGCAGCCCCCGGGCTGGGGCGTGCGGATGGGGCTCGGGCAGGGGTGAGGGGCGCGCGGAAGGCAGGACGCGACGACTTTCTTAGGTGTGGGCTCTCTGTCGTCTGGGCTCTGGGCTCAGGGCTCTGGGCTCTGGGCTCTGGGCTCTGGGCTGGGGACTCGGGACTCGGGACTCGGGACTCGGGACTCGGGGGCTTGGGGCTTGCTGGCTGTCTGACGTGCCACCGGTGGGGGTGGGCCGGGCGGGCATGGCGGGCGGCTGAGCGAGCGCAGCAGGCTCTTGGGGCTTGTCGGCGAGGGCCGCCCTCGTCTACGGCCATACCACCCTGAACGCGCCCGATCTCGTCTGATCTCGGAAGCTAAGCAGGGTCGGGCCTGGTTAGTACTTGGATGGGAGACCGCCTGGGAATACCGGGTGCTGTAGGCTTTTTGGACTCCCTTTTGGCCGCGGCGGGGGACCAGTCTCAGGCCAGGCCATCCCCACCCACATGCATCCCACAGCCCACAGGCCACAGCCCAGGCCCCGGGGAGAGCCCACCCTCGCCCTCTCAGATGCCTGGCATATGCACGGTGGCTCCAGACAGAGTGGGCGCCCCGACACCCACCACCCTGGAGGCAGCAAGACAGGAGGTGAGAGAGCCTCTCTCCATTTGCAGCGAGCCCAGGCTGGCCTCGAACACCACATCCTCGCCCACCACCGCACTGGTCTCTCTCCCCGTGTAGTGTGTGGGATTGCCTGGGTGGGTGGGTGCCCCTGTGGGGGTGCCTCTTAGGAGGCCACGGCGCGTGGGTGACTGCTGCGGTGGTGGGTGTGGCTGTGAGAGCGTGCAAAGGTCTGTGTGACCACCGGTGTGTGAGAGTGTGTGTCGCTCCCCCTCCTGCCTCCTGCTAAGGTGACTCCTGCGAGAGTCTGTGTGTGAGTGAGTGTGTGAGTGTGTGAGTGAGTGTGTGTGTGATTGAGTGTGTGTGTGACTGAGTGTATGTGTGTGTGTGTGTGTGTGTGTATTTGTGAGCTGTCCTTAGGTTCCGTGCCTGCTTATGCGCCCTAGGGTGCCTGTCTACCTGTTCGGTCCGGCTTTCTTACCCCGGTGAGTTCATGCCTGGCGCGCGTGTCTGCCTGCGTGGGTCTTGCCTCTGCGCGCCCGCGTATGTGTGCCCCTATAAAGGGGTGGCACGCACGTGTGTGTGTGTGTGTGTGTGTGTGTGTGTTTGTATGTTTGTGTGTTTGTATACTTGTGTGAATGCCCGCACTTGGGAGGGAGGGCAAGGGCAGTGGGGCCTGGCTCTTGGGCCAGCCTCTCCGCTGGGTGGGCGTGGCTAGTGTGTGTGTGTGTGTGTGTGTGTGTGTCTGTGTGTGTGTGTCCCGGGTGGGATTGGATGCGAGCCATCACCAAATGTTCAGTTGACTTCCCGCTCCCAGGCTGAGGGCCCCTGTCCTGGGCACAGGGAGGACGGTGGGTCCCGGGTGGGTCGGGATTCCAGGAGCTGCTGGAAGCTCCGCCCTCGGCCCCCTCGAGGGCAAGAGGAAATCCCGGGTGGGTGGGTCAGGGCGCTGTTGTACTGAGCCTGTGGAAGGAAGAGTCTCTCTGTCGGGGAGGGGACGAGAGGAGGAGAGGAGGAGAGGAGGAGAGACCTCTGCGCATCCTGCGTGGGGAAAGGCTGGCACTCACAGGCTGGGCCCGTGTTCCATCCAGGGCGGGCTGAGGAGGGCTGGGGAGGCTGTAGGCCACGCGAGGCAGGCAGGCAGGCAGGCAGCCCCCGGGCTGGGGCGTGCGGATGGGGCTCGGGCAGGGGTGAGGGGCGCGCGGAAGGCAGGACGCGACGACTTTCTTAGGTGTGGGCTCTCTGTCGTCTGGGCTCTGGGCTCTGGGCTCTGGGCTCTGGGCTCTGGGCTGGGGACTCGGGACTCGGGACTCGGGACTCGGGACTCGGGACTCGGGGGCTTGGGGCTTGCTGGCTGTCTGACGTGCCACCGGTGGGGGTGGGCCGGGCGGGCCTGGCGGGCGGCTGAGCGAGCGCAGCAGGTCGGCGAGGGCTGCCCTCGTCTACGGCCATACCACCCTGAACGCGCCCGATCTCGTCTGATCTCGGAAGCTAAGCAGGGTCGGGCCTGGTTAGTACTTGGATGGGAGACCGCCTGGGAATACCGGGTGCTGTAGGCTTTTTGGACTCCCTTTTGGCCGCGGCGGGGGACCAGTCTCAGGCCAGGCCATCCCCACCCACATGCATCCCACAGCCCACAGGCCACAGCCCAGGCCCCGGGGAGAGCCCACCCTCGCCCTCTCAGATGCCTGGCATATGCACGGTGGCTCCAGACAGAGTGGGCGCCCCGACACCCACCACCCTGGAGGCAGCAAGACAGGAGGTGAGAGAGCCTCTCTCCATTTGCAGCGAGCCCAGGCTGGCCTCGAACACCACATCCTCGCCCACCACCGCACTGGTCTCTCTCCCCGTGTAGTGTGTGGGATTGCCTGGGTGGGTGGGTGCCCCTGTGGGGGTGCCTCTTAGGAGGCCACGGCGCGTGGGTGACTGCTGCGGTGGTGGGTGTGGCTGTGAGAGCGTGCAAAGGTCTGTGTGACCACCGGTGTGTGAGAGTGTGTGTCGCTCCCCCTCCTGCCTCCTGCTAAGGTGACTCCTGCGAGAGTCTGTGTGTGAGTGAGTGTGGGAGTGTGTGAGTGAGTGTGTGTGTGATTGAGTGTGTGTGTGACTGAGTGTATGTGTGTGTGTGTGTGTGTGTGTGTATTTGTGAGCTGTCCTTAGGTTCCGTGCCTGCTTATGCGCCCTAGGGGGCCTGTCTACCTGTTCGGTCCGGCTTTCTTACCCCGGTGAGTTCATGCCTGGCGCGCGTGTCTGCCTGCGTGGGTCTTGCCTCTGCGCGCCCGCGTATGTGTGCCCCTATAAAGGGGTGGCACGCACGTGTGTGTGTGTGTGTGTGTGTGTGTTTGTATGTTTGTGTGTTTGTATACTTGTGTGAATGCCCGCACTTGGGAGGGAGGGCAAGGGCAGTGGGGCCTGGCTCTTGGGCCAGCCTCTCCGCTGGGTGGGCGTGGCTAGTGTGTGTGTGTGTGTGTGTGTGTGTGTGTGTCTGTGTGTGTGTGTCCCGGGTGGGATTGGATGCGAGCCATCACCAAATGTTCAGTTGACTTCCCGCTCCCAGGCTGAGGGCCCCTGTCCTGGGCACAGGGAGGACGGTGGGTCCCGAGTGGGTCGGGATTCCAGGAGCTGCTGGAAGCTCCGCCCTCGGCCCCCTCGAGGGCAAGAGGAAATCCCGGGTGGGTGGGTCAGGGCGCTGTTGTACTGAGCCTGTGGAAGGAAGAGTCTCTCTGTCGGGGAGGGGACGAGAGGAGGAGAGGAGGAGAGAAGAGACCTCTGCGCATCCTGCGTGGGGAAAGGCTGGCACTCACAGGCTGGGCCCGTGTTCCATCCAGGGCGGGCTGAGGAGGGCTGGGGAGGCTGTAGGCCACGCGAGGCAGGCAGGCAGGCAGGCAGCCCCCGGGCTGGGGCGTGCGGATGGGGCTCGGGCAGGGGTGAGGGGCGCGCGGAAGGCAGGACGCGACGACTTTCTTAGGTGTGGGCTCTCTGTCGTCTGGGCTCTGGGCTCTGGGCTCTGGGCTCTGGGCTCTGGGCTGGGGACTCGGGACTCGGGACTCGGGACTCGGGACTCGGGACTCGGGACTCGGGACTCGGGGGCTTGGGGCTTGCTGGCTGTCTGACGTGCCACCGGTGGGGGTGGGCCGGGCGGGCCTGGCGGGCGGCTGAGCGAGCGCAGCAGGCTCTTGGGGCTTGTCGGCGAGGGCCGCCCTCGTCTACGGCCATACCACCCTGAACGCGCCCGATCTCGTCTGATCTCGGAAGCTAAGCAGGGTCGGGCCTGGTTAGTACTTGGATGGGAGACCGCCTGGGAATACCGGGTGCTGTAGGCTTTTTGGACTCCCTTTTGGCCGCGGCGGGGGACCAGTCTCAGGCCAGGCCATCCCCACCCACATGCATCCCACAGCCCACAGGCCACAGCCCAGGCCCCGGGGAGAGCCCACCCTCGCCCTCTCAGATGCCTGGCATATGCACGGTGGCTCCAGACAGAGTGGGCGCCCCGACACCCACCACCCTGGAGGCAGCAAGACAGGAGGTGAGAGAGCCTCTCTCCATTTGCAGCGAGCCCAGGCTGGCCTCGAACACCACATCCTCGCCCACCACCGCACTGGTCTCTCTCCCCGTGTAGTGTGTGGGATTGCCTGGGTGGGTGGGTGCCCCTGTGGGGGTGCCTCTTAGGAGGCCACGGCGCGTGGGTGACTGCTGCGGTGGTGGGTGTGGCTGTGAGAGCGTGCAAAGGTCTGTGTGACCACCGGTGTGTGAGAGTGTGTGTCGCTCCCCCTCCTGCCTCCTGCTAAGGTGACTCCTGCGAGAGTCTGTGTGTGAGTGAGTGTGGGAGTGTGTGAGTGAGTGTGTGTGTGATTGAGTGTGTGTGTGACTGAGTGTATGTGTGTGTGTGTGTGTGTGTGTATTTGTGAGCTGTCCTTAGGTTCCGTGCCTGCTTATGCGCCCTAGGGGGCCTGTCTACCTGTTCGGTCTGGCTTTCTTACCCCGGTGAGTTCATGCCTGGCGCGCGTGTCTGCCTGCGTGGGTCTTGTCTCTGCGCGCCCGCGTATTTGTGCCCCTATAAAGGGGTGGCACGCACGTGTGTGTGTGTGTGTGTGTTTGTATGTTTGTGTGTGTGTATACTTGTGTGAATGCCCGCACTTGGGAGGGAGGGCAAGGGCAGTGGGGCCTGGCTCTTGGGCCATCCTCTCCGCTGGGTGGGCGTGGCTAGTGTGTGTGTGTGTGTGTGTGTGTGTGTGTGTGTGTGTCCCGGGTGGGATTGGATGCCAGCCATCACCAAATGTTCAGTTGACTTCCCGCTCCCAGGCTGAGGGCCCCTGTCCTGGGCACAGGGAGGTCGGTGGGTCCCGGGTGGGTCGGGATTCCAGGAGCTGCTGGAAGCTCCGCCCTCGGCCCCCTCGAGGGCAAGAGGAAATCCCGGGTGGGTGGGTCAGGGCGCTGTTGTACTGAGCCTGTGGAAGGAAGAGGCTCTCTGTCCGGGAGGGGACGAGAGAAGGAGAGGAGGAGAGGAGGAGAGACCTCTGCGCATCCTGCGTGGGGAAAGGCTGGCACTCACAGGCTGGGCCCGTGTTCCATCCAGGGCGGGCTGAGGAGGGCTGGGGAGGCTGTAGGCCACGCGAGGCAGGCAGGCAGGCAGGCAGCCCCCGGGCTGGGGCGTGCGGATGGGGCTCGGGCAGGGGTGAGGGGCGCGCGGAAGGCAGGACGCGACGACTTTCTTAGGTGTGGGCTCTCTGTCGTCTGGGCTCTGGGCTCAGGGCTCTGGGCTCTGGGCTCTGGGCTCTGGGCTGGGGACTCGGGACTCGGGACTCGGGACTCGGGACTCGGGGGCTTGGGGCTTGCTGGCTGTCTGACGTGCCACCGGTGGGGGTGGGCCGGGCGGGCCTGGCGGGCGGCTGAGCGAGCGCAGCAGGCTCTTGGGGCTTGTCGGCGAGGGCCGCCCTCGTCTACGGCCATACCACCCTGAACGCGCCCGATCTCGTCTGATCTCGGAAGCTAAGCAGGGTCGGGCCTGGTTAGTACTTGGATGGGAGACCGCCTGGGAATACCGGGTGCTGTAGGCTTTTTGGACTCCCTTTTGGCCGCGGCGGGGGACCAGTCTCAGGCCAGGCCATCCCCACCCACATGCATCCCACAGCCCACAGGCCACAGCCCAGGCCCCGGGGAGAGCCCACCCTCGCCCTCTCAGATGCCTGGCATATGCACGGTGGCTCCAGACAGAGTGGGCGCCCCGACACCCACCACCCTGGAGGCAGCAAGACAGGAGGTGAGAGAGCCTCTCTCCATTTGCAGCGAGCCCAGGCTGGCCTCGAACACCACATCCTCGCCCACCACCGCACTGGTCTCTCTCCCCGTGTAGTGTGTGGGATTGCCTGGGTGGGTGGGTGCCCCTGTGGGGGTGCCTCTTAGGAGGCCACGGCGCGTGGGTGACTGCTGCGGTGGTGGGTGTGGCTGTGAGAGCGTGCAAAGGTCTGTGTGACCACCGGTGTGTGAGAGTGTGTGTCGCTCCCCCTCCTGCCTCCTGCTAAGGTGACTCCTGCGAGAGTCTGTGTGTGAGTGAGTGTGGGAGTGTGTGAGTGAGTGTGTGTGTGATTGAGTGTGTGTGTGACTGAGTGTATGTGTGTGTGTGTGTGTGTGTGTATTTGTGAGCTGTCCTTAGGTTCCGTGCCTGCTTATGCGCCCTAGGGGGCCTGTCTACCTGTTCGGTCTGGCTTTCTTACCCCGGTGAGTTCATGCCTGGCGCGCGTGTCTGCCTGCGTGGGTCTTGTCTCTGCGCGCCCGCGTATTTGTGCCCCTATAAAGGGGTGGCACGCACGTGTGTGTGTGTGTGTGTGTTTGTATGTTTGTGTGTGTGTATACTTGTGTGAATGCCCGCACTTGGGAGGGAGGGCAAGGGCAGTGGGGCCTGGCTCTTGGGCCATCCTCTCCGCTGGGTGGGCGTGGCTAGTGTGTGTGTGTGTGTGTGTGTGTGTGTGTGTGTGTGTCCCGGGTGGGATTGGATGCCAGCCATCACCAAATGTTCAGTTGACTTCCCGCTCCCAGGCTGAGGGCCCCTGTCCTGGGCACAGGGAGGTCGGTGGGTCCCGGGTGGGTCGGGATTCCAGGAGCTGCTGGAAGCTCCGCCCTCGGCCCCCTCGAGGGCAAGAGGAAATCCCGGGTGGGTGGGTCAGGGCGCTGTTGTACTGAGCCTGTGGAAGGAAGAGGCTCTCTGTCCGGGAGGGGACGAGAGAAGGAGAGGAGGAGAGGAGGAGAGACCTCTGCGCATCCTGCGTGGGGAAAGGCTGGCACTCACAGGCTGGGCCCGTGTTCCATCCAGGGCGGGCTGAGGAGGGCTGGGGAGGCTGTAGGCCACGCGAGGCAGGCAGGCAGGCAGGCAGCCCCCGGGCTGGGGCGTGCGGATGGGGCTCGGGCAGGGGTGAGGGGCGCGCGGAAGGCAGGACGCGACGACTTTCTTAGGTGTGGGCTCTCTGTCGTCTGGGCTCTGGGCTCAGGGCTCTGGGCTCTGGGCTCTGGGCTCTGGGCTGGGGACTCGGGACTCGGGACTCGGGACTCGGGACTCGGGGGCTTGGGGCTTGCTGGCTGTCTGACGTGCCACCGGTGGGGGTGGGCCGGGCGGGCATGGCGGGCGGCTGAGCGAGCGCAGCAGGCTCTTGGGGCTTGTCGGCGAGGGCCGCCCTCGTCTACGGCCATACCACCCTGAACGCGCCCGATCTCGTCTGATCTCGGAAGCTAAGCAGGGTCGGGCCTGGTTAGTACTTGGATGGGAGACCGCCTGGGAATACCGGGTGCTGTAGGCTTTTTGGACTCCCTTTTGGCCGCGGCGGGGGACCAGTCTCAGGCCAGGCCATCCCCACCCACATGCATCCCACAGCCCACAGGCCACAGCCCAGGCCCCGGGGAGAGCCCACCCTCGCCCTCTCAGATGCCTGGCATATGCACGGTGGCTCCAGACAGAGTGGGCGCCCCGACACCCACCACCCTGGAGGCAGCAAGACAGGAGGTGAGAGAGCCTCTCTCCATTTGCAGCGAGCCCAGGCTGGCCTCGAACACCACATCCTCGCCCACCACCGCACTGGTCTCTCTCCCCGTGTAGTGTGTGGGATTGCCTGGGTGGGTGGGTGCCCCTGTGGGGGTGCCTCTTAGGAGGCCACGGCGCGTGGGTGACTGCTGCGGTGGTGGGTGTGGCTGTGAGAGCGTGCAAAGGTCTGTGTGACCACCGGTGTGTGAGAGTGTGTGTCGCTCCCCCTCCTGCCTCCTGCTAAGGTGACTCCTGCGAGAGTCTGTGTGTGAGTGAGTGTGTGAGTGTGTGAGTGAGTGTGTGTGTGATTGAGTGTGTGTGTGACTGAGTGTATGTGTGTGTGTGTGTGTGTGTGTATTTGTGAGCTGTCCTTAGGTTCCGTGCCTGCTTATGCGCCCTAGGGTGCCTGTCTACCTGTTCGGTCCGGCTTTCTTACCCCGGTGAGTTCATGCCTGGCGCGCGTGTCTGCCTGCGTGGGTCTTGCCTCTGCGCGCCCGCGTATGTGTGCCCCTATAAAGGGGTGGCACGCACGTGTGTGTGTGTGTGTGTGTGTGTGTGTTTGTATGTTTGTGTGTTTGTATACTTGTGTGAATGCCCGCACTTGGGAGGGAGGGCAAGGGCAGTGGGGCCTGGCTCTTGGGCCAGCCTCTCCGCTGGGTGGGCGTGGCTAGTGTGTGTGTGTGTGTGTGTGTGTGTGTCTGTGTGTGTGTGTCCCGGGTGGGATTGGATGCGAGCCATCACCAAATGTTCAGTTGACTTCCCGCTCCCAGGCTGAGGGCCCCTGTCCTGGGCACAGGGAGGACGGTGGGTCCCGGGTGGGTCGGGATTCCAGGAGCTGCTGGAAGCTCCGCCCTCGGCCCCCTCGAGGGCAAGAGGAAATCCCGGGTGGGTGGGTCAGGGCGCTGTTGTACTGAGCCTGTGGAAGGAAGAGTCTCTCTGTCGGGGAGGGGACGAGAGGAGGAGAGGAGGAGAGGAGGAGAGACCTCTGCGCATCCTGCGTGGGGAAAGGCTGGCACTCACAGGCTGGGCCCGTGTTCCATCCAGGGCGGGCTGAGGAGGGCTGGGGAGGCTGTAGGCCACGCGAGGCAGGCAGGCAGGCAGGCAGCCCCCGGGCTGGGGCGTGCGGATGGGGCTCGGGCAGGGGTGAGGGGCGCGCGGAAGGCAGGACGCGACGACTTTCTTAGGTGTGGGCTCTCTGTCGTCTGGGCTCTGGGCTCTGGGCTCTGGGCTCTGGGCTCTGGGCTGGGGACTCGGGACTCGGGACTCGGGACTCGGGACTCGGGACTCGGGGGCTTGGGGCTTGCTGGCTGTCTGACGTGCCACCGGTGGGGGTGGGCCGGGCGGGCCTGGCGGGCGGCTGAGCGAGCGCAGCAGGTCGGCGAGGGCTGCCCTCGTCTACGGCCATACCACCCTGAACGCGCCCGATCTCGTCTGATCTCGGAAGCTAAGCAGGGTCGGGCCTGGTTAGTACTTGGATGGGAGACCGCCTGGGAATACCGGGTGCTGTAGGCTTTTTGGACTCCCTTTTGGCCGCGGCGGGGGACCAGTCTCAGGCCAGGCCATCCCCACCCACATGCATCCCACAGCCCACAGGCCACAGCCCAGGCCCCGGGGAGAGCCCACCCTCGCCCTCTCAGATGCCTGGCATATGCACGGTGGCTCCAGACAGAGTGGGCGCCCCGACACCCACCACCCTGGAGGCAGCAAGACAGGAGGTGAGAGAGCCTCTCTCCATTTGCAGCGAGCCCAGGCTGGCCTCGAACACCACATCCTCGCCCACCACCGCACTGGTCTCTCTCCCCGTGTAGTGTGTGGGATTGCCTGGGTGGGTGGGTGCCCCTGTGGGGGTGCCTCTTAGGAGGCCACGGCGCGTGGGTGACTGCTGCGGTGGTGGGTGTGGCTGTGAGAGCGTGCAAAGGTCTGTGTGACCACCGGTGTGTGAGAGTGTGTGTCGCTCCCCCTCCTGCCTCCTGCTAAGGTGACTCCTGCGAGAGTCTGTGTGTGAGTGAGTGTGGGAGTGTGTGAGTGAGTGTGTGTGTGATTGAGTGTGTGTGTGACTGAGTGTATGTGTGTGTGTGTGTGTGTGTGTATTTGTGAGCTGTCCTTAGGTTCCGTGCCTGCTTATGCGCCCTAGGGGGCCTGTCTACCTGTTCGGTCTGGCTTTCTTACCCCGGTGAGTTCATGCCTGGCGCGCGTGTCTGCCTGCGTGGGTCTTGCCTCTGCGCGCCCGCGTATGTGTGCCCCTATAAAGGGGTGGCACGCACGTGTGTGTGTGTGTGTGTGTGTGTTTGTATGTTTGTGTGTTTGTATACTTGTGTGAATGCCCGCACTTGGGAGGGAGGGCAAGGGCAGTGGGGCCTGGCTCTTGGGCCAGCCTCTCCGCTGGGTGGGCGTGGCTAGTGTGTGTGTGTGTGTGTGTGTGTGTGTGTGTGTCTGTGTGTGTGTGTCCCGGGTGGGATTGGATGCGAGCCATCACCAAATGTTCAGTTGACTTCCCGCTCCCAGGCTGAGGGCCCCTGTCCTGGGCACAGGGAGGACGGTGGGTCCCGAGTGGGTCGGGATTCCAGGAGCTGCTGGAAGCTCCGCCCTCGGCCCCCTCGAGGGCAAGAGGAAATCCCGGGTGGGTGGGTCAGGGCGCTGTTGTACTGAGCCTGTGGAAGGAAGAGTCTCTCTGTCGGGGAGGGGACGAGAGGAGGAGAGGAGGAGAGAAGAGACCTCTGCGCATCCTGCGTGGGGAAAGGCTGGCACTCACAGGCTGGGCCCGTGTTCCATCCAGGGCGGGCTGAGGAGGGCTGGGGAGGCTGTAGGCCACGCGAGGCAGGCAGGCAGGCAGGCAGCCCCCGGGCTGGGGCGTGCGGATGGGGCTCGGGCAGGGGTGAGGGGCGCGCGGAAGGCAGGACGCGACGACTTTCTTAGGTGTGGGCTCTCTGTCGTCTGGGCTCTGGGCTCTGGGCTCTGGGCTCTGGGCTCTGGGCTGGGGACTCGGGACTCGGGACTCGGGACTCGGGACTCGGGACTCGGGACTCGGGACTCGGGGGCTTGGGGCTTGCTGGCTGTCTGACGTGCCACCGGTGGGGGTGGGCCGGGCGGGCCTGGCGGGCGGCTGAGCGAGCGCAGCAGGCTCTTGGGGCTTGTCGGCGAGGGCCGCCCTCGTCTACGGCCATACCACCCTGAACGCGCCCGATCTCGTCTGATCTCGGAAGCTAAGCAGGGTCGGGCCTGGTTAGTACTTGGATGGGAGACCGCCTGGGAATACCGGGTGCTGTAGGCTTTTTGGACTCCCTTTTGGCCGCGGCGGGGGACCAGTCTCAGGCCAGGCCATCCCCACCCACATGCATCCCACAGCCCACAGGCCACAGCCCAGGCCCCGGGGAGAGCCCACCCTCGCCCTCTCAGATGCCTGGCATATGCACGGTGGCTCCAGACAGAGTGGGCGCCCCGACACCCACCACCCTGGAGGCAGCAAGACAGGAGGTGAGAGAGCCTCTCTCCATTTGCAGCGAGCCCAGGCTGGCCTCGAACACCACATCCTCGCCCACCACCGCACTGGTCTCTCTCCCCGTGTAGTGTGTGGGATTGCCTGGGTGGGTGGGTGCCCCTGTGGGGGTGCCTCTTAGGAGGCCACGGCGCGTGGGTGACTGCTGCGGTGGTGGGTGTGGCTGTGAGAGCGTGCAAAGGTCTGTGTGACCACCGGTGTGTGAGAGTGTGTGTCGCTCCCCCTCCTGCCTCCTGCTAAGGTGACTCCTGCGAGAGTCTGTGTGTGAGTGAGTGTGGGAGTGTGTGAGTGAGTGTGTGTGTGATTGAGTGTGTGTGTGACTGAGTGTATGTGTGTGTGTGTGTGTGTGTGTATTTGTGAGCTGTCCTTAGGTTCCGTGCCTGCTTATGCGCCCTAGGGGGCCTGTCTACCTGTTCGGTCTGGCTTTCTTACCCCGGTGAGTTCATGCCTGGCGCGCGTGTCTGCCTGCGTGGGTCTTGTCTCTGCGCGCCCGCGTATTTGTGCCCCTATAAAGGGGTGGCACGCACGTGTGTGTGTGTGTGTGTGTTTGTATGTTTGTGTGTGTGTATACTTGTGTGAATGCCCGCACTTGGGAGGGAGGGCAAGGGCAGTGGGGCCTGGCTCTTGGGCCATCCTCTCCGCTGGGTGGGCGTGGCTAGTGTGTGTGTGTGTGTGTGTGTGTGTGTGTGTGTGTGTCCCGGGTGGGATTGGATGCCAGCCATCACCAAATGTTCAGTTGACTTCCCGCTCCCAGGCTGAGGGCCCCTGTCCTGGGCACAGGGAGGTCGGTGGGTCCCGGGTGGGTCGGGATTCCAGGAGCTGCTGGAAGCTCCGCCCTCGGCCCCCTCGAGGGCAAGAGGAAATCCCGGGTGGGTAGGTCAGGGCGCTGTTGTACTGAGCCTGTGGAAGGAAGAGGCTCTCTGTCCGGGAGGGGACGAGAGAAGGAGAGGAGGAGAGGAGGAGAGACCTCTGCGCATCCTGCGTGGGGAAAGGCTGGCACTCACAGGCTGGGCCCGTGTTCCATCCAGGGCGGGCTGAGGAGGGCTGGGGAGGCTGTAGGCCACGCGAGGCAGGCAGGCAGGCAGGCAGCCCCCGGGCTGGGGCGTGCGGATGGGGCTCGGGCAGGGGTGAGGGGCGCGCGGAAGGCAGGACGCGACGACTTTCTTAGGTGTGGGCTCTCTGTCGTCTGGGCTCTGGGCTCAGGGCTCTGGGCTCTGGGCTCTGGGCTCTGGGCTGGGGACTCGGGACTCGGGACTCGGGACTCGGGACTCGGGGGCTTGGGGCTTGCTGGCTGTCTGACGTGCCACCGGTGGGGGTGGGCCGGGCGGGCATGGCGGGCGGCTGAGCGAGCGCAGCAGGCTCTTGGGGCTTGTCGGCGAGGGCCGCCCTCGTCTACGGCCATACCACCCTGAACGCGCCCGATCTCGTCTGATCTCGGAAGCTAAGCAGGGTCGGGCCTGGTTAGTACTTGGATGGGAGACCGCCTGGGAATACCGGGTGCTGTAGGCTTTTTGGACTCCCTTTTGGCCGCGGCGGGGGACCAGTCTCAGGCCAGGCCATCCCCACCCACATGCATCCCACAGCCCACAGGCCACAGCCCAGGCCCCGGGGAGAGCCCACCCTCGCCCTCTCAGATGCCTGGCATATGCACGGTGGCTCCAGACAGAGTGGGCGCCCCGACACCCACCACCCTGGAGGCAGCAAGACAGGAGGTGAGAGAGCCTCTCTCCATTTGCAGCGAGCCCAGGCTGGCCTCGAACACCACATCCTCGCCCACCACCGCACTGGTCTCTCTCCCCGTGTAGTGTGTGGGATTGCCTGGGTGGGTGGGTGCCCCTGTGGGGGTGCCTCTTAGGAGGCCACGGCGCGTGGGTGACTGCTGCGGTGGTGGGTGTGGCTGTGAGAGCGTGCAAAGGTCTGTGTGACCACCGGTGTGTGAGAGTGTGTGTCGCTCCCCCTCCTGCCTCCTGCTAAGGTGACTCCTGCGAGAGTCTGTGTGTGAGTGAGTGTGTGAGTGTGTGAGTGAGTGTGTGTGTGATTGAGTGTGTGTGTGACTGAGTGTATGTGTGTGTGTGTGTGTGTGTGTATTTGTGAGCTGTCCTTAGGTTCCGTGCCTGCTTATGCGCCCTAGGGTGCCTGTCTACCTGTTCGGTCCGGCTTTCTTACCCCGGTGAGTTCATGCCTGGCGCGCGTGTCTGCCTGCGTGGGTCTTGCCTCTGCGCGCCCGCGTATGTGTGCCCCTATAAAGGGGTGGCACGCACGTGTGTGTGTGTGTGTGTGTGTGTGTGTTTGTATGTTTGTGTGTTTGTATACTTGTGTGAATGCCCGCACTTGGGAGGGAGGGCAAGGGCAGTGGGGCCTGGCTCTTGGGCCAGCCTCTCCGCTGGGTGGGCGTGGCTAGTGTGTGTGTGTGTGTGTGTGTGTGTGTCTGTGTGTGTGTGTCCCGGGTGGGATTGGATGCGAGCCATCACCAAATGTTCAGTTGACTTCCCGCTCCCAGGCTGAGGGCCCCTGTCCTGGGCACAGGGAGGACGGTGGGTCCCGGGTGGGTCGGGATTCCAGGAGCTGCTGGAAGCTCCGCCCTCGGCCCCCTCGAGGGCAAGAGGAAATCCCGGGTGGGTGGGTCAGGGCGCTGTTGTACTGAGCCTGTGGAAGGAAGAGTCTCTCTGTCGGGGAGGGGACGAGAGGAGGAGAGGAGGAGAGGAGGAGAGACCTCTGCGCATCCTGCGTGGGGAAAGGCTGGCACTCACAGGCTGGGCCCGTGTTCCATCCAGGGCGGGCTGAGGAGGGCTGGGGAGGCTGTAGGCCACGCGAGGCAGGCAGGCAGGCAGGCAGCCCCCGGGCTGGGGCGTGCGGATGGGGCTCGGGCAGGGGTGAGGGGCGCGCGGAAGGCAGGACGCGACGACTTTCTTAGGTGTGGGCTCTCTGTCGTCTGGGCTCTGGGCTCTGGGCTCTGGGCTCTGGGCTCTGGGCTGGGGACTCGGGACTCGGGACTCGGGACTCGGGACTCGGGACTCGGGGGCTTGGGGCTTGCTGGCTGTCTGACGTGCCACCGGTGGGGGTGGGCCGGGCGGGCCTGGCGGGCGGCTGAGCGAGCGCAGCAGGTCGGCGAGGGCTGCCCTCGTCTACGGCCATACCACCCTGAACGCGCCCGATCTCGTCTGATCTCGGAAGCTAAGCAGGGTCGGGCCTGGTTAGTACTTGGATGGGAGACCGCCTGGGAATACCGGGTGCTGTAGGCTTTTTGGACTCCCTTTTGGCCGCGGCGGGGGACCAGTCTCAGGCCAGGCCATCCCCACCCACATGCATCCCACAGCCCACAGGCCACAGCCCAGGCCCCGGGGAGAGCCCACCCTCGCCCTCTCAGATGCCTGGCATATGCACGGTGGCTCCAGACAGAGTGGGCGCCCCGACACCCACCACCCTGGAGGCAGCAAGACAGGAGGTGAGAGAGCCTCTCTCCATTTGCAGCGAGCCCAGGCTGGCCTCGAACACCACATCCTCGCCCACCACCGCACTGGTCTCTCTCCCCGTGTAGTGTGTGGGATTGCCTGGGTGGGTGGGTGCCCCTGTGGGGGTGCCTCTTAGGAGGCCACGGCGCGTGGGTGACTGCTGCGGTGGTGGGTGTGGCTGTGAGAGCGTGCAAAGGTCTGTGTGACCACCGGTGTGTGAGAGTGTGTGTCGCTCCCCCTCCTGCCTCCTGCTAAGGTGACTCCTGCGAGAGTCTGTGTGTGAGTGAGTGTGGGAGTGTGTGAGTGAGTGTGTGTGTGATTGAGTGTGTGTGTGACTGAGTGTATGTGTGTGTGTGTGTGTGTGTGTATTTGTGAGCTGTCCTTAGGTTCCGTGCCTGCTTATGCGCCCTAGGGTGCCTGTCTACCTGTTCGGTCCGGCTTTCTTACCCCGGTGAGTTCATGCCTGGCGCGCGTGTCTGCCTGCGTGGGTCTTGCCTCTGCGCGCCCGCGTATGTGTGCCCCTATAAAGGGGTGGCACGCACGTGTGTGTGTGTGTGTGTGTGTGTGTGTTTGTATGTTTGTGTGTTTGTATACTTGTGTGAATGCCCGCACTTGGGAGGGAGGGCAAGGGCAGTGGGGCCTGGCTCTTGGGCCAGCCTCTCCGCTGGGTGGGCGTGGCTAGTGTGTGTGTGTGTGTGTGTGTGTGTGTCTGTGTGTGTGTGTCCCGGGTGGGATTGGATGCGAGCCATCACCAAATGTTCAGTTGACTTCCCGCTCCCAGGCTGAGGGCCCCTGTCCTGGGCACAGGGAGGACGGTGGGTCCCGGGTGGGTCGGGATTCCAGGAGCTGCTGGAAGCTCCGCCCTCGGCCCCCTCGAGGGCAAGAGGAAATCCCGGGTGGGTGGGTCAGGGCGCTGTTGTACTGAGCCTGTGGAAGGAAGAGTCTCTCTGTCGGGGAGGGGACGAGAGGAGGAGAGGAGGAGAGGAGGAGAGACCTCTGCGCATCCTGCGTGGGGAAAGGCTGGCACTCACAGGCTGGGCCCGTGTTCCATCCAGGGCGGGCTGAGGAGGGCTGGGGAGGCTGTAGGCCACGCGAGGCAGGCAGGCAGGCAGGCAGCCCCCGGGCTGGGGCGTGCGGATGGGGCTCGGGCAGGGGTGAGGGGCGCGCGGAAGGCAGGACGCGACGACTTTCTTAGGTGTGGGCTCTCTGTCGTCTGGGCTCTGGGCTCTGGGCTCTGGGCTCTGGGCTCTGGGCTGGGGACTCGGGACTCGGGACTCGGGACTCGGGACTCGGGACTCGGGGGCTTGGGGCTTGCTGGCTGTCTGACGTGCCACCGGTGGGGGTGGGCCGGGCGGGCCTGGCGGGCGGCTGAGCGAGCGCAGCAGGTCGGCGAGGGCTGCCCTCGTCTACGGCCATACCACCCTGAACGCGCCCGATCTCGTCTGATCTCGGAAGCTAAGCAGGGTCGGGCCTGGTTAGTACTTGGATGGGAGACCGCCTGGGAATACCGGGTGCTGTAGGCTTTTTGGACTCCCTTTTGGCCGCGGCGGGGGACCAGTCTCAGGCCAGGCCATCCCCACCCACATGCATCCCACAGCCCACAGGCCACAGCCCAGGCCCCGGGGAGAGCCCACCCTCGCCCTCTCAGATGCCTGGCATATGCACGGTGGCTCCAGACAGAGTGGGCGCCCCGACACCCACCACCCTGGAGGCAGCAAGACAGGAGGTGAGAGAGCCTCTCTCCATTTGCAGCGAGCCCAGGCTGGCCTCGAACACCACATCCTCGCCCACCACCGCACTGGTCTCTCTCCCCGTGTAGTGTGTGGGATTGCCTGGGTGGGTGGGTGCCCCTGTGGGGGTGCCTCTTAGGAGGCCACGGCGCGTGGGTGACTGCTGCGGTGGTGGGTGTGGCTGTGAGAGCGTGCAAAGGTCTGTGTGACCACCGGTGTGTGAGAGTGTGTGTCGCTCCCCCTCCTGCCTCCTGCTAAGGTGACTCCTGCGAGAGTCTGTGTGTGAGTGAGTGTGGGAGTGTGTGAGTGAGTGTGTGTGTGATTGAGTGTGTGTGTGACTGAGTGTATGTGTGTGTGTGTGTGTGTGTGTATTTGTGAGCTGTCCTTAGGTTCCGTGCCTGCTTATGCGCCCTAGGGGGCCTGTCTACCTGTTCGGTCCGGCTTTCTTACCCCGGTGAGTTCATGCCTGGCGCGCGTGTCTGCCTGCGTGGGTCTTGCCTCTGCGCGCCCGCGTATGTGTGCCCCTATAAAGGGGTGGCACGCACGTGTGTGTGTGTGTGTGTGTGTGTTTGTATGTTTGTGTGTTTGTATACTTGTGTGAATGCCCGCACTTGGGAGGGAGGGCAAGGGCAGTGGGGCCTGGCTCTTGGGCCAGCCTCTCCGCTGGGTGGGCGTGGCTAGTGTGTGTGTGTGTGTGTGTGTGTGTGTGTGTGTCTGTGTGTGTGTGTCCCGGGTGGGATTGGATGCGAGCCATCACCAAATGTTCAGTTGACTTCCCGCTCCCAGGCTGAGGGCCCCTGTCCTGGGCACAGGGAGGACGGTGGGTCCCGAGTGGGTCGGGATTCCAGGAGCTGCTGGAAGCTCCGCCCTCGGCCCCCTCGAGGGCAAGAGGAAATCCCGGGTGGGTGGGTCAGGGCGCTGTTGTACTGAGCCTGTGGAAGGAAGAGTCTCTCTGTCGGGGAGGGGACGAGAGGAGGAGAGGAGGAGAGAAGAGACCTCTGCGCATCCTGCGTGGGGAAAGGCTGGCACTCACAGGCTGGGCCCGTGTTCCATCCAGGGCGGGCTGAGGAGGGCTGGGGAGGCTGTAGGCCACGCGAGGCAGGCAGGCAGGCAGGCAGCCCCCGGGCTGGGGCGTGCGGATGGGGCTCGGGCAGGGGTGAGGGGCGCGCGGAAGGCAGGACGCGACGACTTTCTTAGGTGTGGGCTCTCTGTCGTCTGGGCTCTGGGCTCTGGGCTCTGGGCTCTGGGCTCTGGGCTGGGGACTCGGGACTCGGGACTCGGGACTCGGGACTCGGGACTCGGGACTCGGGACTCGGGGGCTTGGGGCTTGCTGGCTGTCTGACGTGCCACCGGTGGGGGTGGGCCGGGCGGGCCTGGCGGGCGGCTGAGCGAGCGCAGCAGGCTCTTGGGGCTTGTCGGCGAGGGCCGCCCTCGTCTACGGCCATACCACCCTGAACGCGCCCGATCTCGTCTGATCTCGGAAGCTAAGCAGGGTCGGGCCTGGTTAGTACTTGGATGGGAGACCGCCTGGGAATACCGGGTGCTGTAGGCTTTTTGGACTCCCTTTTGGCCGCGGCGGGGGACCAGTCTCAGGCCAGGCCATCCCCACCCACATGCATCCCACAGCCCACAGGCCACAGCCCAGGCCCCGGGGAGAGCCCACCCTCGCCCTCTCAGATGCCTGGCATATGCACGGTGGCTCCAGACAGAGTGGGCGCCCCGACACCCACCACCCTGGAGGCAGCAAGACAGGAGGTGAGAGAGCCTCTCTCCATTTGCAGCGAGCCCAGGCTGGCCTCGAACACCACATCCTCGCCCACCACCGCACTGGTCTCTCTCCCCGTGTAGTGTGTGGGATTGCCTGGGTGGGTGGGTGCCCCTGTGGGGGTGCCTCTTAGGAGGCCACGGCGCGTGGGTGACTGCTGCGGTGGTGGGTGTGGCTGTGAGAGCGTGCAAAGGTCTGTGTGACCACCGGTGTGTGAGAGTGTGTGTCGCTCCCCCTCCTGCCTCCTGCTAAGGTGACTCCTGCGAGAGTCTGTGTGTGAGTGAGTGTGGGAGTGTGTGAGTGAGTGTGTGTGTGATTGAGTGTGTGTGTGACTGAGTGTATGTGTGTGTGTGTGTGTGTGTGTATTTGTGAGCTGTCCTTAGGTTCCGTGCCTGCTTATGCGCCCTAGGGGGCCTGTCTACCTGTTCGGTCTGGCTTTCTTACCCCGGTGAGTTCATGCCTGGCGCGCGTGTCTGCCTGCGTGGGTCTTGTCTCTGCGCGCCCGCGTATTTGTGCCCCTATAAAGGGGTGGCACGCACGTGTGTGTGTGTGTGTGTGTTTGTATGTTTGTGTGTGTGTATACTTGTGTGAATGCCCGCACTTGGGAGGGAGGGCAAGGGCAGTGGGGCCTGGCTCTTGGGCCATCCTCTCCGCTGGGTGGGCGTGGCTAGTGTGTGTGTGTGTGTGTGTGTGTGTGTGTGTGTGTGTCCCGGGTGGGATTGGATGCCAGCCATCACCAAATGTTCAGTTGACTTCCCGCTCCCAGGCTGAGGGCCCCTGTCCTGGGCACAGGGAGGTCGGTGGGTCCCGGGTGGGTCGGGATTCCAGGAGCTGCTGGAAGCTCCGCCCTCGGCCTCCTCGAGGGCAAGAGGAAATCCCGGGTGGGTGGGTCAGGGCGCTGTTGTACTGAGCCTGTGGAAGGAAGAGGCTCTCTGTCCGGGAGGGGACGAGAGAAGGAGAGGAGGAGAGGAGGAGAGACCTCTGCGCATCCTGCGTGGGGAAAGGCTGGCACTCACAGGCTGGGCCCGTGTTCCATCCAGGGCGGGCTGAGGAGGGCTGGGGAGGCTGTAGGCCACGCGAGGCAGGCAGGCAGGCAGGCAGCCCCCGGGCTGGGGCGTGCGGATGGGGCTCGGGCAGGGGTGAGGGGCGCGCGGAAGGCAGGACGCGACGACTTTCTTAGGTGTGGGCTCTCTGTCGTCTGGGCTCTGGGCTCAGGGCTCTGGGCTCTGGGCTCTGGGCTCTGGGCTGGGGACTCGGGACTCGGGACTCGGGACTCGGGACTCGGGGGCTTGGGGCTTGCTGGCTGTCTGACGTGCCACCGGTGGGGGTGGGCCGGGCGGGCATGGCGGGCGGCTGAGCGAGCGCAGCAGGCTCTTGGGGCTTGTCGGCGAGGGCCGCCCTCGTCTACGGCCATACCACCCTGAACGCGCCCGATCTCGTCTGATCTCGGAAGCTAAGCAGGGTCGGGCCTGGTTAGTACTTGGATGGGAGACCGCCTGGGAATACCGGGTGCTGTAGGCTTTTTGGACTCCCTTTTGGCCGCGGCGGGGGACCAGTCTCAGGCCAGGCCATCCCCACCCACATGCATCCCACAGCCCACAGGCCACAGCCCAGGCCCCGGGGAGAGCCCACCCTCGCCCTCTCAGATGCCTGGCATATGCACGGTGGCTCCAGACAGAGTGGGCGCCCCGACACCCACCACCCTGGAGGCAGCAAGACAGGAGGTGAGAGAGCCTCTCTCCATTTGCAGCGAGCCCAGGCTGGCCTCGAACACCACATCCTCGCCCACCACCGCACTGGTCTCTCTCCCCGTGTAGTGTGTGGGATTGCCTGGGTGGGTGGGTGCCCCTGTGGGGGTGCCTCTTAGGAGGCCACGGCGCGTGGGTGACTGCTGCGGTGGTGGGTGTGGCTGTGAGAGCGTGCAAAGGTCTGTGTGACCACCGGTGTGTGAGAGTGTGTGTCGCTCCCCCTCCTGCCTCCTGCTAAGGTGACTCCTGCGAGAGTCTGTGTGTGAGTGAGTGTGTGAGTGTGTGAGTGAGTGTGTGTGTGATTGAGTGTGTGTGTGACTGAGTGTATGTGTGTGTGTGTGTGTGTGTGTATTTGTGAGCTGTCCTTAGGTTCCGTGCCTGCTTATGCGCCCTAGGGTGCCTGTCTACCTGTTCGGTCCGGCTTTCTTACCCCGGTGAGTTCATGCCTGGCGCGCGTGTCTGCCTGCGTGGGTCTTGCCTCTGCGCGCCCGCGTATGTGTGCCCCTATAAAGGGGTGGCACGCACGTGTGTGTGTGTGTGTGTGTGTGTGTGTTTGTATGTTTGTGTGTTTGTATACTTGTGTGAATGCCCGCACTTGGGAGGGAGGGCAAGGGCAGTGGGGCCTGGCTCTTGGGCCAGCCTCTCCGCTGGGTGGGCGTGGCTAGTGTGTGTGTGTGTGTGTGTGTGTGTGTGTGTGTGTGTGTGTCCCGGGTGGGATTGGATGCGAGCCATCACCAAATGTTCAGTTGACTTCCCGCTCCCAGGCTGAGGGCCCCTGTCCTGGGCACAGGGAGGACGGTGGGTCCCGGGTGGGTCGGGATTCCAGGAGCTGCTGGAAGCTCCGCCCTCGGCCCCCTCGAGGGCAAGAGGAAATCCCGGGTGGGTGGGTCAGGGCGCTGTTGTACTGAGCCTGTGGAAGGAAGAGTCTCTCTGTCGGGGAGGGGACGAGAGGAGGAGAGGAGGAGAGGAGGAGAGACCTCTGCGCATCCTGCGTGGGGAAAGGCTGGCACTCACAGGCTGGGCCCGTGTTCCATCCAGGGCGGGCTGAGGAGGGCTGGGGAGGCTGTAGGCCACGCGAGGCAGGCAGGCAGGCAGGCAGCCCCCGGGCTGGGGCGTGCGGATGGGGCTCGGGCAGGGGTGAGGGGCGCGCGGAAGGCAGGACGCGACGACTTTCTTAGGTGTGGGCTCTCTGTCGTCTGGGCTCTGGGCTCTGGGCTCTGGGCTCTGGGCTCTGGGCTGGGGACTCGGGACTCGGGACTCGGGACTCGGGACTCGGGACTCGGGGGCTTGGGGCTTGCTGGCTGTCTGACGTGCCACCGGTGGGGGTGGGCCGGGCGGGCCTGGCGGGCGGCTGAGCGAGCGCAGCAGGTCGGCGAGGGCTGCCCTCGTCTACGGCCATACCACCCTGAACGCGCCCGATCTCGTCTGATCTCGGAAGCTAAGCAGGGTCGGGCCTGGTTAGTACTTGGATGGGAGACCGCCTGGGAATACCGGGTGCTGTAGGCTTTTTGGACTCCCTTTTGGCCGCGGCGGGGGACCAGTCTCAGGCCAGGCCATCCCCACCCACATGCATCCCACAGCCCACAGGCCACAGCCCAGGCCCCGGGGAGAGCCCACCCTCGCCCTCTCAGATGCCTGGCATATGCACGGTGGCTCCAGACAGAGTGGGCGCCCCGACACCCACCACCCTGGAGGCAGCAAGACAGGAGGTGAGAGAGCCTCTCTCCATTTGCAGCGAGCCCAGGCTGGCCTCGAACACCACATCCTCGCCCACCACCGCACTGGTCTCTCTCCCCGTGTAGTGTGTGGGATTGCCTGGGTGGGTGGGTGCCCCTGTGGGGGTGCCTCTTAGGAGGCCACGGCGCGTGGGTGACTGCTGCGGTGGTGGGTGTGGCTGTGAGAGCGTGCAAAGGTCTGTGTGACCACCGGTGTGTGAGAGTGTGTGTCGCTCCCCCTCCTGCCTCCTGCTAAGGTGACTCCTGCGAGAGTCTGTGTGTGAGTGAGTGTGGGAGTGTGTGAGTGAGTGTGTGTGTGATTGAGTGTGTGTGTGACTGAGTGTATGTGTGTGTGTGTGTGTGTGTGTATTTGTGAGCTGTCCTTAGGTTCCGTGCCTGCTTATGCGCCCTAGGGGGCCTGTCTACCTGTTCGGTCTGGCTTTCTTACCCCGGTGAGTTCATGCCTGGCGCGCGTGTCTGCCTGCGTGGGTCTTGTCTCTGCGCGCCCGCGTATTTGTGCCCCTATAAAGGGGTGGCACGCACGTGTGTGTGTGTGTGTGTGTTTGTATGTTTGTGTGTGTGTATACTTGTGTGAATGCCCGCACTTGGGAGGGAGGGCAAGGGCAGTGGGGCCTGGCTCTTGGGCCATCCTCTCCGCTGGGTGGGCGTGGCTAGTGTGTGTGTGTGTGTGTGTGTGTGTGTGTGTGTGTGTCCCGGGTGGGATTGGATGCCAGCCATCACCAAATGTTCAGTTGACTTCCCGCTCCCAGGCTGAGGGCCCCTGTCCTGGGCACAGGGAGGTCGGTGGGTCCCGGGTGGGTCGGGATTCCAGGAGCTGCTGGAAGCTCCGCCCTCGGCCCCCTCGAGGGCAAGAGGAAATCCCGGGTGGGTGGGTCAGGGCGCTGTTGTACTGAGCCTGTGGAAGGAAGAGGCTCTCTGTCCGGGAGGGGACGAGAGAAGGAGAGGAGGAGAGGAGGAGAGACCTCTGCGCATCCTGCGTGGGGAAAGGCTGGCACTCACAGGCTGGGCCCGTGTTCCATCCAGGGCGGGCTGAGGAGGGCTGGGGAGGCTGTAGGCCACGCGAGGCAGGCAGGCAGGCAGGCAGCCCCCGGGCTGGGGCGTGCGGATGGGGCTCGGGCAGGGGTGAGGGGCGCACGGAAGGCAGGACGCGACGACTTTCTTAGGTGTGGGCTCTCTGTCGTCTGGGCTCTGGGCTCAGGGCTCTGGGCTCTGGGCTCTGGGCTCTGGGCTGGGGACTCGGGACTCGGGACTCGGGACTCGGGACTCGGGGGCTTGGGGCTTGCTGGCTGTCTGACGTGCCACCGGTGGGGGTGGGCCGGGCGGGCATGGCGGGCGGCTGAGCGAGCGCAGCAGGCTCTTGGGGCTTGTCGGCGAGGGCCGCCCTCGTCTACGGCCATACCACCCTGAACGCGCCCGATCTCGTCTGATCTCGGAAGCTAAGCAGGGTCGGGCCTGGTTAGTACTTGGATGGGAGACCGCCTGGGAATACCGGGTGCTGTAGGCTTTTTGGACTCCCTTTTGGCCGCGGCGGGGGACCAGTCTCAGGCCAGGCCATCCCCACCCACATGCATCCCACAGCCCACAGGCCACAGCCCAGGCCCCGGGGAGAGCCCACCC